>NW_024361940.1:466458-871087 GCF_014805655.1 Passer montanus
CCGGCACCGGGCACCGGCACCGGGCACCGGCACCGGGCACCGGCACCGGGCACCGGCACCGGGCACCGGCACCGGGCACCGGCACCGGGCACCGGCACCGGGCACCGGCACCGGGACTGCGAATGGCGCCCGGGATGAGGAGCGGCACACGGAGTGGGAACCGGCACTGCGATCGGGAATGGGAACCGGGAACGGGATCGGTAACTGGACGGCGAACCGGCACCGGGAATTCTCACTGGGAATGGGAAGCGGCACCGGAAACCGGCGCTCCCCACTGCTGGGAACTGTGGTCACTACTGGGAGTGGGGACTGGCACCACCCGGTAGGGGGAAATGGGAACGGCGCCAGCTGGCGCCGGTCCAGGAGTTGGGGACCAGTCTGGTGGACTGGGAACGGGGATCCAGGTCCAACATTGCCCGGGCACCAGGACCTGGGATCATCCAGGAAATGGGCCCATCACTGGGAACAGGAGCTGGCACGGTTCTGGGTAGGGAATAGGAATGGGGAACTGGGGCTACCCTGACACCAGCAGCACCAGCTGGGAGCTGGAACTGGGACCAGCACCTGCATACCTGGACACTGGCACTAGCCACTGGGACCTTCCAGGCACTGGCACTTGGCCCAGCATTGCCCTGCACTGGATAGCAGGACAAGGTCCCACTGACACTGCCTGGGACCTTGCTCTGGCACTGGGATTTGGACAAGCTGGAGCACCATGCACCACCAGGAGCTGGGCACAGAGACAAGGGGGAGCTGGGAGGCATTGGGACATAACCCATGGAGGGTGCAGGGGAGAGTCATCAGAGGGTGCAGGATTTGGGTGCCCTCTACATCCCCCATAAGGAATAGCATGGGGCATGATCACAGAGGTTGAGAAGATGTGTTTTCCAGCACAAGATCAAAGCTAATTCCCTTTTCTCTTCTGTAAGAGGGAAGCTGAGGCACTGGGAGGCAGGGGGTCAAAGGCTGGGCATGCACTTGGCCCACCTGCACATCCGTGGAGGTCGATGTGCAACAGGCACCTTGGTGATGGGCCAAGGTGTCCAGACTGGTGGAAAGCTTTCCCAGCTCACAAAAAGACATTCAAGAGGGGAAAACCAAACAAGAGCCATGCAAAAGCACATCCCCCTGGGTGGGAAGGAGGCAGTGAGGTTTTACAGACCCTCTGTCATGGGCAGCTCTGATCTGCTGCGCTGACTTGACACACAAGCCTCATTGGTAGTGCTCATGGTTGATCTTAATTTAAGCCAAAAATAGATGGCAAGGAAAGAAAAAATAAAGAAAACATTTGGAAGTGACAAGAATGAACTTCTCATGTTTAAAGTCATGGGTGGCCAGACTCTTCTAGACAACAGAAAACAGGGCTAAAAAACCAGGGTTAGCTGCTGCCTGCCAGTGGCAGTGTGAATGCTTAAGGACATCTGCTTGCCACATTAGTGGCAATGCAGTAAAATTTTGGTGATAAAATCAGAAAGGAGGCCATGCCCAGAGCAGCAGGCTTCTGTTCCCATCGAGGTGTCACCAGCAGCTCTCTGTGGTCACCACGAATCACATGAGTGATTCACCTCTAGGACCAGCCATTTCCTCCAATTTCGCATTATCTGAAACCCTCCTGAACTTTTTATATTAAAGTATTTTCCTGTTAGTTTTGTAATTTCATTACTTATTCAATTAATGCAATATTTGTGCTACAATTATTTCAATTCATTTATTAGTTAAATGAATTGGAAAGCCAAAACTCTGTAGTTCCACAAAGGCTTTGGCAGCAAAAGCTGTTTTCTAACATTTTCCTTCTCTTTGCTTGTTCTCCCCTCTCCCCCACAGATCTCAGGGCTGCTCAAAACCAGGTGTTTCATAGACCTCTGCTCTGTCCCCTCATTAAAGTCACCCAAGAAAATAACCCTAACCCCTGCTGTATTTAGGTCTCAAGTCTGTCCATGTGCAGTGCTGAACCATCATCCCTCCCTGGTGGGAAACTCCTGCAGCAAAAGGCAAAGACAAAAATAAAAGACAAACCCTCAGTCTACTAAGATTTTTAAGGGGGAAGAGTAGATCCTAAACCCCAGTAGGTCTTCAACCCCAGAATCCATTTAATAGCCTTAAAACCAGCTGCCAGGCAGACTAGGGAAGGGATGGAAGGTGCTGCTGCTGCCCCCTGGGAGGGCAAGGAGAGCATAGAGCCTCTTTTGATTTGTGATTTGTGTTTTAATTGAGAGACACTCCATCAGTGTGAATTAATTAATGTGGTCATCCATCCTTCGTCTCACCAGTAGAGGTACCTCTTGCCCAGCTAGCCACTATGGGCTTGCTTAGATAGAAAGTAATTTCCTACTGAGCTGACCCCAAAGCTGCTGAAGGGGAGGATCTCACTGTTGGGGACACGGGGATAGAGGGGCACAGGGTGGAGTTTGTCACCCACAGGGATGATGAGTGATGCTGTGCAGAGCTGGATGAAAGGATTAAAAAGAGGAAAAATGAAAAGAGAAAAAGGACTCACCCTTGAGACAAATCAACAGCAGGAGCCTGGCTTTTATTTTGTTAGCAGGCTAGAAAGCACCAGGGAAAAGCTGGAAAACATTAGGGAGATGCTCTTCCACCGCATTTAAGCAGCAAGTGGGTCCCCAGATGTTCCTCTTGCCCCACGGGGAAGTGGAGCCCCAGCCTGCACTCGTGGCAAGCCCAGATCTTCCTGATTAACTTAGTTGCGTTTTCGATTTCAGCCTCAGCGGGGGAAGGAGAATTATGTAAATACAATTTATAACGACATTTCACGTGTCTTCAGGGTCACGCAAATGAAGCCACAGTGACAGGGCTGACATGGAGGCTGTGCAGGGGAAAGGAAGAAATAACAATGCTTTAAAACCAGACCCCAAAAATAAGTAGGAATAAGGTAAAAGGCAAAGTGGATGAGGAAGGCTGCAGCTGGTAATTCCTCCAACAAATAGAATTCACTCTGGGATTTCAAAGCAGATGACTTAGTGAGGTTTTCCTTCCTTTCAGGAATATTTGTTGTTCCTTCTCATTCAGGAGACTCCCAAGGTGAGATTTAATCCCAGGATGGTTCGAAGTGAGTGTCTGCCTGCCCAAAGCAGTGGGAGTTGAAGAGCTGCTCAATCCTGCCATCCCTGCTCCTGCAAGGCCAACTTTCCCCTCCCGAGGGCATGTTTGGGTGAGAAAAGTGAGATAATTGCAGGTGGGTGGTTGGTTTCTGTATCCTCACTTTTATGCCATGGAGATACAGGGAGCAACCTCCAACAGCCCCATCCCCAAGGCAGGAACTGCATGGTGAGAGTTCTAAGCACTGGTGATCCCATCAGGTTGCAATCTGCTGCTCCTTTTTGAAGACATCACAAAATGAGCCTCTGGTTGTCCATCTGCACTTGAATTAAACCTCATTGTTCCGAATTCTGCAAAGTTTTTCACCCCTGAGTTGCAGCCTCTGGAATACCAGTAATGTATTCTCTCCTTTCCCTCTCCACATGATTGCAGCATAATCTCCTACTCACTTGATTTATTTAAGCAGGCCTTCAGATGCTCCAGTAATGGGAGTCATTTAGGTCCCTCTGCAGATATGTATTTATTTATTGCTGTTCATTTAAACTGCAGAGCCAGTTGGCAGGAGAGACACAAGACTGGGGTCACAAGGATGTTAAATTATTCGCTGTCAAAAATAGTTGGTTGAGAAAGTTAAATTAAGCAAGGTCACTCAAGGTCATAGTCAATCACCAGTGGGAGGGGATGGACATTAATTAGCTCTTTTATTTATGGGGGTCATCGTGACCAAAAGACCAGCAGCTATAACAAAAAGGCAAACTGTAGCACCTCCGTGTATTTTTGGCAGAAGCAGCTCTTGGATGAGAAGCTGAATTGCTGCCCTTGACCACCTTGGAGAAGTTGAGGCTATTGAAAGGCAATGTTGTGATGTTCAGCAAGACCCCGTGGAGCCCCACAAAGCATGGGTGGGGGACTTTCCCCTTTCAAAGCCTGTCTCAGGGCTGAACTCAGCAATGCTCCTTCCACAAAGAACCTTTGCCAGAGGCTGGGGAGATGCTTAGCAAGGGGGAGGTTTCAGAAGGCACCTGGGATACCCAGGGATATCTTTGGTCACTCTTGCAGACAGGCCCTTGCCTGAGATTTTGCCACCTCTCTTGGCAGACAGTTGTGCAGACATGCAGAAGCTGCATATCCATTCTACTAATACTTGTATTTCATTTCCCATGTGAACTTCATCAGCACCTTCTTGCTATTGTGGGACCTTGTAATACCCTTTTCTTCCTAGTTTAAAACTGCCTAGGGTCAGGCCTCTCCTCCCTTTCCATTCTCCTCTACCATGCATGCCAGGGACACGATTTAGTGGTGGAATGGCTGGGCTCAATGGCCTTAGAGCACTTGCCCAACTCAAGTAAGTCTATGACCAGTTAAAGCAGGAAATTCAGCTCATAAACTAGGTAGGGATAACCTGGGGTTACTGGCAGCCAGAAGATCCTCACTATGTAGTGAGGACAACCATGCCCAGGAGAGCAGCACGAACATGACAGCCAAGTATTTACGGCAGCAATGACATCTCTACCCAAAGATCCGTATTGTAACTGCTCATCATGAAAAGACCCCCTTTTTCCCAGTTTCTGCACACAATGCAAGGTGGAAACCATAAGGCCTGATGAAAGCCACCCTCTGCCCCACTGAATTAATCAGCCACGGTTCGGGGTGCACACGCACTGTCATCTGCACCGTGGCCGGCTGGCAAACAGCTCACACTAATTGAGAACTCTGCTGGGAAATCCATACCATTAATTAATTGTCTTTATCAGCACTCACTTCTGCACAGTCACAAATCAAGCAACTCTCTAATGGGCTGCCTGCTAGTAAAGCAACGTGGAATGCAAACAGCAAGGAGCTCCTTGATTAGAGGAATGAAATCATGGCATCAGGGTTTGTACTGCAGAAGAGGGTTGATGCTGCGCCTGAGATCGGGGTGGGAGCTGTGGCCCTGAGAGGTGCTGAGAATGGCCTTTCTCTGAAAACCTAGTGAGGTAAATCAGCAGAGGAAAGGTTATCTGGGATTGTATCTAAAGAATGTAACTCAGGTATCACAAACCAAGCTCTAGCAACACCTGGCTGCTTAAGCATTTAGTCTTCTCCTCTATCCTGAATCCTCCTTGAATTCTTCTTGTTAGAGGTGACACCAGGTGACACAAGCATGGAAAATGGGGCTAAGGTCCCCAGTCTCATGGCCATGTGAACAGCCTTTTGCTCAGCAGTGCATCATCAGAAGAAAGTTGGACTTACTCTGACATCTTTCCTACTCTGCATCGCTCTGGCCTCCTGCGTGAGTGCTTCACAGAGCCACAGACTGGATTGGGTTGGAAGGGACCTTAAAGATCACCTAATAACTGTCCCCCTGCCATAGACAGGAGCATCTTTTTCTAGACCAGGTTGCTCCAAGCCCCATCCAACCTGCCCTTGAACACATCCAGGGATGGGTAGGACCTCTGTTAAAGAGGCAGGCTGAGAGAATTAGTGTTGTTCAGCCTGGAGAAGAGAAGGCTCCAGGGAGACCTTGGAGTATATTCCAGTGCCTAAAGGGGGCTACAAGAGACCTGCAGAGGGACTTTTAACAAGGGCATGGAGTGATAGGACAAGGGGGAATGGCTTCAAAGTGGCAGGGAAGGTTTAGATTAGATATTAGCAAGAAATTCCTTCATGTGAGGATGTTGAGGCAGTGGCACAGATTGTCCAGAGAAGCTCTGGCCGCTCCATCCCTGGAAGTGTTCAAGGCCAGGATGGATGAGGGCCTGGAGCAACCTGGTCTAGTGAAAAGTGTTCTGTCCATGGCAGGGGGTTTGGAACTAAATGGCCATTTAGTTCTCTGCCAACACAAACCACTCTACAATTCCTGGCCACAAACCCTCCAGGACTGTGGTCATCATTCAGGCATGACCACCCTCCTGGAGGGGGCCAGGGCTCAGCTGCTTTGTCAGGAGAGCAGACAGTGTTATAGAAGTTCAGTCAATTACCTTGATTTTTACACAGGATTTTCCACAGTGAGAAGCCAGACTGTTTGGAAAACAAGCAGGTTGCCAGCAATCCTACATTCTGTAGAGTGGAGAGGAATGAAAGGAGCAAATGGCACCACTGTCCTCTCATCTGCTCTTTGTTTATGACAGGTCAGAAGCCAACCTAATAAATGCTGACTCCAAACAGTCCTGACAAGCATTTTTCAGGTAATTTGCCTGCCCTTCCTATTCTTCACCAAAAAAAAAAAAAAAAAGGAAGTTTTTTTCCCCTTCTGCCACGATCTCTGCCTTCACCTCCCAGCAGAGAGACATGGAGATATGGAAACTCCTGATTCCAGCAGCTCCTGAGCTGGGCAAGGCAGAGCTGCATATCCAGGCTCTTCCACAAAACTCATCTTGCAGATAAGTAGCTTGTTTTGATAGAAGATCAAATAAGATATTGGATTGACAAGCCTAAATCATCCCTGGGATCACTTGAATTACTTTGGATTTACTCTGGTACAACAGAGACCTAGTTTTGCTTGATAAAAGCTTCCCTCTCCTACCAGACATGCTCTCTGTGCAAAAGCAGTGGCTTGTTCCCGAAGGACTCACAGAAAGGCAGAATTTGCTTGACCTAAGGAAATTTTGGAAAACCCTGCTGTGTTTTGAGTTTCTCCTTGTTTCCCAGTTGCCTAGCAATATTGCCCATTTATAAGGTGTAGATACACAAAAGCACTGCCTGGTTCCTGTGGCAGAAGACTTTGTCCTTCCAGGCAGTGATCCTCAGATGTTACTTTTGGACTGCCCTCCTTGGCTTTTGGAGTGGCCATTCCTGGGGAGGAGGAGCAGGCAAATGTTGGACCTCATAGGAACACCCTGACCATGTCCTTGCTACCACTAATGTAGAGCAAAGCTCCCAGAAGAAGACAAATGTGACTCAGATGATTCCCTGCAAGACAAGACAGTAAGATGAGTAGCCAGCAGATCTGAAAGGACAAATTTCTCCAGGAATTTAGTAATTTTGTGCAATACATTTCTTACTGAGCTACCTCCAACATACTCCAGGACCCATGGATTGGCCACTCACATCCACTGCACTTCAAGGAAATGGATGTTTTGGAGTGGCTGAGGATACTTTGTCATGGTGGCCATGTGTTCCAACAGTCCCTTTTCCCCCTGCACCAGGAACCATGGTCTCTTTTCATCACTGTCACCCCATGGGGAACTTGACCCCTGTGACTTTCCCCAGCACTTCCAAGGCAGATATTTTCATTCTATAACCTTCTCTTCTTCAGCAAGGAACATCTGTAGGACATGTCCTGGAGGCTTGTAGGGTATTTCCTTCTATGTATTGTTTATCAGCCCAACCTTGACCTAGCATCAGCGTGCAGCCAGCTCTAGCACTTGTGCTGACTCCTGCAGTTGGTGAGGAAACCAACTCCAAAATCTGCTCCCAGGTGTCTCTGATTACAGAGCTCAGGGGAAATTGCTTGGGTATTAATTGGAGAGGTCACCTCCACACCTCAGCTTCATCCAGGCTAAGCTTCAAACACAAAGCAAGCATAAAACCATCAGTGCAATCAAGATTTATTTGCTGCAGTACAGACAGGCTGGAAAGATAGGCTGTGGGGGAAAAACAATAGTGATGTAATTCTTTCTGAAAACCCCAGGAGCAAGGCACTTCTTAACATCCTCATCTAAGCTCTGAACTGTAACTGAGATGCTGTGCTTGGGAGTTCACAAGAGCCTTGACTTGAGTGCTCAATGCTTGCTCAGAAATCATCCTCACTTCTTGCAGTGTCTGGTGATTGACTTCTGCCATGTCCTCCCCTCCAAGTGCTATGTTTTAGGGGAAAAATACTGTACTGTAGCCAAAAAGACTATGTAGGAGAAGGAGATGTTCCCAAATGTACTTTTTTCAGAGATCTTTGACACCAATAGTCGTTCATGCTGCCAGTCTGAGAAATGAACTCAAGCATAATTTTAAAAGCTCCGGATATGCTTTTTTAAAATGCACTGGGGAAAGCAGCAATTATCCAGCACAGCTGATGAGACTGGTGCTTACCAGCAGACAGTCCCCTCACACACCCATAATCTGGATGCTATTTAAACCAATGACATCTTATATATCTCCATTTCCTTATTTTACAAAGTTTTAAAGAATGAGAATGTTTCAGTCTTGAGGAGAATATGACAATAATATTTTCCCAGAAAAGCTGTGACTGCCCCATTTCTGGAAGTGTTCAAGGCCAGGTTGGATGGGGCTCTGAGCAACCTGCTCTAGTGGGAGGTGTCCCTGCCCACGGCAGCAGGGTTGGAACTAGATGATCCTGAAGGTGCCTTACACCCAAACCATTCTGTGATTCTAATTTTAGATGCTCTGTATCACCAGTGCAGCCTCAGGCATTGCAGACATGGTGACAAGGCCCCCTAAGTTTTCAGAGGGTTCCCAGAAATGCTTCTCCACAATCCCCCAAACTATGATGTGTCCAAGGCCTGCCTAAATTTCAGCAAACCCTGCGGATTTAGCTATGGGGTTCTTTTTCAAACTTTATTTACTTGGACCTCCAAACAGGTTTCTCCCACTTTTTTGCACAACACAACTGCATTAGTCAAGTAAATGAATAACAATACCATTCTGAGGAGAGCTGTGGTGGTGCCAAGAAGCAGTTGCCTCGTTAAATCTGTGTCATATCTACTTACACAAGGAGGCACATCTTGGCTGCTGGACAGTGGTCAGAAGCTGTGAATTTGGGCTTTTTTTTTGTTTTGGACTCTCTGCATTTTTTTTAAAGGAGTCGGTGTTGCACAGTCTGTCAGATGCAATGGCAAAGAAATCAGGAACCCTCTGATCCTGCAAAAAAGTAAATATCAATCCATCTTCTGGAAAAAAATTATATGCAGCTGACAGTTAGCATTTTCCTTACAATGTGGAAGAAGTGGAGTTACTCCATTTCTCTCCTGACTCTGCAACTGTACAGCTCGTGCTGCAATTACTGATCTCATTAACAAAGCTCTGCCAGACCTGGCTGGGATTTGGAGAGGAGATCTAGGGAAATGATAGGTATTGCAAGAAGAGGTAGGGCTAATTCACAGCTTGGCTATCTTCCCTCCGAATCAGCAGGAAAATAATTAATATACAGGCTAGCAATCAGAGACAGCAGCCAGCAGTCCTCCTTATTTTTCAGTAACTCAGGTAATTTTACTTACTTTCAAGTTGTGTTAATTAGCAAACAATTGTGTGAATCATTTGGTGAGGAAAAGCAAAGACAAAATTATTAGCTTTACCTTCAATTCTCAGTGCAGCCTCTTTTTTCATCTGGGCAAGTGTTTGCCACCTAAATGCCCAGGACTTGCCACAGTGCTTATAGTGGACCTCAAGTAGTCTGGGCTGTGAAAATAGATAATTTCTGCTGCATGGGGCCTGTGGAAGGGATTTGGGATGCCTGACCCAGGTATTGCATCCTTTGCGAGCCCCTAATCTCGCTTAAAAATTTCCCTGGGGATGGCAGTGGCTCACATGTACATCTCTGTATTTTGAAAGGGAAAAAGAGAGGAAAAGCAGACCCAGCATTAGTCATATAGCACAGAAAGCCCAATCACCATGTGTGAGGCTGGGAAATCTTACTGCCCAAGGATATAAATCCATCTCAAAGCATCCAGGTTACTTCATCTTTGCATACGGTGTTTTAATGGCCGATGATACACACAGGCAGTGGAATGTCTTTTCATTGTTAGATGTCTTTGCCAAAAAGAAAGTATTAAAGCCAAAAAGAGACAGAGGAAAAAGTGTTTCAAAAGTTTCTATTTCAACTCTGAAGACTGGAAAAAAATTCTAAAAAAACCAACAAAACAACAAGTTTAGTGACATCAATAACTTAGTGAAAAAAGGAAGACGAAATTCCCCTTCACATTCAGCTTCTTACAAGGTAAAAGGAGGGACAAAGCTTATATCTAATTGAGCTATTGGGGAATACTTTTCAAGTCTAGCTTTGGAGTGGGCAGGCAGGGGACGCTGTAGGATCCCTGTCACCAGAGGGTTCAAAGAGGCTGAGCTGTGCTAGGGCATGGCAGCTGTAGGGATGGAGCATCATGCCAGCCCTCACTGGCTCATCTTGTTCCCCCAAGGGGAAACAGGGTAAGTCCCAGGCACAAACACCCCGGTGCTGTTGGTACAGCTGTCACTGCCACAGCGTGGCTGTGTTCTAGTTTTGATCTGGGAGTGAGTTAACCAGTGAGACGCTTCAGCCAGGGATGCAGGACTTGTCCCTTCCTCTGAGCACTTTAATTGAAGAGGCATTGCTCCAGTCATACCCACAGATTAATGCTGTCAGCCTGAGGTCTCTGTCAGCAGAGGTCCCACAGCCTCATATCTGGGTGAGTGCAAGTGATTGCAGGAATCACATCAGTCACTTCTCATTAGCCAAGCCAAGGGAAAAAAAAATCCTTTAACGCAAGAGCAGTAGAGTTTTAGTCTTCATATTGACATGAACCATACCTTCACAGCTCATGGAGATATATGTTCTTTTCCAGGACCCATGTATGAGACTTAAAACTACTGTCACACTTTAATTAATAAAATGAGACTCCTTCTGCCCTCTCTAATTTGCTGACTTCCAACTTCAAGCTTCAGGAGCTTGAAGCTTCAAGCTGCCATCTCTGATACTATCAGGCAGTATATATATACAATTAAACTATGACTCTCTGAGAAGAGACAGCCAAGCTGGGCATGGATTCAGGCAGAATAACACCAGGGTTTCATTTTAAACCAGAGGTTGTAAAGAGATGTTCTTTACCTCCAGCCTTCCAACGTGATGTTTCCACTCCAGATGCAAATCACCACCCTTGCGGGAGGTAATTGCCTCCAGTACTGTGTTTAGCACTGTTGAACCTAATTAAGGCCAGAATGACCAGGTTTTTATTTTGATTTAGGATTCTGCCCTTAATGTGTTTAAACAATGATTTCCCCTAAAGCCTGATCATCATGAGTTTGACCTGGGTTGTTGCTCTCGTGGTTGTACAAACCTGACAAGGGTTTGCTGATGTGCCGTGATGCTTACTGGAGAGGAAGGGATCTGCTGGGATGTAACACAGCTCATGGCATGGGAAAAAGGCTTTTTACTCCACCCTGAACATGAACACTACATGATGTGAGCATATGGACAAAGCCACTTAGCATCAGCTGTCCTGGGTGTTACTGAAGAGCCACAGCCTCTCTGGAGGGATGTGCATGAGTGCCTTGGTTGCAAAGCAAATTGATAGTGAACTGTCAAATCCAGGGGGATGTGGCACAAAGATTTTCAGCAGAAACAAGTCCACAGCATTAATCAGCCCTCCTGCTTTAATTAATGTCAGCAGCAAGAAAACAGCTGGAGTTTGTTTGCTTTTCAAATAACCTGTAAAAAATATCCCTTCAGTAGCAGCTCTGTTTTCATGCTGTGGCTTGCAGGTTCATTGTTGTTTTTCATTTTGTAACTAGCTTGCTTGTAACTTAATTTTGCTTTCATTTCAGCTGAGGTGGGATGTTAAAAATGAGATGATTAAAAAAAAACAAACAAAAAAATAGAAGAAAAGAACCCCAAAACAAATGAACCCTCAGAGGACTCTAAATGAACAAAACCCGGTTAAGCAATAAAACCCTGTGAAGCAATGACTCACAAATGCCTGGACAGGTTTGCCTGGCTGCAGAGGGGATCTGGTTGTTCTGTTCATCACTTCTCCTACCTGAGAAGTTGGATTTGTCCCCAGGCTTCTACAATACTGCAATATTTTAACAAATGTACTCTGTTCCATGTTTGGCACTGAGTCAACACAGCAGCTATGAGGAAAAAGCAGTGCTAAGGTTAGACATCCACATAAATCACTGCATCTCTGATACTCGGCCAGCCTATAAATATTAGGGGTTTGACATCAGTTTACATTAGCAGAGTAACTTGCTTAATTCCATTTCTGTGGGATCATGTGAGCTGCTGTTGATTAGCATTCACCTACCTGATCTCCAGGATGAGAGATCAGAGTCACCACCCTCGATGTCCCAAGGTGTTGCTGGGTGCTGTGCCGTGGGCACAAGGTCCACAGGACCTGCACATGCTCCAGCTGGTCCCTGTGTTCGCTCTACGCGTGTGTCAGGGCCACTAATTACTGCTAATTTCATTAAGTTGGTGTGTGCCTCTTGCATGCATTATAAAGTCAGCCTGAGTGAAGGTGATTAATGAGGTTGGATGTTTTTAGTAGCTATTTGTATTGCTGTAGCAGCTGGAAAGTGTCATGCACTGAGAGCCTTGGGTGTTGCATGTGAGCAAGGTGAGATATCAAGCTTGGGGGTAACTCACCTTGGAAAAGAGTTTAGGAGCCAGGATGCTAAATTAACTATAGTGATTGCAAAATAGGTCTAAAGTAAATCCACAAAGTTTCTGCTTGTAGGTTGGAATGTTTTATCCATTGCACACAGTGCTTCACACAACATTAGTTCTGTCTTGACAAATACAGAGTTTTATGTGTCCCTCACATACAAAAGGTGAACGAGGACATCATCCCAGCTCTGTTCCTGCTGAGGGTGCAAGGGACCTCTTCTTGAGCTCATCAGATTATCTTCTCTTGGATGACTGAGTTTGAATCCAGACATTTGTCCTTGTCCTGCTTCTGCTGATCTTCTCCCATGCCAGCACAACCATGCTCCATGTCCCCATGGGGACCCATCAGAGAACCCTTCAAAAATAACCCACAGAAGAGACAGACCCACCACACCTTCACCAGTGACTCCATTGTCTTGTCCATCTCCATGAACTTATGAACAAATATCCAGGCTGGATAGTCAGCTCCTCTGCTAACTGGCAGCAACTCTCTCCATACAGCAACATGAACAGCCAAATCTATTATTAGAGACACTGGGATTTAAGTGGTGCAAGTACAGACCTTCACTTTTAGCCTTTGAACAGGCTGAATTAAAAAAAAAAAACCAAACAACAAAATTAAAAACAAAACAATAACAACAATGGAAAAAAACCCCACCAAAAAACAAAAACTAAGGAGGGGAGGAGAGAAATGAATAAAGCTGCAAGTAAACTGGCGGCCTTGAAAGGGAATCGTCACGCTTAAAATTCAATTTTCTGTTTGGGAGGAGGGCTTTGACAGAACCACAGTATTTTTATCCCCAGGGAAATTTCAAAGTATTACTCAGCTCTAGACCAGCCACAAGCTCAATATGCAAAGCTGGATTTCACCCAGCCTCAGAGTTTTGGCAATGCTTGTCTGCAGAGTCTAGATGTGCCTCTGTATGCAGCACCACTGAGGGGAGATGGCACAGCTGCCCCAGCCATTTACACCACTGGCTCTGAGGTTTGCTGCCCTGTGTCTTGGCCCCTGAATAGTTAACTCCAGGTTGTCCCTGCAGACACACAGCTTCGACAGAGATAAGTGGGAGAAAATGGGGTCTCTGAGCACCTGGAGAACAGCCAGAAGTGGGAAAAACACCTTATGGTCATTACTGGACTCCAGCTGCTGGGGTGTGATGAGACTTGCTGGATTAGTGCCTGGCTATCCACAATTCCTGCCTGGAAAGGTTGTGCTCTGCAGTGATTATTCTGCTCTCTCACTGAAAGGAACAGGAAAAGGCTGAAGCAAAGGCTGTGCAAATTGCACACTCTGGGTTGCTTGGATGTTCACCTGACTCCTGCTTTCTCCTCTCCCACCCATGTCACCTACCTGCAGTCCCTTCCAACTGGTGCGTGCTGGGGAAGGCCTTTGAGGGGAAGATGGTCCTGCAGTGTTTACTGCCAACACTACAATCCAAGCAAGGCCCAGTGCTCAAAGGGCCCCAGCACAAGGCAGAAAGACTGGGGAACTCTACTGCCATGGAGGCTCTTGGCTGCAGGCAGGCAGCTTCCCATCCATGCAGGACACACGAATCCTGCTGTCCTACTTGCACACCATCAGCCAAGATGTACAACCACCCATCTACTGAACAGCATCCAGATGAACCAACCAGCCCTGTGCAACGCAGACGCCAAGAATCACCTGGGAAATGTTGTATTTAAAACAAAATTCTTTAATAGTTTGTACTATAAACACACAATTTAGTGCTTGACAGCAGCATGAATAACAAATGAAACATATTAAATATTTAAAAGCTACTGTGCTTTGGAAAACAAGATATGCTGATACATATAAGCCTAATGTTGGTTACCAGCTGGTTTGGTAGGAAGAGTCAGTTCGGTGTATCAAAATTGTCAATAAGCATTTCTCAGTGTAGCCGTGTTCTACAATCAACTGCTACTCATCTGTCACAGTGTTATTATCTATCTGCAACAATGTACTGAATTTCCGGAAGAAAAACCCACCTGTTAGAACCCATAGTGTCAATGTTAGAGGTTTGGTCAGGTAATGAACAGGAGATTTCATGTCCACTCCAAGTGGACAGATGGTGTTTGATCAGACTGCAACGTCATCCATGCATTACACTGAGATCAACAATCAGCATGACACAGTGAACATCAGTTTGGAAAATCAAGAGAAAAATTAGTTTCTGTTCAGTCTAAGGAGTAAATACTGCTTATGCTGCTTGAAACCCTCTCTTCCAAAATCCAAGGAACAATAGGACACACAAACAAAGTTCTTCCACACCTTTAATGTGGAAAACATTTTGGTACGTAACTTGCTATGAGTCATTTTATTCAGCACTGTCTTTGGAGAAACATATATATGTTCCAGAGCTTTGGGAACAGAAGAAGGAATCTAAGATTGTGCTTATAGCTATTCCTGTGGACAAATAAGCAAAAGACCCTTTATCTTTGCATTTTAAAAAATCTTAACAATCTGCTCTTATCAATTTGAGTGATATATGTGCAAAAAAACCAAAATTGCAGGCACTGTTTTAGGGTCTCACATGAACTCTGAACTTGGTTCTTCTTAAATCTACAATTAAATACTTAGTCAAACCTAAAAAATTTAAAGAAGTAAAATGGGAGAATTCTGCAGTAAAGTAAGAGGTTCAGGCATTAAACCTGCCTCTCAAACTGTACATACAAATCCCCCTGTCCCCAGTTCTGTTTAGAGCATCTGGCTGGGAGCTCCAATAAGGGAGCTCCACATAAAGTGCTTGCTTGACTGCTGTGCCCTCACACTGCCTGTCACTGAACTATACAACCTGAAATAAACACCTCCTGTACAGCTAAATCCCTCCCCCAGCTTTCAAACCCTGGAAAGATGGAATAGCATCAAGAAGGTGGGTAACCAGGCTCAAGTTTGAGTCAGAGGCAGACATGTATTGGATACCTAACAGGAAAGCTACTAAAAATAGTGCTGGGATTTCTGCAGAAGGATTTAAAAAAAATATATCGACTGCCACCTACCAAAGACTTTGTCTTAGAAACCTCAGAAGGAAATACAGCCCCAGCTCTCATAAAAGCCTTGTAACAAAGAGATCAGGCACTTGGCAGCTGTAGGCAGTTGTGCGTGAGAAACTGAACAAAGAAACCCAAAACCAATTTTAATAGTTACATAGAATGTTCTCTGTCTTTAGGTTACAGACTCTCTAACAAAGCTGGCAAAAGACATTCCAGATAGGTCAGAAATGCATTCATTCATGTACAAAACATTTCAAAACATGTGTCATGTTCCATCCTCATCAAACAGCCTCTTAAGTCATCTACAATGAACTGAATGTAACAGAAACTACATCACTTCTGTGGTGAAGAGAGCAGTAGTCAACATGGAAAGTTAAATGTGTAAATAGCAAAACATTCAACTATCTAAAGTGCAGATACCAGGAAGGGTGGTTGACGTCATACGATGGGATTCTGTGCTTAATCTTTTGTTATTCTCTTTTCACGTAAGATTTCTTAATCTTCTCCTGGCTTTGCTCTGCTCATGTGTAATAAAGACTCCATCATTTATCCCTCTTTGTGGTAAAGTCTCACAGTCAAACAGCACTTTGCAGTTAAAGCCTCCCACTGCCTACTTATAAAGTGCAGATGGGGTTTAAAGTAAACTGAAATTTTACCTGAATATATTAATCTAAATTACTGGGCACACATTCCCCAAAATGGATGTGTGTTCTTGAATTCGCTGTCTACTAAAGAAAACAGCATTGCTGCTCTGTTACAGCTCCTCTGTACTGAATTGTTTCACCACTTGCTATGAAAATGCTGTAATATATCCACAGAGAGAAACAGGTTTTAAAAAATGGCGTTACTGAAATTCTTGAATGCAGATTAAATAAGGTGATAGTGACTGTGAGAAACGCTGGTAATATTGGGAGGATTTTCTGTTGCTGAGACTCATGTGGAAGTGTTTGATGAAAAAGACATTCAGCTGCTTGAAATGAGGTGTTAGAAGCAAATCCACGATTGCCCAAAAGAATCAACTGCATTTCAAATCACAGAATTCAGCTTTAGCCAAGCAAGACAGCACAAAACAGGATTAAAAGAGAATTAAAACTAATCATAGAGCAATATTTTCTACTATATCCCTCCCAAAAGATTTCACTACACCTGTCTGAATTGAAGTCCTCCTACTCGAATGTCTCTCTAAAGTGGCCAGACTTACACAAAGATAAGGGGCAGACTGAGCACAGGCTGTAAGTGACAGACACCAAACAAGTGAGGACATTTACCGGCAGTGAACAGTTGGCCAGCAATCAATACAACACTGCCACTCCCAGGGGCCACTTCCAGGGGCTGCAGGGTCTAAGGCTTCTCTGATGTGCACACATTCAGGCAAATGGAATTAAGGGCACAGGTATGGTACAATGTATGACAGAGGTAGACTGGCAAGCGGTAACACTGCATATTCCAACTCTGACTGGGGGGAGTTTTTAAACACTCATGGACAGCACAGCAGCCCTGTGCTAACAGAAAAACCATTAAGATGAAGTCTGGAGATGACTAATACTGCTAGCCAATAGCAGTGCCTTCGAAACATGGATGAGATTCCTTCTCTCTAGAGAATGCATAGATTGAGCTGTATTTAAAAAATCTAAATTCCCAGAATAAGGTATCAGTTTGATCTGTACTGTGAGAGTAATTTTGAATTTTTTCCTCTTATTTCCACGAAAGGATTTTTCAGCTCACAGACTGCAGAGCTACTTACTGCTCATATGTGTCAAACTGATGGTCGTACGGTGGCAGATTTCTTGGTTCTTCATAGGTGTTAAGGAATAGAAGAATTCATTGTTATCAAGTCTGTCCAACACCACTTGCAGAATTCATATCAAATGATACCTGCTACTTCCATAGTTCTCTTTAAAGCAGCTGCTGTCTGAATCCTACTCAAAAATAGGACCACACATGACTTACTAAGATGTAGTGCAGGAAAAGTTTGTGATATACTGCTCTAATGTCTGTAGAAAAAAAATCAACATTGTCATACAAGTGATATAAATAAAAAGCAATTAACAGACATTAAACAATTACAAAAGTAAGAATGTATATCTTTCCAGGCACTAAAAAAGGCAGTCTGAATTTCAGTGACATGTAGTTAAAACTGGCTTGTCATTTTCAATATCATTCACAAGATCAGTAAGGCAGTCAAACCAAAGCACCCATGATTTTAGATTATTTATGCTAAGAGGGATACACAGGTAAATTACATTCCTCAGGGTCTAATACAACCTGTTGAAAGAAAGGCTGCTGGCAGGGTGGTAGAGGCGTGCATGTTTTTGCTCATTTGGAATACAGGAAGAAGCCAATTTGACTTTTTTTTTAAGAAAAAACATCAACAACCAACACATAAATGAAAAACTAACAGCACTCTAAAATTAAAATATGAGCTTTTCTGTTTTTTTTTAAATCCTGACAATTCAATCCAAGATCCGAAACCCCTCATCATAGATTTCCTAGTTGCAAATATGTAGAAGAATCAACAAATATCTTTAAAATATACCATTGTAGAGATGCCTGATCAATAAGAAAGTGGCTTTTCAAGACACTCTGGTTCTGGCAATTAATTAACTAAACAGAACCCCCATATCCTTCAGTAACAAAATTAAGGCCACTAAAATAAAGTTTTTTTCAATTTCCATAAAAATAGTATCATATCTAGCAGATTTCACAAGTGACTGTTGATATGTCTTGCTGCTGCACTGCTTCTCTTATGAGTCTCCTTCCCTAACTTATGAACACATGTAAACATACTAAATAAGAAAATGGGATACAGTGTGTGGAAAAATGCTCGAGAAAGCCTGGAGGTCAACAGGCAGGCACTTATTTTCAAGCTACATTTTTGAAACAATTCTCAAATCTCTTTACAAAAAAATATGTCTTCTGGATAATTAAAGACACCTGATCCATAACAGCTTTTTCCTACCTCTGTGCTAGTTCTGCTAACTTCTTTCAGTCTGAAGAGCACTCAAATTTCCCAGCACAAATGCTGACCTTGTCTATGGAACTGGAGCCTACTGGTATCAAAGCTGTTCTAAAATTACCCTTCAGGTGTCTTTATAGGGTGTACAGGTTGAAATGCACTGCTATCAGCACGTGCTTAAACCTCATTGAACTCACTCAAGGTTAAGGATCTTTTTCCAATGCAGTTTGGGGTTATTTGATCCCAAGGGTCCAGGGTTGTCACATAACAGGAGCTACATTTTCATTTGGTTCACATCAGTAGAAGACTTACTGATGGATGTGAAAGATGCAGAGAAACTGCAAAGACAGAAAAGGGAGGAGACCATTTTAGCCAGCACTGATTGTTCAATAGTCAAGACTCTGAGACTTGGGAGACAGCTTTACAGCTGTATTACCATGCTTTGCTGCTGTGAGCACACTGTAAATCAATATAAAATGGGATTTTGGATCAGTCTGAGTGTTTCCCTGTTTTTCTTCATGGCAAGAAGGATAAATCCCTCAGAGCATCAAAAGCAGACAAAAGTTGCATAGAATGGCAGCAAGTAGGCACAGAGATAGACTCTCTTTGTTGCCCCAAAATTAAGAGCATCAAAATCACAGCCTTCATATGAGGTATATTTTGAAAAACTGTGTTAGTTTAATGTTTTCCTTAAATTTACTTACTAACTTGCATCAGCTGGGTAAATAAAAATTGCAGAAAACAGGGTTTGTCTCCCTCATTAATCCCCTAAGTCTGGTTTCAAAAGGTGGTCAGCTTTCTCACGGACTAAGCATGTGATAGATTAAAAGTAAGCAAAGCAATGGCCCTTGTATTTGGGGATATCCTCAGCCTCAGTCTTGTTCTTTACTCCTCCTTCAAAGTTTCAGAGAAAGAAGTTGCTTCTGAAAGTCACACCAATATTTAAGACTTGTAAAGTAAGAGGAAGATGAATTCCAAGCTGAACTAGAACACATCTAAAGTGTTTGTCAATCTGTTGTATGTATGGGAAATGGGAAGTTAAAGAAAGGGATAGAAAAGTTAGGTATGTAAATAACAATTACAAAAAAATAAAAAGGAGTGTTTCTTACGTTTCTACAGTCACTCCACAGTTTTGCAATGAATCACTGATCAAAAAAATTAGGAATTGAGCTCCCAGACACAAACAGGAACACCTATAAAGCTTCACTATTCCAGTGACTTCCACTGGTCACACATTGGAACATCCTCCACGATGAACCTCTCAGTTGGACTAAAGAGAAAACGGAAGCTTGGTACAAAATTAACTAAATGGCACAGGTATCCCAACCATTTTGCTTAAAATATCAATTGCAAAGGAGGCTGTGGAAAAGCAAGATAGAATAAAGGCCTAAATCAACCATTACATACTTCATTAATTGTATAAAAGTGCAAGGTTAAAGTAGTTTGGGTTAAGCATTCAGTTCACTATAGGCCACACAGATGCTTAGCTTGGCCATCAATGGCCTAGTTTTGTCATTCAGTTACTAATATTAGTTTAGACCACAGAAAGAACAAAAACTGAATGAAAAACCGTATGCAATCCACTTCAAAAATGGTTAGTTTTCTGTGACCAGCACGAAATATTACCTCAATATCATCAGCTGTACAATATATACATAAAACCCTTGTGTCTTAATCTTTGTTTTAACAACTTAGAATAAAGCTGTACTAAGTGCTATTTCCCTAGTGTGCCAGCTCTTTGCTCTGTTCCAGCTGCCTGGCCTCGTAGCACAGAGAAGTCCTTTAACAGCAATGGTACTTGGATTGATCCATAATTTTGACACTTCAGCCAGAGTAACTGTTGAAATGTTTTATTCAGCCAGGCCAGGTGATCACGTGTGGCTGCCCAGGGCTCAGTCAAAGGTTCTTGGGTGGCTCCACAAGAAGAACAGGCCATATACCAAAAATAAACTGTCAAAAGAAAAATAGGAAGAGGGGAAAGATTCCTTGGAACATTATGTTTCTTGGAACAGAAACCAAACACTATTAAACATAATCTAATGATAGGATGAAAGGGGACTGGCTTTAAAATGAAAGAGTGTAAGTTCAGACTGGATATTAAGAAGAAATTAGTTACTTTGAGGGTGTTAAAACACTGGCACAGGTTGCCCAGAGAAGCTGTGGATGTTCCACCCCTGGAAATGTTCAAGGCCAGGTTGGAGTAACCTGTGGGCTCTGAGTAACCGGGTCTAGTGGAAGACGTGCCTTCCCATGGCAAGGGGGCTGAAACTAGATAATCATTGAGGTCCCTTCCAACCCAAACCATTCTGTGATTCTACGAAAATTTCAACTGCATTTCTTGGGATGTAAGTAGAAGTCAAAGACAGTACCCTAACAGCCATAATTATTGAGCCCCACCAACAGTTCAAAGCACAAAATACCTAAATGTACATTAATAAATACAAAACACTGCTTGCTTACCTTCACCTTTGGCCTGTGTTTCAGGAAAAGTGTCCTTGTATATAAACTGAGGAGAAGGAAAAAAGCAAGCTTAAAATTTCAAGTATAAGACAGCATATAAAATAAGAATATCCTGATCCCAGTTTTATTTTCCAATTAGAAAAGAATTGTTTCTGTGATTGCAGAGCTACCCATTCTGCCTAGATTTAGTCAATATAGGAGATGTTAACCTCCAGTACATCCCCCTGTAGCAGACTAATCAGCAAAATAATTTACCCTATCACCTATGTGGGGAGAAAGAAAGAAACCCTGAGAGGTAAAAAAGAAAAACCAAAAAAAACCCCAAGGACTGGAGTCTGTAATTTTAGAAGGATGAAATTAAATCAGTGTATCACAAAATATAGCAGATGTTAAAGGGGAGAAAAAAACAGCATAGCTTGATTCTATATCTTATTTTTGTTCTTAGATGCTTTCTCCTCTCAGTAGATCTTTTCCTGGGAATGACCTCACATTTTTTTAAGTGGCAATGCCACCTTGTGGCATGTTGGAAAAACCTTGCCTATGCTTGATTCCTGCAAGGAATTTTCTTTAAAAATATTACCTCAAGCTCTTTAGGGTAGCAGACAACCTGCAAACCAAAATGGAGCAACTGTTTTCCGTATACCTTTACATATGTGTAGGTAAATATGTTTGCATATATATACACATAAATGTAATGATGATTCCATGAGATCAGATCATCTAATGGAAATGTACTTATTTTCCTTGCATTTTCCTCTCATTATGTATTTTAAAATTTGACAAAATAAGGTGAATACATGTTAGATGTAGAAAAATTGATATATCATCAAGTCCTCGACTACATAAGATGTAAAGACAAGACAGACATCCTCTTTGTTATGGGTTAAGTGAAAAAATTTTATTTCATTAGATGACAAACAAACTGCAGAAATCCTTCAGATTTCAGTTTACATTCTATCCTTGCCCCTGGTTCCACTAGATGGTGGTATGGAGCAAAAATCAGACAAAAATCTGCTGGCTCCAGACTTGCTAACTTACATTCTTGTTTAAGTCTCTTCCTCAAACTAATACCCTGCCCTTTTGGGAACAGCTCCTCTACAACTACTTCAGCCATCACCCTTCTGCACTACAGCAGGATGCCTGCTGGTTTTCAGGAGTGACAGGGCCTATCAAAGATTCATTAAGCTCCTAAATTTAAACATGTTTAAGTACTTCAGGATTGCTGCTCAAGAACAGACATGTATTAATGGCTTACATTCTGAAATTAATATACTCTCAAATAGTTTTGGTTTAACTGCCACAAGGTTCCCATTTCTGAATTAAATTTTCTTGAAGAACCATGACTATTTAAAGACTAGTGATTACATTTTGAGAAATATAGATTAGTTTTAGAGAGTTTTTAGATCAATTGCAAAGACGAAAGAAAACCCCACACCAGTTTAATAAGTAATTCTCCTGCTCTTCTGGATGGTACAACATTCTGAAGTACACCTGGACCCAAGAGAACTCATAAGATCTCTGTGAACATCCAGTTTAGAAAACATTTCCTACCTTAGCAGGATATGAAGGTAAGAACCCAGGCCCGTGAGAATATGCCACCATGCATGAAACTGTGTCACAGCTCCCACCACGGGAGGCATCTTCTCTCGTAATGCTCTGAAAGAAAGAAATACCATGCAATGGAATAGTTTTTCCCAGCTAAGCAATCTCAAATCACAATGTTGGATTATCAGATCACACATTATTGTTTCCGTATCTCAGGCATGTGCTGGACAGGTGAGGCTTCATGAAGTCAGGCTTTCAGCAGGTGAGGAGCAGCAGTTAATAGTTTACACTGCCAGTACAAAGAAATATCAGCAAACTGACTTTCTTATACATTTAAAGGAAACAGACATTTCTTCATATGATGAGTGACCAGTTAATTCTGAACTCAAATTTCAGTGAATATTTTTATGGCATCCCACAGTTCCAAATGAATTCTACCATTCTCCTCCACAAAACCCTTTGCACTACTGTCAACAGGATGAAATGTTGAGTTTAAAGTCCAAGAGAGGAAATGAGATTTATCAGACATCATCACTTTAAATTTGGCAATCACACCACCTATTGTGCAGGTCCATGGAAGCTCAACTTTCCTTTCTTGTTGGACTCTAAAACAGGGACAAAATGGATGTTTATTGAGGAAACAATTAAAGTAGAGGGCCTGAAATATACCACCAAAATGCTTTGTATTTTGTAGTTATGGGGCGTGAGCAACTTGGGAAGGGGCTAAGGGGTGGAGATAAAGAAATAAAGAGAAAGAACTCCATTGCTCGTATTTCTCCTGCTCATTAGGCTTCCACAGATAATGCCTATTTTGGTTGATGGTGGAGGAACTTTTTGCATCTGCTGGGGTTTTTTTTCCACTTTAATTTCACTTATCAAAGTTAAAAATGGAAAACAACGATTGCATGTGTTAAGGAAGAAAAATCTGCAGCTCCTGGAATACATCCTTACTGTTTGATATTACAGTGCTTGGTCCAAAGCTGCTCAGTGACAAATATTAGCACAAAGCTTCAATTGAGTCAGCCCAGCAATGACACAGTGGAACATGCAGCCTGGCAGCCCAGCATAACCTTTGAGCCTTTTGATCGTAGGAAATTTCAAAGCTCAAATTCAGAAGTGTGTGGTTCCAACCAGAAAAAGTGAGTACTACAGATTTTTTGTTGTTTTGATTTCTTTCTTTTTTTTTTGTTTTAATAAGCTGCAGAATTACTGAAATACGGAACAAAACCCCCTGAATCAAATTGTGGTTTTAAACTTTAAAACCAAACAGAGCAGGTAGGTGGATGATTCATAAGCTAGACATTCAGAGAATAAAGAATTTCAAGGGATTTAAATGTATTTTCTCCAAAGGTTCAAATTATAATACCTCCTGTAGAAATCCAAGGCTCTGCAGATGTCTGATTAAAGCTAGTGCACAAGCATATTTTTTTTCTAGCACCATAACCACACAAGTATTACAGGAAAGACACTAACATTTTTCCCCTTATGAAATGAGGATGGGAAAAAGTGCCTCAGCAGCTGGTGTCATTTTTGGGCCTAGGAACCAGTTCAAAAGCCCCATGGACCCACAGCAGCTCAGCAGGTTTGGTGATTTGGGGGTTATGATCAGTGATGTGAGGCAGCTGCAAAAATCAACCCTGATGCCAATACTGACAAAGTAACTGTAAACCCAGGCCACTTGTGCTGCCAAATAACTACTCTATCCCATCTGTATCAAGTGCTCCTAGGGCTGAGGATCATGTATTATATTCATTTTTTAAAAGTTTCAAGAATACTCTGTTAGAATTAACTTTCAGTTGGTCTAACCTAGCACAGGGATTGAAGAGCCAGAAGGGATGGAAAACTTTAGACTTCTTTACAACACACTGTTATTTGGATCTGACAAACCAGCCTACTAGGACAATTCTGTACAACACAGACTCTGTGGCATAACAGTGTTTCAGATTGTCAAAAATGTATTTTTCTGGTTGCTGGAATTAACCTTTCCATCTTCTCCAGCTTGCTGAACAACACATGAATTGCAACTAAGAGCTGTTTATTAATAACATGCATATTGAAATAGGTATTTGTTGAACAGTACTAGCAGTAGTAGTAGCAGTAGTTCTGCATTTAACATAATGTCTTCTTTAACACGCAGAATTACTGTTCTTTATATTTTTGTAGGAAATGGAAGAGCAGAAAAAAACCCCAAATAAGCAGAATAAAAACACATTCAAATGGAATCAAATCTGAATAGCAGGCTTTAGTCAGCTATAGATCTTTAAAATTACTTCAGTGACATTATTTCTCTCAATTTAATTTGAAGTTAAAGAGGAATGACAAAAAATAAATCTATAAATGGTTAAAAAAAATTTAAAAACCCCTGTTGAGTGCTGACTCTAGTCATGAACACTCTGCATAAAATCCTCATGGATGTTTTGTAGGCAGCATACCATACATACAATGAGATGGACTTGAATATCCACCTCAGAAATAATCCAATCTTTATACTTAAAGGCTATTAAGAGCTATCCAGACAAGTGAAAAGACTCACCTCAATTTATCACAGAAAATGTTGTCCACATTCCAGAGAAAAAATCCCATTAAAAATACAGTTAAAGATGTATAGCCTAAACCTCTAAGCCATGGGTATACCCTAGAGAGAGAAATAATGCAAAGTTTAGTTCAGAATGCTTTAAGATAAAGAAATATACTAATATATACTACACTAAATATGTGTAAATAGAGAAATGCTGTTATATGTAAATAAAATTCTTTATCAATTTGGTTTTTCTCTCAAAAGAAAAAAATACCAAATTCAAATTTCATCTGTTTAAATATTGTATTTTGCTTCTCCTCTCTCCTGATCTCATATTCTCTGAGTCTGTTCATTTACTTCTATAATTATAATTGTTTTCCTAAATACTGAACTGAGTAAAACCAAAAAGTGGAAAATTAATGTTGGCTAAAAGGTACTAATTCTTCAGTCCCATGTATATACTTTCATTAAAAAAGAAAAAAAAAAAAGAAGAAAAAAAGAAGCCCTGTTACCAACTAGGACTCTCCCAAAAGAAGAGGGTCTTTATCAAGAGATGATATCTCTATTCTAGGGAATTTGTATAAATATGGTCTTTCAAAATTACTCTTTTGTGAGCATAGACCACCATGACCAACAACTAACCAAATTCAATTTAATTCTGGCAGAAAAAAAAAATCTTCTTTAAGATATGAAAAACACACTGAAGAATCAGATGCAAGAAAGTGCATCACTAATAAATTCACCTTCCCTATCTACATTCAGGTTGGACCATGGAATTATTAACTTCCTACATGGAAGGCTCCTTTCCCACTAATAAAGACAAGTCCAAAAGCAACATCAAATCCAACCCTGAAAGGCTGCCATGAAATACTGTTCAAGTTATTTTTAAGCATTGTGAATGCACAGTTGAGATTCTGGGTTAGAAAACATTCTTGAGCTGCCTTTCCTCCACTGTGTGTATTACAGGACATTTCAGAGCTGTGTGCATGGAAACCAAAATGTGCAAAACAAACAGGTAGCTTGCCTTTGGAGGAAGCTCTAACCAGAGACAAGTTGTACATATTCACAAATTAACTGCCAATATAAACTAGCAAAATTATTGTTTAGTCTAAAAAATGTGTGGAGCACCATGCAGTACCTGGCAAAGATTACACTGTGATATTACCCCCTCAGTGCTCCAGAGACATAAGTAAGACCACGGCATGATAAAGCACTAAATGGTATACTAAACATGCTGGAAATTAGGTAATTATAGCTGGAATTATTGAGGAATAAACAGTGGTGTTTTGTGCAGGAATCAACTGGCATCACTTATTAACGGGGAACATGCTTTGTGAACAGAGAATAACATTTGCCCAGTTGTAATCTTGGGAGGAAACAGACCTATGGAACAGATGAAAAGTGTGGGGGGAAGAGGCGGGAAGAGGAACAACTGGTGAGGATAGGATGAGGTAGTAGCCTGGAAGGAATAACATGCTGTTCTTTGGGATTTTCACTCTAAACTCAGAGTGACTTCAAGGCCCACACTAAGAAAAAAGAGTGATAGGAAGTGAAGTAACAAAAAAACAAGCAGAAATCAGGGTCAGTATGTAAGCTGGAAAAGGCTTGGCCAAGTGCTAGCACTGCTGATGGAAATACAGGAATATATTCTAGCTGTGCAGAGAAAGTAAACCCAAAAGTGTGCTTGGAGACAAATTTTAGAGAAAAGAAAGGGTACCTTCAGGTTGGCAGAGCTTCTCTAGCAGAAGTAATTTAAAATTAGTAGTAGTTTAGTTAAAATTTAGAAGTAGTTTAAACCTACTTCTCTTCCCATCCCAACTTTCTACCTACTTTGCATAACAAGATCAATGGGGGAAATAAGTCTTTGTACGGTGCTGATGCAATGAAGTGATCAAGCTAATTAAGAATATACACTCCAAGCCCCTAAAACTGAAGTGAAAAGTATGTGGAACTTCAGAGAGAGACTTTGCTGGAGCAAAACAATTAATGATACTCTGGGAGGGAAGGGGTTGATGTCATTGATAAAGAGAGAAGATTATGAAATGCTCCAGAAATAATGAGAATGCATAACTGTGTGGAATTTTCAGAAAAATAGCAGACCCAAGAGTTTGTCTACACAGATAGAAAGAAATTTAATCTAAAAGACTAGAACCGTGTTAAATCCTTGAATAAGAACAAAATTAAAAGGACTTCAATTTGATTCAATTTAGTTCCCCTTGGAGGTGAATTAACGTGGTATTACTTAAGATCTCCAGGCAAGGATTAAAATTTCCAGTCCATAGGTTTAAAAAGTGCCATTAAATTGATGATTGTTTCTGAAGCTGCAACACACTATCAGTTTTAAGTTCTTCTTCTTTTGCTTAATAAAAAAGTCTGTGAACATTTGTACTTGGTCTGTGGGAATTTCTTGGGGAAAGCCATACCATGTAAACTGAAATGGCAATTGGAAAGCGAGTTAATGAATGTACTTGATCCTTGTGGATCTCTTCCAACTCAGAATATTTGAGGATTCTACAATACTTCAAATTCACATTTTGTTAAATTCTTCCTTGTGTTCCTGAACAGACACATGTGGAACTTGAAACAAAGTTTAATAAAAAGCACATTTAAAATGACAGCAGAAATATGTAATTTTCAGAAGCCATCCCCAAATGCATGCGAACACCAAATATTCAAAGGAGACAGACAGAAATGGGCAACCAACTGAGCCTCTGAGAGCTAAAGGTATGTGTTTACTCCAGTGCTGATTAAATTCCATTTTTTCTCCCTTTTACCTCTCAAGTCTGTGCTCTAATTATTCTAATGCTTCTCAATGTCTCCTAGCACTTTTAATACCTTTTGTTTGTTACAGTTTTAATTTCAATTTCCATAGCATTATGCCTAACTTTATCCAATCAAAACTGTAAGAAAAACTATCATGTGTTATTATTTTTTAAATACTTGAGCAGGGAAGAGGAAAGGAAATTACTAAATGATGGTTCCACTCTGCAATCTTGCTCTTAGCACTCTCCCAGTGTTATCATTAGAGCTTGGACACTAGCAACAGATTTCACACTACCCAGCAATAAGAAGACCAACTCCATTTCTGTTTAAATCCCAGTGTAACAGCTGAAGCCACCAGCAGAACACCTGACACTAAACACTGATCATAAGTGTAGAAATCTCAGTTTAGTTTAATGTTATCCCAGTGATTTCAAAAAAGTGCAAGGTGATGAGTCAATCCCTTCCAACCCAGGGGAGCCCAGGAGCTAACATTATGTACCTAGTTAAAGAAATTCTCCCATTGCCAATTTCTCATGTTAATCTGACCAAAAAAAAAGCTGCAAATGCTATGTTGTAACTTACAATGCTGAATTAAATGGTTACTTACCATAATACTATATAAACAGATCTTAGAACTATGATGGAAACTAGTGTTCCATACATGATCTGAAAATAAAAAAAAAAGATAAAATTCAGCAGTTGGGTCCAGGAGACTTTATAAAACATTACAGGAGTAAAAAAAAAAAGATAAAATTCAGCAGTTGGGTCCAGGAGACTTTATAAAACATTACAGGAGTAAAAACAGAGACTTCAAAAGATTTTTTTTTAATTTTTATGTCTCAGGAAAATAGCATTCCTTCTAACTTCATCTCCAGAAAGCCTTCTGTTTAAGTTTCAAATAAAAGTATGATTATAAAGCATGCCCTTTATACAATTACAGGAAAAGTCAGTTGTGTAAAACCAATGTTCCACTGTTCTGAATCAGAAAGCAAACACTAGATGGCACTCGGAAAGCACCCTGAAATCAAAAATGGTAACTAACCCCTATTATCTCTTCTCTCTCTGTGCATTTTAGCCCAGGACTGTAGAAGCACCAGCTAAAGCTGTTTTATAAAACTGTACTTCTTTCTTTGATACTTGATTAGTATGTTTTCCTGAAAGCTAACATCTGAATAGACTATGTGCTATTCCCACACTGAGCATCATTATGGGGAAAAACTTTCCAGGAAGCATTTCAAACAACTATTACAGATTGTTTGGATTCAATCTAATTATTCAGTGGGAAGGCTGCACAGTCTGAAAAGATCCATGAGCAAAATCTGACTCACTGTAGGCTTGATGAATTTGAATGCAATCACCTGACTTATAAAAAGTCAAAGTGATCTTTTTGCCTTCTGATCTTTAAATCACTCTCTTTTTTTTTAATTCACAAACTTAAAATCCATGTAACACCACCTCCAAGACATACAGATTAAAGAAGAGAAAAAATGTGGCCAGTCATGACTGAGAGTGATGCAGAAGTCACTGCAGCATGGAGGATTTTTAGACACTAGTGACATTCAATTACTTTCTATATCTTTTATTCTGAACAGTGGCTTCCTCCTGCCAAAAGGCAGTTTGTTCCAAGCAGCTGTGTCTTGTTCTTTTTGCCTCTCTCCAGTGGCCCACAGGCTTCCCAGTATTGTTTTCTTCCTTGTTCACTGACTTAACTTTCTCATCTTGCTTCTAGTTAGCTACTATCTAATTATGCTTTTAACATAAAACAGAAAAATTAAAAACCTTTGCTGTCTTTTTTTAAAAGCCACTAAACCTCACAGAAAGAAGTGTGCATACAAACTGGTATCCTTACCATGTTCTAGTGACCTCTTCACACCCTCCTTCTTTTTCACTGTCTTTGAGACAAGGACTGCCTCTCACTCTGCTGTAACTGGGGCATTCAGAGCCTACTATCCTGAAAGCATGTCTAGTCATCTCACATAAAACAGGTTACTGTAATAATGCAAAGTGAAACCTTCCTTCCAAAAGTCTATAAAGGCAAATTTGCAAACTCCCTTTAGATTTAAGGATAAGGTTAGTAGTGCACTGTATTATCAGTGCACGTATACAGAGCAAGAGAGACAACAGAGCCCTTATGTTTGACAACAGGTAAAGTAAGCCCTAATGCTGACTATTCAAAGTCAGTCAGCACAGCAGCTCTTCATTTGCATTCAGCACAAGATTAAAGAATTTCAGTAAATAAACTACTACTACTGTGTGTTCTGCTCTGTAGAGCTAAACAAAGCAAAACTATTTGAAAGGCTAATTGGTTCTGGCTTGTAATTTATACAAAACTGTTAGTTAATTCCAGTCCCGTTGTTGGGGTACAGCACGTAAACCAGGAAAAAAAGAAAACCAACACAACCTGCTAGACACAGCCTGAGTATCAAGTGCTCATCAGTCCCAAGCTAAGGGTAGGAAGGGGAGCACTCAGGTGTGCTAGGTGCTGCCTGCTGGTACAATTCTTCATTGCTGACATTTTGCCTAAAAAGATCCCCCACATAAATATATTATCAGTCTCATTTAAAACAGTCCTTTTCATTTTTTCTAATCAAATCCAGAAATTTATTCTAAGAGAGGGATTGCACAGAGGAAGATACTCTTAAAAAGGTTCCGCCAGGATCCAAATTACAGTTTGATTTGCTGATCTTCTCCTCCTTAAAATTTCCATCACAAAAATACTCCTTTGCAGTAGAGATAAGGGAAAAACTTATACAATAAGAGCAATTTCTGTCATACACATTAGGGGTTGTGACCACCCTTATGCTTGTACCAAAATTGCTTTTGGATTCTTTGTACAGGGAGTTCAATAGTGTCTGACTATGCCTAGAGAAACAGATCATACAGGCAGCCCAAAGCCCAGGTAAAATGTTACCTTCTTCAGCAGTTGCTAAAAGCAGGAAAGAGCAGAAGCTAAAAAAAGCTTTCTTTGCAGGGTTTCTGGCTTGATATTTCCTCGTGACTTAATGGCTTGCAAAAGAAGACAGTATTAATGGAGGAAGGAAGGGGAAAAAAAAGAAAGAGAACCTTGCAGCGACTGAAGAAATATATGCCCATCGTTGACACTGCAATTTCTTGCCTTTTCCGCTTCCCCACCCAAACAGGCTGTTAGCAGTAAAACACATTTGTGTTCAAAAGCCTGTGAAAGACTGGAACAACAAACTGCTCTGCTCTGCATGCTCCCATGCTCCTCGATGAAGGTGAGCACCCAGGAGGTTCAGCTGTGATATACAGAGAATGTAGCTGCTCGCCTTCCCCAGCTGTTTCTTACTAGAGGGCCACACCCCAAACTGCACAACTTAGTTCAGATGTCAGGCAGCAGTGCTTACTTTATCTCTTTTACCATCCCTGGCTTTACTATTTTTATCATGGTAAAACTTTGTTAGGTATTACCCGTCCACCCAGAGAAGGACAAAATACTGTATTATAAAGAAAAAAATCTGCCTTATTCAAGTTAGCTCAAATTTTCTCATTCCTTTAGCTTCCTTTGTCCTTCTTTTCTTAAACTAACATATCATTTAAGTGACAGATGACAAGCCAAGCAAGTTTTCTGCTATTTTGTCTCCCACTGCCAAAGAACATAATTTTACTGCAATTGAAACAAAAGGAAAGATCAGAATCTCAATCTTCTGTTACCACTAGACAGTTCCCTCTTTGCTGTTTCAGATGCAAATAAAGCTCTGCATATTTCAGCTTTGAAGGTATCTTTGCAATTGAGGGAAAAACCCAAAGTCTGATGAAGACACAGTGGATTACCTCATAAGAAGGTGAAACATGAAGAACTTCCTAATTCACAAATGGGAAGTAAGTACTTCAGGGCCCAATGTCTGGCAGCATTTTTAATGTGGAGGCAATTAAGCAAATCATATATAAATTCACTTATGTAAGTCAGAAGCAATGTTGACACTCCACACTGAGAGGGGGAGCATACAAAATTGGTTCTTCCTCTACTCTTCTAGTACAGAATGCAGCAATAGCCTGCTATTTCTACTTCTCTGTTTCCTCTGCTCCTGGCTTTCTATCCATCTTTGGTTAATAAAGTCAATTTACCATCCTCAAATATTAGTATATACATTGGGCACTGTACTGAGAGATTTTGGGTTCTTGACAACCAGCTTATCTAATACTCCAACCAGGTAATGAAAGACAGTTACTTAAATACTTGAATGTGGAAGCTGTATTTGCAATTTGCAACAAAGAAAACTGAGTTCTACATAGGTTTGGATTTCTGGAGAAGAAATCTGAGCTGAGAGAAAAAGGAAGGACAACCCCAAGATGACACTGAAACACCAAGTAACTCAACACAGTTACAGCTGTGTAGTACCACAGGCTGCCTTGACAGCTCCTGAATGAACTAACTCAGATTCACTGTGTTTGGTCCTGTTTAGATGCATGTATGTGATAGCAAAATGACACACAAGTCATTGGTCTGTAGAGCTTGTGGGACACTGTCTGCCACAGAAAGTCAAGCTTCCCCTCCAATGACTTGTAGAGGCGAATCTTTGAAGAACTGGAATATCCTTCCTTATTCCCTAAGCCACTGTGCAGGTAGAAGCACCATCCAGAATGAAAGCTGTACTCGCTTGGGAAGACATCCCCAAATGAGCTGTGTAAGAGTGAAATGTCACTCAAGTTAGTTTTATATGTGCTCATCAGCAGGACAATGACAGAACAGAAAAAGCTCTGTGGTGAAGACATGCCTGAAAAGGTCATTTTGGACAGAATACTGGGGAACCTGAATGTACAGAAAGTAAGAACACATTCTACCAAAAGGCACAATATATTATCCACAAGCCTACAATTAACTATTGCCTTTGCAGTAGGAAGGAGTCTGCAGAGCTGTAAGACATCCAGTAGGTCCACACAGATTCCCCAAAATGGTGAATCCTGCAAGTCTGAACAGGTTGTGCCCAGACACAATATATTCTTCATGCAGTTTCAGGCTCCCTTACATACTTCCATACTTCTACATGTTTCATTCTCGATTTCACCTTCTTCTTTGCACTTGTATATTTAAAACACCCTTAAAGAAAAAAAAATCTATTAATTTTTTTTAATTAAGGCAAATGAAATGCCTTTTCCTGCCATGCTTACTTTCTCCCTCTTACTCAAAGTCACCTAAAGAAGTAAATGCAATACTTGTATTTTATGTGTTTCAAAAGTAAAAAAAAAAATCCCTGGTCATGTTGTTATGCTGTAAACAGTGAACATGTCCAGGCACTCCCTCCCCTCCTTTAGTGATCTGTAAACAGTTTAGAACAAGAATAGTTTGTATTTGTCCATCAGTACATCTCTTCCTTTTTTTTTTTTTTTTATTCAGTCCTCATCCTCCGGATATCCCAGTTATCTCTTCATTTGCCATCTGCCCCCAGTACTCAGAGGTAACTCTGAACTTTGTATCATCACAAATACCAGCAGTATATTCTTTTTCCAGCTACAGGTTGTTAAAAAAGAAATCAACCAAACAAGTCAGTCTCACTATTGATTCCAAGAAAATTCAGGCTTTCTCATAATCTCCTTTAGTAATTTTTCACTAGTCACTACCTTACCCTATTTGCAACTCTCCCACTGATCTGTTCCTCCAGCTGGCTTGGTTTCCCATGGGATGTCACAAGAACATTCTAGAATGCCTATTTTTTACATCACATTTCCTAATGTAGAAGAAACAGCTATTTAATTTTCCATTAACCTTTTAATTATTTGTTTGCTAAAATTTGCCTCAAACTGTCATAGCAGATCACTACACAAATAAAACAGGTTTTTAGAACTATTTCCCTATTCACATAACTTGGCCCACTAACTGAACGAGGTTTTTGATCACTCCAAGTGATCAGATATGGTATGCAGCAAGCAGGAAAATCAGGATGGAACATGTTGCTTTTTAAGTGACAGCTTCTCAGGCCTCATCATATTAGGAAGAAGGCTACTTGTAAGACTTGAGTTGAGAGTTTAAATTCCAGAGTAACTACTTCTACTTCCAGGGCTGTCTCTGTATGTCTGTGGATTACTTCACACTAGCAGCCATCCTTCCCCTTTCCCCTTCATCCCTTTCTTAGGGATGAAGAACTAATCTGATTTAAAATTAATTCCGAGGAGAGTTTCAACCTGTTGAGTTCCCCAATCAAATTCACATCAGAAAATAAATTTGTGTGCCAGATGGAGAAGAGGGGAGAGGCACAGCTGTTTTCTGTGACAATGATACTGGCTTAAAAACAACCAGGCAGCTGGGATGTAGGGTTGTTTAGCACCTTGAAAATTAGGACTAATAGTGCTGTAGCCTGAGAGATTTGAACATAAACAAGACAATATATGCCTGTAAAGTCCATTAATATATTTCATTTAATTGATGAGGTGGCAAGAAATACTAGATCGGCTGTCAAACAGGAATTGTATTTTTCCTTCTAATGATGTGCTGCCTCCACCTGCCCAAAACATGTATCTCATTCCTCCTACAGCTGAAGCACTAAAATCCTTAAAGATCTCCCTTAATATGTGGATGCAGAAAAAGAAGTTGGTCTCTTATTGCTACTGTGATGTGGATAACAAACTGAAATCACCTTTGTGCCCTGCTGGCAGCTGGCAATTTATGAGCCTAAATTGGAAAGACAAGTAGAAAGTAATCTGGGGAAAAATGAGGCTTGGATACTGGTTGCTAAATATAATAGGATCCTTTTTTCCATTCTTACTGGCCTCCTTCCAGAGGGAAAAAAAAAACGCAAAAAAACCCCCCACAATCCATACTAAAACAATGAACAATAAAGTTATCCTTGCAGTTCTTCCTCGTTTTGCAAGGCTGGCAGCTTAAAATGATCACAAACACCTAGAGGAACCAATTTCTGCTTTATCTCCTGATGCTACTTTCTAACCCAGTTAGAAAGATTGTGATTGAAACTATGACTGCATGAACATATTTAATTTTACTTCAAGCCTAAGTGACTTGAAAAGCAGTTTGAAAATGCTTCCAGAAATTATTTAACTTTTTTTAAAATGCACTCTAAAATAATACACAAGTTTTAAGAAAATAACCTTGTTTAGCTGTGCAGACAGGGAAATATTTCCTCAGGATTTACTACATATTTGGCAAAGACTGTGAAAAAATAAGTACAGTACTTGAACATTTGGAATTCGGCCGTAAATGTATGTTCTCCATAAAAATCAATTTGCAAAGAATTATTGTAAAAAGTCCAACACTTTTATGGGATCCAAATATTTTCTACATTGATTCCTCATGCATAAATTATAGCAGGGAATTCATATTCTGAACCTAAGAGAAACCAGATGCAGAAAATTAAAGGTCTGGGACAACAGTTTAAACTTTCTCTATTTCCCTCTTTCCCAAAAAGTTGTAATATCTATTGTTTTAGTTTTTGTGACATGGGCCAACACCCATGTCAATGCATCAAACTGGACTATAGTGAAGCTGTGATGTATTTATTTCAATAAATGTAGCTTGGGCAAATAATTGATTAAAGATAAAAGTTCATTATAAATAGTAAATTTTGCCACTGCTGTTAACAAAACTACTCTAAGTCACTTCATTCAAAACTGGTTATGACCAGCTCAGTAAAAGCACGAGTAATTGTCGCTTTCATCCCAGCCAGTATCTTTCTACTGGAAATATAAATAGGGGAAAAAAAGAAAGGATTTAATTAATATCATCAAAAAAGGCCACACTGCAATTTTCTGTTTTATCTACAGGTAGGTTAATAAGTCATGTTTCTAGCGGAGATTATTTGGAGAAGCTGAAAATTTATTCTCTTGATCAGCACTTCACTAATCCACCAACAGGAGCCAGTTATCATTTTTACAACTGCTGATGCAGCAGGCACATTTTGACAAGGAATGGCACTACCAATTTCAAAAATTAAGGCTTTAAAGCTGTGTCCTGCAAAGAGCTCTGTGCTTTTTGCTTGGCAATTTGTCAGCTGTTATCCCTAATCAAAAAATCATAAATGAGGGAAAACTATCCATGGCATACAGAAATGAGCATCATTTCTAACCTCCTGTGAAGAGGTAAGCGATGCAAGTCCTATCCCCACAGGCAGGGGATGCATATGAATACTCCTGGGCTGCTACAAAAGGAGCCTGTACCAAATATTCCATTAAGCCTGTACAAAGCAGTCTGCTACATAACCCTAGAAGGCATTCTGTGCTTAAAACCACCTTGAATTTCCACAAAGTAAAACTGAGTAGTTAAAGAACCCAGTTAACTAATGTATTAAAGCAGAAAGAAGAACGGTGCTAAGTCAATCAAGACATCTTGTGATGTAAGGTCATGGTTTCAAAGCAGCTGCTAATGGAAGGCAGCAGAAAGACTCACTTAGCTGCTCCTCTCTCACACACCTTAGGGTCACCTCATTACACTTGCCACTGATGAAAACCATGGGAAATATTAGGTCACAAGCTTAAACACAACACACATTGAAGCATTCCAGTTTTTCAGGTCACTGAGTAAGAGGATGGTGACACGATAGGCAGCAATACTGCTTAAAGAAAAAGCAAATGGCAAATTGTGCTTCCCTTCCATCTTTCTTCTAGCAGTAAAACACCGTAACATATTCCACTAAAACAGCATAGTTGAAAACCAAAATTAGCTGCTCCAACAAAACAAGATTTACCTGATGGAATACAGGCTCTTTCAAATCTAGGTAAACCTGGAAAGATTCAAAACGAGAAATAATTTGCAACAGAACCATCATAATGTTATTCATCTAAATATTGCCAAGGCATCTCCCGTTAGAATCAAGCCATGAGTGCCTATCCATGCACCATTAAAGTTGATCAAATATTTGAAATTTCCTCTGGCAGAACCTGAGGTTTTAACTGTGGAATTATTTTAAAATAAGAAGCACAAATATCAATATTAATAACTAACATAAGCCTTCTAATTTAGTAGAGTTGACTACATACAAAACCAATTAAGATGCTGAAGTTACCAGATGTTCTTGATATGCACTGCAAGAAGAACACATACTCAACTCTAACTGCTTTTCTTGGTTTTGACAATCATTTAACGTTTCAATTAATTTTACAAAAAGCTAGTACCTCTTCCGATTTGTAATACAGTTAATTTAATTTATCTTCCTGAAGAGGGAAAGGCACTAGACCTCAGGCATAATGTGCCGCAAGTGTAAAAACTTTTAGGAGAAAGAGAAGAGGCAAGCTGAAGATGACTTATAATAATACTTTAATTTTAAAAGAAATGTTTATCAATAAAAATTACACAGGAAATTCCATCTTTGATTGACAGTCAGCATGAAACTGAATTTATTCTTAAAGGAAGAACACTGCACTGACAAAGGGAGTCAAGTTAGCTGTGACACAAAAAAATTAGAAGCATTTTAACTAACAGCTAAGTTCTTCTCTTATTCTGCCTGTTTTAGAACACCAGTCTGCATCCTGGACTGGATATAAAAGTTCACTTTTTTGCAGTCAAACAGAATGATTCTTATTTCTACAGATGAATTAAAGTGAGAGAAGCACGAACACAGCTTATCCAAGGTCTCATATCAAGTCAATAGCAACTATTTTTCTCACATTCCTGTTCTAGCAACAGGATTATTGCTTTTCTTCCTTATTTATTCTATACAGTGGTTCAGATAGAAAGGTTTTAGGTTTCTCTGGCCAGCCACATAATTTTCCCAACAAAAGAATAATTTGTCTTTCTTGACTGGAAGTGACAGAGATTTAGTATTGCCTCTATAACATTTCTCCACTGTCAGAAAAACTGCCAACCTAAGGGTGAAAATGCAGTATTAGAAAAAGTTACTTACTATGCTGACTACGACGCTGTATGTTATTAACAAGAAAAGCAGTGCATAATTGACTGTATTCTTGTACTTGAAACATTCATACCTGGAAGAGAGGATAAAGGAGAGAGAACACATTCATCACTTACCATATAATGGATGCAATTTACAAGGTATAATATTAAAAATTTTGTGAGAAAATTGATCCAAATTAGTCTTAGGCCTAACTCCTTAAATAAAGACACATTATTTTAAGAAAAAAATTCATGCTCTTAGCAGTAAATGTTTTTTAAAAAATCTAAGGCAAAAAAATCCTAACAACAATAAGCTCAAGCATATGCCAAGAAGTAACCCACTCTAAGAAAAGAGTTTGTGAAGCAGAAGCGTTTTCAGAAGGTGCTTACAGGGTGATAATGGATGGCAAATTAGAAATTAGTTTAAAATGCAACACAGCTGTCAAAATCATTACTGAGCAAGCAGCAGTGTAGGAAAATAACTGCCTTACAAAACACTGAACTCAGATTTATTAAAATGTAGATTGTTTATGGCTTCACTACAGTTGCAGTGCAGTACATTTGCTAGATTGGGTACTGGTAAAAGTGGAAGGTAAAAGCACCTGGCTGCTCCCAGTATGTAAAACAAACAATTAAAATTAACTTCAGAATCTCTACACTACACCTCAGTCTCAGCCGTGATGGAAACATATACACATCCCAGACTGTATCTACATCAGAAAAAAGGTCTAGAAAACCCCAGCAAAAATGAATTTTGAGAAGCCCATTATCATCAGGGCTGGAGGAAGCTGTCTATATAATTCCAAATTACATTTGTGTAGCTCCTCTCCAATAAACCTGGAGAAATTGACACCATCATGAACCGTTATAAGGAAATAAAATAAAAACACATCTGGGAAACAAAAAGTCTAAAGGCAGCACAATGTGCTACACTGCAAAATGGCTTGCTGAAATAATTACACAGTCTGAGAATCAGCAGAACTGAATGATGTATAAGGGAATGTCCTGTGCACAACCACCTGCAATCTACCTTCAAGCAAACCAAAACAATTATTAAAGGCCTCCTAAACTACACATTAGCTCATTTTTTGGAGCTTTTTAATTGCTACCGGACGTAAATACACAGAAGCTTATTGGAGTTATAAATGAAGTAACAGACTTCAGTGCTTTTGAAGATAATAAAGCAACCACTGCAATAAAAAAAAAATTCAGATAGATTTTCATAGCCACTTCTCATCCTTTTTTCCAATCACATTCAAATCAGACAAATGCAAAGGCAATTTCAAGGATATAGGGAGCTACAATGGAAATATTTCCACTAAAAGAGGCATTATGATTCTGGTCCTCAGTTTGTACAAATCACACTAATGTATGAGTCATAGACTGAGGGCAATTTCCATAGATAGGGGTTTAGTCCTAAAGCATCCCATCTCCATTGCAAGCTACCAGTAGTCTTTACCAAGACATCACAATTTTCAACAGCTGAATATTTGATGTGTTCAAAAGCAAGACGGGTTTTTTTTCTCTTTTAGTCTGCAACAAGTTAATCTATCATTTGGATTTGCCAAGTGACAGAACAAATTATATTAAATCCAGAACTTGCAGCAACAGGCAAGAAAAAGCTAACTTAGGGTATCCTTACAGTTGTCAAATGCTACACTGCTCCCAAAATTAAATGGCAGAACATATCCTGGCATTGCATTAAGCTGTCATGCAGGTTCCAAGACACTCTCCCCAAAATAAGCATTCAACTCCTCATAAAATCTTGTCCCTTTAATTTTCCAGATGAGTGAAAAGCAGGTTTAGCCAGAAACCTGAAATTTGCATTTCAAGCTAGACTACATCATAGAAATCCAGCTCAAATAAACTATAATGTTGCTAATTTTGTAGGCATTACTGAAGTTGATTTTCTTATGTCTGCTGTTTTTATACAAGTAGCACTGAGCTGATTGTATACTACACTAAGTCTTTAAAGAGTAGGTTTTTTTCCCTACTAAAAAAAAACCACTGGTAAAACATATCTAAATTAGCAAAAACTAGGACTAAAGCCAGCCTGATACTCTAATATCATAATGCTGTACAAAAACAGATCTCACTGAAAGCAGTAGAAGCTTTCTCTCTATATATGCTAAATTTGGCTTCAGAGACTCTACATTTCAAAAGTTAACATTTCATAAATATTCAAGGAAAAAAGTTAACAAATACTTACAGGCAGTAGACAAACACACAACAACTGTATATCATTGGTAGTTCATCCAACAGCTATAAAAACAAAGACATCCAAACATGAAAGCTACTTCTAACACACAAGCTTGTCTAAGTTAATTAAGGAAAGGGTAAGTCTCAAGTAAACAGGAGTTTTTAATTCATTTGGATATCCATCTTCTTGACTGTACCCTAACACACAGCACTGTCAAACCCTGTTCAGCTACCAAAGCTGCTGCATTAAAAGTTTATTACTCTGAATCTTTTGAATATTACGCTTCATAAACGCCCACGCCTTCAAAGAATCTTGACATTTTTGCTGCTCATATCTCTTAAAATATTTGTAAGAATTAATTCTGTAAAGCCAGGCTGAAGAACACCATCCCATCTATTGCCTTACAGTCAGTACCATCTTACTTGACAGAGAAATTGAAATTTAATTTTTCCATAGCATAAAATACAATTTTAGCCTATTAGGATGGGCAATATGCTCACATGTTTACTTCCTAATTTTAGAAATTTCTTACATTTTTTTAATTCAGAGACAGGGTTTTTTGTTTGTTTGATGTGGAGTTCTTGTGGGCTGTATTGTTGGGTTTGCCCCAGAAATTATGGTGGCATATAATGTTTTATTATCTTAAATAGTTTTTGTACTTCGGGAGAAGACTGGTGTGTTACAGCTAAAATGGTTATTTCTCCAGGAACTTGTCACCTTAATGACTGGAATTAAAATGGTAATCACAAGAGAGTTGATTTCTCAATAGCAGGTAAACTCAAAATTGCCATTTATCAATAATAGGAAAAAGAATCATAGCATCATTTTCTTATAGAACTTCTCACCAAAGAACTTTCATGAATTTCTGCTCATAAATATAAACTTACCTCCTCTTAAGAAAGACTAAAGAAAGACTAAAGAAAGAAAATCATGGAAATGAAAAAGGATACAAATAGATCAATGAAGATCCACAGCCTCTGATTTCTAATATGTTAAGCAAACATTAATAGTTAGGGCTTTTAGAACTTTTAGAGCTTGGCTTTTAAGAAAAACAAGAATAGATGTAAAAAAGATTTTGACCTTTTTCCATCATCACTCAAAGTTCTTGGCGGCTGTGTCTGTAAATTAATTGCTTTCCTACCACTGCTATAGGCTACTTAACAAGTTCACAATCATGTTATTCTGAACAATGAAACTTGTCAAGAGCAGTGAGCAGGCTGGCTGCTTTAGCCAGCCTGATTCGGCTCGGTTTGGGATAATTTTCTAACTTCACAGTCAAAAACATCATTTTAGCTTTGAAAAAAAGTGGATCTAATTCTTTACAGAAGGAAAGAGATGAATGATGATGATCTTGAGTGGCAAGATGATGATCTTGAGTGTGAAGTATTAGCTTGTTGTGATTTTGGTCTTATAAAGCTCAGGAACTGTTCAAGAGTGCTAAACATCTCTGCTGCCCAGCAGCCACTGATAAGGCAGATGTTGCTTCTTCCTCCACACTGCCACTGCTTCTCTCCAGTGGGGAGATCAGATTGGTCTGACTTACAGGGAGCCAGGTCCAGGTGCGGAGCCAGCACACAAGCAACCTTGCAGAGTGAGGTTAAAATCCCAGGACCTGTGCATTACAGGGTCAGGGGCCACAACAGGCAGCACAAAGACAGTATCAAGAACATTGGTAGCAGCTGAAGCTAGCAGGCATGTTCGGTGGCACCTTGCCATCACAGTAGTTTATCTTTGCTGTGATGCCTTAGAGGGAACAAAAGCAATAGCTGAATTCAGCTTTATAGCAATATATTTTACAAATTCAGAAATGTGCTTTTCCAAGTCTAATAGGAATTAGCTACAGGATTAATTCATGTGGCTGTTAAAGAGCGTGAGTCATTTAACACCTCATTAAAGAAAAAGGCAGGGGAAGAACAAGAAATACAACACAGGAAAATTTTTCAAACTTGAACAGGCGCTTGCACTCATATGCTAGCAGCATCTCAGGGACATTACAGTAGCAACAAAGAGCCTCTCAAAAGATTGTAACTAGAATTTGCATGCAGAAGACAATGACTTCTGTATGCTTCTAGGAGTACTGTCAAAGGCATGCCTGGACTATGAAGAACCATGGAAAGAAGGGAACTCAGGGAGCTGATTTCACTGGCTAAATAAGCATTTTGTGCATTCCTCAAGAGTCCAATCAGGCAGATTCCCATAAAAAGAACAGAAAAGGGATGATCGCCTCAGAAGTATTCTAAACAACTGCTTTAAAGAACAGAAGTGTTCACATTTTTCTTAATTAAGCAAATTGAATTGATCATTTACAGTATTAAGACTGCAAAACAAATATTAAAAAGAAGTCTCCTTGAATAGCTATGCTGATTTTTAACCATAAGAGATAAAGTGAATTAAGAAAGTGTATTTACTGGTTGAACTGTTTCCTCCATGGTGATCAAACAAAGTAAGCAAACAATTGGAATAATTATGGACCACTTGTGGATTTCACTTGGCTGCCAAAATAAATGTACTTTCCCTGCCTCACACGAAGCCTTTTACATCAGTTGAAAAGATGATGCAAGACATTGTTGTTTCCTCCTCATCTGCTTCTGCCCCACTTTATTACCACAGTTCATAGGTCCCTTAGTTGTTCTGATGCAACACCAGAAGTATTGGGCAAGTACCAACAAAGTGACTTGGATTAAAATAAAGCCTCTACACACGCACAAAATCTCCAACAACAACTGAAAAATAACCCAAACCAAAACAAAAAAAAAACACCCCAAAAACCCCCACCTGAAACAAAAGAAATAAAAACCTACAATCTCCCCCTTCATAAAAGGTTTTAAGTCTGGATTATTTTAATGATCATGATTTCAGGGTGCCCTTGCTCACCTCTGCATCAGCACGAGAGAGGATTTGAAATACTGGCCGTGATAGGAACAAGCAGCTGAAGGAAGTAATATGAAAAAGGTGGAAATTCAAGGCACTTTCACCACCAAATACAGGTAAATGGCACCCTAATTTGGGAGAGAGTGGTGAAATGGCTCTACAAACCACCCTTTTCATATCAAGAAAAGCACCAAATATTCTTGCATGGTGACAACAGTATGCTCTGTGGAAGCTGACAATCTCCACCACATGCCAGAGATAGAAACCAGAGCATTATGGAGGCAAACAACAAACAATCAACAATATGTAGGTCCCACTGTGATCAGCAGAAATGCAGGACTCAATTCAGCTGCCACAGCATAGCTGCCTAATGCCACCTGAGATGCTCTGTCACTCCCAATACACCCAATCCAGGACTGGCAGATGTGATGGGAGTCTAAGAAACCTGCACCTCTGTGGGATGGAAGCTGAAGGCTTGAGAGAACACCCACAGGGTCTAAAATAACACTAAACATCTCTGTTTAGACAAATGAATCTGTTTTGAGCAAAGATTGCCAGTGGAGTCTGGAGAATGACTCAGCCCAGCCAACTGCCTCTCTCCACTCCACTGATTAAACTATTTCCATTGACTGTGGTGGGAACACAGACTTCCAGCACAGACTTTTAAATGTAGGTTTCTTAATCTTGAACAACATCCCACTTTACCCTGACTTTAATTCAAAGATGCATTTCCTTATTCTTTGCAGACCTAAAAGAGGACAACAGGACAAGACTTCCTGTATCCCTTTAGAAAACAGGAAATACCAGGACAATCCCTATGTCCTGTGACTTGTTATAGAATGCTGTCTACTTGAAAATAGAGAAAATGACTCAATTACTACTACTCAGAAGATACCGATTTCAGTATTAATACATCTAGATAAATAGAAACAAAGATGAGGAAAGTTACAATAAATAGCAATAACTCCAGTTTATACTGCTTGCTATTATGCCAAAGCTGTGAGAATTTTAAAATAACATCTTGTGTAAAAAGTTAACGTGATTTTCCAAAGGATAAAGTGTCCTTTACCACCATAAGTAATTGATGATAGCTCTTATTTTAGACGCAACTATATATTTCTGTATATAATAATGGAAAATACCTACTGAAACAAAACCTGCATTACTACCTTGTTGAGAGCAGGAGTGATGTACAATGATACTTAAGGTAGATTAACTCATTTTATACAAGTTTCATCTAGACAAGAAATGGCAAAATGACTGTACAGCATGATACACACAGCAAATGATTCACAGCTACTTATCAGTACTCACCTGCATTTCATACTTCAGGGTCATGTGGAAGCACCAAGATCCCAATCCCACAGCTGAAAACAAATCAAAACTATCATCAGCATAATAGTATCCATGTAAAATTTTCAGATACATTAACATGTATGCTTGACATGCATGCTTAACAGTGAGAAAGAAATCAGAACATCAGCATTCTACTGCAGGGACAAACCCCCATTTTTCCACAGCCTTCTACTTTATATGTTAGTCTCCAATGAAACCCCTGAATTTATGGGGCTTTGGGTGTGAGTGTCCTCTTTAACTCTTCTCAATACTGTGTCCCATGAATTGGGCATAATCTCAAAGAGGAGAGGAGCATTTTTTTTTAATTTTAAGTGAATTAAGATTTCTCTGTTCCAACCCTTCTACAAGGCAAAGCACCATTCAATAACTAGTACTCCTGGAAGCCTCTCAACATTTCTGCTTACTGTTCAGTTTTAAAACATGGATTTTAAGAAAAGCTTTTTGTTGTCTACATAAAACATGGTGCTAATAACACCAGGGTCTGGGGTTTGACACCCACAGGGGCTGTTCATTAAAGAGCTAGACTCGATGATTCTTGTGGCTTCCTTCTAACTCAAGACTATTCTGTGATTCAAAAGCAGAAGTGAATTGCTACTAGAACTCAGAACTAGAAATTCAAGGTAAACAAATCAACCCCACATAGGATGGATTCGTTCTGTGAAATGAGATCACCATTTCCAAACCTTCTCTATAGAAAGATGAGATTATAAGAAATTATTTCTATTTATTTGAAATACTTTCTTTACACATTTTGAATTTACTTCTGAAATTACTTTATGAGACATATGCTTTGCCTATACAGTTTTTTCAGTCAAGCATGAATAATGCTTCGTGGAAGTTAGATTTCTCTGTTTAGAGCAAAGCTGGTACAGTATTTAATGCATCATTCATTACTTTGAAATATTATCAGTAAAACACATCAAACACTAGCTCAGTTTTATATTGCAAGAACAAATACAGTAATGTGGTATCTTGTCTTCCTTCAAGAAATTATGTTTTACCTCAGACTGTAGTTTCAGAGAAAGCCAAGTAATTTGCAGTTAAGCCTTGATTACTGAGTAGTGCTGCCATATTTTGTGGCTAGAGTATCACCTTGTCTACACACACCAGTCAAGTTTCACTGATGCATAAACAAGAATTCTATCTCTGTGCACTCTGTAAAGGATTGGCAAGACAGTCAAGAGACATGTCTGGAGATGCTTCCTTAGATGTTATTAACTAGAACTGTGATTATTACACTTACTCAAGTAAATTAAATACCTAAGCATGTAACTTCACTGAAATACTGTAATACAGCAATGTTTCAAAATGTATTACCAAATACTTCAATGCCATTATTTCTCTGGGAAAACTAAGCAGAGTTCCTACCAGAATATAAACAACCACATGCACTTCTCTAAACTTTGATTACATTGGTTTGCTTCTGAAAAATCTTTCCAAACAGCAAGCTACAATGGCTTTCACCTTCATTGAGATTCTAATGAGAAATTCTCATAGCCATTTTTCTATGTATACAGAATATATGACTACAACTGCTCATTCGGGAAGAAAAAACCCATTAAGACCATCATTAAAATAGTGCCATCCATTATCCTGCCTGTCACAGAATGCAAACTCTTACAATTTGCAACAAATGTCATTTTCAAGTATGGGCAAAATCATTGCATAAGAAATTTCAACAGATTTTAAATTAAAATATGTGGTTGGGATTTTCTTGTTTGTTTTTATTACTGTTATTTGGGTTAATAAATCTCAATAATCAAGGAATTCCTTTCCTTCCTCCTATACAGTAAGAAGCAATTATTTCTAGACTAATTCTTCTTCAGTCTTTGAAAAAAACCTAGAATGCTAAAGATATTAGTATTTCAAGCCATTAATCCCATGACTATAATTAGTTTTTACAGTTAAAATTGACAGAACCCCTCTTTCTTCTGTGCAATAATCATACCTGGAGTTTCTCTGATTATGAAATTTTACTATGCATCATAGAACACTGTTTTATTTATAGTATCTATATAAAATAGATATCTGGATGAAGAACAGCTTACAGGGACAGATCTTATGGTTCCAGGCTCGAGACATTTTTAAGAAATATTTACTTTAAAAAACCATCTGCAATGAGACATTCTGCCAGCTTTATACTTTTCAAAATATGAGTGATCACGATCACTGCAATGACACAAGTTTTCAAGAGAAGCAACTCTCCCATACAGCCACTGACATGCTGAACAATAAATTTGCTCCTTACCTTGTAAGCAGTTTTCATATTTTAGGTGTTTGCTTTGGCAAAGGAGCTTAACTCGCTAAAAGCTGCATATTGGTTGGGAAGCTTTAACACCATCTGAAGCAGTAAGTACTATTTCCTCTCTAACTACTGTAACTCATTTTTCATAAATACTACAAGTCATTTGGCATTTTTACATCAATGAACCTCCCAAGTTACTGGGGATATATATAAATTATGTACTAAGCACAGAATACACATTAAATCCCAATTTTATGAGATCAAAATGGCATTTCAGAAGACAAGAAATGCAAAGTCAGGGCTGCTGCTCTATGCAGACTAACAGGGTCTTTTTCCGTCCTGCAGCAAACACCCTGTGTGGTTACTGCCAGTGGATAAAATAGTGGTGTTATGATGATGTAAAATCAAAGCACCTACAAACTTCATACACACACTGTCAAAAAACTTCTGGGCAATACCTATGGCTAGAAATAATTGAATATTATACAAAAGATCCAGCGCTATATATGAACCCTAAAAACCTCCAGGATTTGAATCCGAGAGGGATTTTTTCCAATAGTTTTAGGAAGCATCATAAGCATCATATAATCAGTGATAATTCACTTTGATGTAACTATTCCATCAGCACTCAAAATTCTCGTTATGAGCCTATAAATCCTTTACAGAAAAAGCAGTTTATTAGGATTTCACAGAAATGGTAACTATACAGGCACTGCATGAAAATATTCTGAAGGAAGGATGCTCCAGATGCAAACACCATTATTTAGGTATCTACACATGAACTAGGTATCAAAGCCTCCACTGTCATTATTACGAGTAATACAGCTGGCCAAACGGGTATTCTAGAACAAGTCAAATGATTCTCCTGGCTTTACTGACTGCACTGGCAGACAGAACCCTCTGCACAGGTAGACACATACATTTAGGTGTTTAATTTTGGAGCTGAATTCCATTTTATTTTTTTACAATGGTAGCGCTTAATCAAACAACAACACACTGTATCATTAAAAGTTAAAGAATGAAACAAGATGAAAAAGTAGAATTAAATTAACTATTTTAATGGATTATTTTGTGTTGTAATGGTTTCCCTCCACAGCATAAGAGACAGGAGAGACACTGGTTACTCCAGAGGTACAGCTCTGCAATTAACCTCCAGCTTGGCTGGTACTATTCCCAGACATTGCGGTACAAGTGTCTGTACTAGTGAGTTGTTGGGACAGTCTGTGGTATGAATCTGGCTTGTTCCAATGAGCACTTTCCCCAGGCAGCTTCCAGGCACAGCCCAGCAGCAGGGAGAGTCTGGGGCTGGTGCTCAGCAGGGAATCTGTATGCAGTCATGTTGTTTTGGAGGCTAAGATGAACAGACACTGGCTGTTCCATGCTGCTTGGCTCCAGCACACATGAATGTTCCCAACCACAGCTGATTTAACAACACTGACGTGGCCCTGGGAGCTTCTCTACAGGTGTTAGGTAAGAGGAAGGGAATTAACTCCGACTGAAGAGGTTCTAACAACTGTTTTCACAGACACAAAGTTTCACTGGAAATTAGATTTAGTAAGTTGCTTAAGAGTTCCTATGGCTATTCCTAATATAGAAAAATTTTTACACCTTTTTCCTTTCCTCCACTTAGGCACCGTTTGAATGACTGAGCCCTGATTAAACAGGCCAAAAAAATACAAATCAGAACAATCCTTCCAAATTTCAAGTGAAGAATCTAACAAACATTACTTCATGAAGTGTGTTCTTATTTCATTAGATTCAGAAGTTACACTTCTTTATATATATATTTATATACACAGACACACAGATTTGAAAAATCAAGACCCTCCCTTCCAGAATATGAACCATTTCAGAATCACAGTTCCCCAGGATGTATGAGGAACTGGCATGTGTAGAACCTGATACAACGCTCCAGAATCATAAGAAACTACTCAAAACTAACTGCTTATTCCTTGATATAGGAATGGTCTGATGATTTGTTCCACCTACTTCAGGTGATGCAACATACTGCAATAATGGCTTAAGATTATTCTTCATAATGTATATGTTGATTAAATCGTTCTCTACAGCTTAAAAGTCATATCCAGTTCCTACTGAGTTAATTGAGAACATGCACTTTATGCTGAAAGGCAGCAGAAAAAAGGGCTGAGAACAGTGTGCTGTATCTCAAAGGTCTTGCTGAAAAATGTAACTCCGTATTGGCACCAGTACGAACAAGAAATTTATTTGAACAATTATTTAGAAATACCACTTGTTGTTCTGCCAAGATCTTACCGTGTATGTGAAACAAACAGAACTTCCATAGTGCAAAAGGCATTTACTTCAAAAAGGAAATAAATGTCAACCAAAGAGATTGTGGGTATAAAAGGCAAGCACTGAACATGGCGTGGTAAAACACAAAGAAACTGACAATCATCTAAATGTCTGGAAGCATGCAAAAGAAGCAGCTGATTTGGATCAAAATAATGTCTAGAAACAACACCTCACGTTCTTAAATGCTAACAGATTTAATTTTAACGTTGGCTTTGACAGCTGTCTTTCAGTATCTTGTAAAATCTCAGTAACTATTCAGAATTGTTAAAACCAAAATACCCTCCCTTCCACCCCCATCTTCAGAGCAGAACTGTTAAAGAATTTCTACTTCGACAAAACAACCCTCACTTAGAAGCTCTGCTGCATGATCTTTAATGAAGCATGCTGTCTCAAGTACAATCACAAGTTTGTGTTAAATTCACTATCTTTTCACAGATTAAGTCTACATTTATTTGTAACAAATTAAATAAACAGAGTGAAACCTGTTAATAAATAAAATAAATAAATGGAAAGAATTCTGTCTGGTACTTCTTACAAAGATAATTTTCTGTACACTTACTCTATCTCCATTTCAGTATGCCTCTTGTTCAGTCACAAGCACAGACAGAAAGGCAGTGCTCCTGACATATTTCAACCATATTTAAAATTCTTTTTATGCTTTCATTCACTGCTTTTTTTCTGCAGTAGAGCAAATGTTAAGTGGTTTGTGATTCTAAATCATCTTGTTCCTGTTTTTCACTGCAAACTATGAAGTCTTCTACATTTCTTTACATCTTTCAACTGCTGTAAAACACGGTTACAAATATTGAAGCAGACACAAAGCAGAAGGGAACCACTTTTGGGAGAGACCTTTAATGTTAGGTTCCAACATATGAGACAAAAATCAAGCCATTTATTACTTCAGACAGGAATCAAAGCCAACTCAGACACAGATGAGCCTAGATGTAACTCAGGACTGCCTTCCAGCACTGCTGTCTAAATACAGGCTGAGCTCCTCTTCAGCAACAACAGAGAGAGGAAAAACTGAAATCCAAGGTATTTACTGTGATCAAAGACAGTTGGTTTTGGTGGGTTTTTTTGTCGTGGTTTTTTTGGTTGTTGCTTGGAGATTTTTTGAGTATGTGTGTGTTTTTGGGTTTTGGCGTTTTTTTTTGTTTGTTGTGTTGGATTTTTTTTTTACTATTTTAAACATTAAATGGGATATGAGAAATGGCCATCTGGTGTGACAGCCTGACATTCTGCTCAGATAGAGACCGCACACTCTGTCCATCATAGACTGTCACTGACAGAGGTAGCCACAAATCATGGTGAAAACAGTTTCAACTGAGTTTTAATTTAAGGGGTTCCTCATTTTCATAGTTTAAAAAGAATGGCAGTATGGGACACTTTGATTCAAGAACTCCCAAAGTCAATTTCAGCAAACATTTACACACCATTTCTTACCACCTCTTTTTAAAAGTAAGCCCTGACCTTTAAGAATTCTCTCCGTTTCACACTGAGACAAAAATTAATAATTATGTGAAACCACAGAAAGCCTACAAATGGCTTATTAGAAAGTGCTCAGACAACATGAAATGCAGTGCATTGTTGCTGCCTATCTTTCACATAGATCACGAAAGCTAATATAACTGAAAACTGGTGAATTTGCACCTTGTGTATGTTACAGTTTAACTGGCAACAAGGATACATTTGACATATGGATATGTGTTTTTCAACAATGTCCGCCTAAATACATAACATGCCAATCTTAAAAGTAACATTTATCAATCCCTTACCACTCCAAAGACTGGGAAAAATCTCCATAAAGACAGGAGGTATAGCAAACACAGAAATCCTGCGAAACACAGAAATTCTATGAAATCTAGTTTTGAGACCCAACTGCCAAATCTGAACCATCTTCAAACGTCTTTTCTCATAAGGAACAAGACTTCTAGTCACACAATTAACATTTAAAAGGAAGTTGGCTATTTTCTGAATTTTGTTATTTTGGAATGGACAGACTTCCCTTGAGTTGATCTAAACATAAATATCATGTTGTTCTTCCATTCTTGCAAAACCTTCCAGACATGATGGCTGGGTGATATATACCAAAGAGGAACTGGAAACAAATTTGAAGTAATGAAAGAATGACTTTCTAGTTCCCTCTACATCTTGGCCACTTCTTATGCTACTCTCCCATACAAAAGTCACAAAAATATTAATATAGTGTGAAACTGTTTATAAATAGAATACACAAAACACATTCTGCAAATCATTAGAAAAGTACAGGGAGCAAACTAAGATGCACTGAGCAGGACCCAAAGCCAGAAAAGGATCACTTTAAAATCTTTAAAATCTAATAGAATTACATAGTGAATTCTAATTTCATGTTCCTATAACAGATACAAATTTCTGTAAACATTAGCAAGTGTAGCAAACTGAGGTCTACTTTTCACACACATAGTATTTGGATTTAAGTACTGGGTTTATTAATATCTAGATATATTTTCCATTGCATATCTGAGCTCTCTTTATAATGAAAGAGCAAATTAGTTTTACACATACCTGTAAGACACAAATATGCAGCTAAATACCGTTTTTCAAGGCCATCTTTATAGGTCTGAATCGCACCATAGATTGGAGGTAGAATGAAAATCAGGTTACTCACTGTGTTCCCTGTAGGACAGAAACACAAAGCAGAGATTTAGAATTGGGTACTATGCACTTTAACTAAATCTAATAAAATTACATTCACTCATTAGAGACCAGTTCAACAGTTTTCATCCAGAAAGTGACCCAGCAAGACACCACTGCTCTCCATCCCTGGTGTACCAGAATGTGTCCCTGCCCACAGCAAGGGACTTGGAACTTGAAGGTTCCTTCCAACCCAAACCCTTCTAGGACTCTATCCTACATTCTACCCAGTGCAAAGAAATGACGTGCTGCAGAGACCAGAGAAAGCAATAAAAGCCAGGACCTCAGCTCTTGTACACTGATTTAGATTTGGCTTGTTTTTCTTTTCCCAACTGTGCTAACCTAAGCAAAAGTGCAATGAAATCCTGCAAAGTTTAAGTGAAACAAAAGGAAATGGTCCATCTCTGAACAGAAGGGATGCAGATTCAGCTTTTTCACTTAACCACAAATCATAATTTTGAGAATAGAGGTTATGTTATGGGAATTAAATGCCATACAATTTGGAAAATGAGCAAATCTGTTAAAAAAAGGCTTATACAAAATAAACTGCACATTTTCACACACCATCAGTTCAATATATATAAAACTGAAATCTAATTTGCTAATATCCCAATGAAATACACAATTTATGAGGCTACGAAGACACCAAAACCCCCATATTTCTGTATTTTTTATTCAGCAGAAAATCCCATAAGCATTTCACATTCTAGAACAAGGAATAAGAGTGAGCAGGTCCTTTCTGAATCACATCCCTAATTCAAGCAGCCATTTTTTCAGGAGTCCTACTTGCCAAGATCCATCCAAAAGAAAAGCAAAACATAGCAAAATATATTAATATAATCCTAAGGTATTGCAGCACCTCTAAACACAAAAATCCATACTTCACAATTCTAAAGAAAATTCATACTCAAATGGAAAAAAGGTTATTTCAGAACACATGTAGCAGAAGTGTACCTGGTTCCCTTGAACAAGGTAGCTCTTCTACATTCTCACAAAGTACATACAAATCTCACTTGGAGACAGCCTTCTCAACCAGTTAAAAATCTCATCTGATTTTTATCAGAAATTCTTTAAATCACTTCCTTACTGATTTAACATTGTATCCTGCCCAACTATGAATTTCACCAAGTTATAACAAGTCAAATCAGATGTGCCAGAGATTCACTCTTCTAGTCAGCTCAGAAGTTCCTCCATGTAAAAGAAGCCCAGCTGAAAACAAAAATCTTCTGTAAGGATATACAAGTTTATACCAATATAAAAGGCCTTTTTTGTGTTTAAATTCTTTGTGGAATCATTACTCTTTTACCATATTCCCGCAGTGTTGCAGTGGGTGGTGATTCACTTTTAACAGAGACCACGTTTGGAAGAAATTCACTCAAAAATGCTGTTGTGTGACACACTGACCATTGCCATGTCCTCCAGTAAACTATGCAAGCATGTCATTGAGCCTTGAAAAGTAGAATAAAGGTTACATAGTCTGGATAGCGAAACTTCTGCTTTCTAAAGCAGTGCTCAGCTATGCCCATTTTCAAGAGTAGTCAGTAGACATTATATAAATGCCACTATTCAAGGTCACTTGGTTATAAAACTGTCAAAAGCCTGGCAAAAATTCAAATATGAAATGCCAAACAAAAGAAATACCATTATGTTTATCCACAATTGGGAAGGCACATGACTGTGGAAGAGAGTTGCCGTAGGATAACAAACTTCAGATGGGTGTAAGAATGCAGAAAACAGATTCTTCTCTAGGAAAGGGAAGGGAAGGTTTCAACACTTCCTGTAAAGCTATAATTACATTAAATTATTGAAAATTTATGAGCATTTAATCTGGGAACATCTTGCTGAGAGAGGAAATACCATAGACCTAATCTAGCTGTACATTCCTGCCACTCCTTCTCTGCACTTTTTGGCCCATATTATTCAGAACATTTGCAGCATGGATTAGGCAAGCCTATCTGCAAACATACTTACTGAAAGTTGTGCACATTTTTTTAAAAAGGGGAAATGGGGGCAGGGGAACAATAAAGTACTCTGGCCTGCTGCTAGCAAAATTACTTTTTTCAAGAACAAAAACTCCAAGGCCTCTTGCAAATCAGGTCCCCAGGAATGCATATTTCATAAAAGTCTAGTTAGTCTTTACAGGATTATCCTCACACAGAATAGCTTATAAATTCATTAAAAGGGATTTTTAGTAATTCCACCAAAAAATGGAAGTGGGATATGCACAGAGATTAGCAAAAAATATCAAGAAAGAATAAAAAGGTGACACAATGCAGACACATAACTCTACAGTTATTTCATAAACAAGGAAGTGAAACAGTTATTTAACAAACAAGGAGGTCGAAAATGGGAAAACAGTTCAAACTGTCAAAAAAAAAATCTTTTTTTCACTAAATTTCCTTTTTTTAAAACAGGGGAAACATAATACAACAGAGCTCCATGGGAAAACCAGTGAATGAAGAAATTGCAACTTAAGCACAAGGCAAAAGATACACAAAATAATTAAAGAAGAAATTATTGGTTGTGCCTATAAGAAATAGGGTACATCAGAAATTTGACAAATGCACATGGATAGACCTGAGCATAACTCTACTATACTTTCACTACTCTACTACCAGTACTTTCACTACTGGATTCCTTGAATGCTGGTCCAGGGAGTAACTTAACTTTCCTTTAGTGACCAAAGACTGCTTCTCAACATTTTATCTTCAACATGTCCATCAAAAGAAAGGCAAACCACATGATCTAGGGGATAAATGAATGAATTTGCAGACTGAAATGACAAGAACAGGATTAAATATGATTCATATTCACCTTCCAATGTGAATATGAATCCTTATTCCATATGTAGAATTAATCTATTTGAAGAGGCAGAAAAGTGAATTTAGACTGCATGGTAATTGACCATTAACCATCACTGTATGCACCAAACCCCTTAAACTTATTTCCAGTAGAGGCAGTGAAAATAGTCATGTCTTCATGCAAGACAACAGAGGAGCACACTGTTCTCTAGATATTGATAAAAGAAAAGAGAAAGCTCATCAGGTGCAAAGAAGCTCCACTCAGATGAGAGTGATGAATGGGAGCCTATAATTTCAGAAGGGACAAAAATTGCTCAGCTCACTGAACAAAACAATGTCTGGATGGAACAAGACTGTGTTCTGTAAAGACATCGTTTGTCAATGCCAATGACAAAAGGGAGCTGTTTGAACTGAAGGATAATACTGACAATGACTAAATAGATATAAACTAACCCTAAATAAATTCAGGCTAGAATAAAGAGGGGAAAGCTTCCCATTAGAGAGGAAATATTTACAACTGTTTCCCAACAGAAATGAGCAGCATGATGAACCTGCTTTCAGAGTGGAGCTCAGGAAGCTCCACAATCAGATTACATGCTGCCATAGCCTACCAGAGTACTAAACCAGACCGTAACCACAAAGATTATACACGGTACCAGTACAGGGCTAAATTAAGGTCTAATCATGATAATGTGACTGACTGCACAAATTTCCATGTAAGTCTTTCAAGACTGTTTTAATGCAAATCATTGTTTCAAAGTCATGTTTTATTCATTGAGAGAATGCCATAAGGTACCAGAACAAAATCAAATTTATGCAAAACATCTTTTCAACAAGCTTCTGTCTGTAGGAAGAAGAACAGTATGAGTGTTAAACCACATCTGCTTCCCGTTCCACAAATACAGCAGCAAAACCTGATAAGTGTTTTTCTTATGCATATACATTCACAGTCATCTTCAGGCCCTAAGAAATACGTGTACTATCATTAACATACAAAGTTCTGTACAAAGACTGACCACAAATACAAACAAAAATAACTTAAAAAGGGAAATTGTTTCTACAGGCAGATCTAGGTACAATATACAGCTTACTGTTGCACAGCCACTGCAAACACATTTAGGAAGGTCACAAATTTGAAGTACCTTTCATAAAATTTCCATTTTTCCAAATATGTAGTTAGTTCTACACTAGAAAGTAAGTGCTACAATAAATTTGGATGAAGAGTCAAAAGAGAAAAAAACCCTGTGAAGTTACAAATAAGTTGCAAAATATCATGGTCATAAAGGAATAATAAACAGGATGCAAAAAGATAAGGAAAAATGCTGGGAGTTACAACAAAGATGCTGGTTTTGGTGAGGGAGGAAAAGTGCTATCATAAAAAAGCAAAAATTATCATGTTCAACTTTTGATAAGGTGATCAGTGTGACTTAGCATGTGTTAAGACATGCTTTCTCCTATGTTTGTATACAGAATGACAGCAAGATTCACCAAGCACAAGGATCTTTCCAAATTTTAAAATGTTCTTGCTCTCTCTGTCAAACAAATCAAGACTTTTCACTCTCTTATGGTTTTTAAAAGACTCATACCAATAGAAATAAATGTTACCCTCAGAGAGAAAAGAAGAAAACATTTGCTGTTGAAAAAGTTTACTATACATAAAGAGCTCATTTAATATCAGGACTAACAAACCACAGTAAGATTTTTCATTATAGTAAGATTTTTGCATCCCACCATGAAACAGGAGAAAGGTATATATTTTAGAAAATAGCAGCCACTTTCCTAAGTTGTAATAGAATCAAAGTATCCCTTTAAGTAAACACACAATCAAACAAAATTTTGGAGCTGAAAACATCAATTTCATTGTCTGGATATCATGGTGCTCTGCACAGTCAATTTCTGAATCATGTAGCTTTATCTTTTTACATCACTGCAGGAAGAAATTAAAAATAATTATAAAAAACAAAGCCTGTCAGATGGCATCATGTAGAATTTGATTCATCCTTCTATCTGCTATATAAGCAATTCCATTTCATAGTTTTGTTTCTGGAATCACCTTACTCAGTTGTGGTACAAAATCAGCTCATTATTAGAGAGTTTACCAAGTTTCAAGAAATTGCAAAGCAATGCAATTCAGGCACATTTGAGAGCATAACCATCTACCATGAGATATGCTTTCTGCTCAGAAGCACCAAGTACACAGAACCACCTGGTTTGGCCGCTAACTTCAACCTCGCGCTGTTTTCGCTTACGGCTTATCACCAGGAGGGCAGAGCAGCAATTAGATTTTCACTTCCACCAGCCAGTTTTAATATATTCCACTTCAAAGTCTACAATAACTGCACTTCAGAGTGTCAGGAAATGAAAACTCCTGTTTCCATTTGATATTTCAGAAGGACCTCAAGGGGAGAAAACCAAGTCATCCCAACAGGAATTTTGCCAACTTGTAATTATTGGACTCCCTACTTGCTAATGTGCATGAAGGATCAATATAAACTTCCTGTCAATTACTGAAATACAACACAGTGTTACTGCAGGCTGTAACACAGGACCAACACTGACTTAGAAATAAAAATTATAAAATAAATTTTAAAAAATGGGAGTATGGGGTATTTGGTTTTAAGCTATAAGATCCATTTCTTATGTTGCATAATTCTCCTTTCCAAATACTAAACTAGCCTTGATTTTCTTTACTGGGACATTAATTGAAGGTACAACTTGAGCAATTCAGCTGCAACTTGTACTGGCCACCACATTTCTAATAACCAAATGGGAAAAATACTAAAGGAAACAAATACTGAAGGAACTAGTGAACTGTATAAGCTGTGTATGAAAGCTTCCTGAGGAACTATAAAAATGGGTACACATAAATAACAACACAAATCAATGAATCTTTACTGAGACTACTAGATCTTCCTCGGAATTTAAAATAATATCAGAAATCTATGGAGCAAGATCACATAGATCATAGGAATAATAAAATTAAAAGACAGATAAAACAGCACAGAAAAATATAATGAAGTACATTACAAAAGAATGCTGTATTAATTTATCTCTGTATAGAAACTGTCATACTATTACGAGAAAAACTGTAAGGCATAAATAAGAGGGAGGGAGTAGATACAACAACTAGGAGTACTACACAGGAAAAGGAAGACCTGAAAAGGGAAAGAACAGCTACCTAAATCTCAGCCAGACAGAAGCTACAAGAAGGCAATGTGGAATCTAAAGGATTTATATGGGGGAAGAATTGAAAAGAAATATTATTTGCATTACTAAAGAAGAGCATTCTGATGAGCACTAACAGGCTGAACCAAGGAAAAGAGAAGTCTCAGTAGGACATCTAGAAATCTAGCACCTGGCAGCAGCAACATCTCCCAAAAGAAACCATGAATTCTGGAAGAGTTTCAAACAGAATGCACTGCAAGAAGGGAACAATGCACCATGGGTGAAAAGAGGTGGCAAACAAGGTAGGAACACAGGCTCCTTCCCAAGGCCAGCACCAACTCAGATGCATACCACTGATGTGAGCACACAGCGTTCCAGTCGCACGTGTCTCAGCCCAGCAGCAGAGCTGCTTCCAGTAAGTCCAAGTGCTGGGACAAGGCCAAAACAACTGAAGGCAACATTGCTGCTGCAGAGCTGGTGGCCAGCTGGAAGTTTAAGTGTTTGAAGTCAGAATGCAGGGCAGCGCTTCTAGACCTTCTAGGCTGCTTCTCCCTTGCTGGGCCTCCATTTCTCCAGGATAGCACAGCACAGATATGTAAGCTGATATCCTCCTGAAGAGATAAACCATTGCAGTGATATATTGGATTGGCGAGGGGTAAAGAGGCAATTTCAGGAAAAAAAATTAATTATTAACAACACAATTTGATTTTTATTTCCAGTTTACATTTATAAGTGGTTCCAACATACTGCATCAAGTGATACATTCCAATTTATGGTTTTACACACTTTATATTCCAGCTGCAGAATTCATTCCCTTGGTATTCATCATACTAGTCCAGCTAATATTTTTAGATGGTTTTAGTCTGATTACACTATTTCATGTTACACTTGTGTTCTTTAAAACAATCAAAGAGTATTTAGAAGAGAAAGCTCTCGACACTGCTGACTAACAAAACACACACAAGTAAGCTCAGTTCAAACCTGTAAAGTGTGAGAGTATTTTCTTATGCACAAGCCTCTTTGGAATGCACATCCTACAAAAGCCCTTATTATAAACTGTTTCTAAATAGCCCTAGGTTACAATTAAGCTATCCTTTTCCTTACCCTCATCTCTGCAAACTGGTACTGTATAGTAAAGGCATTTGAAAACTACAACCTAACAGAAGACTATACTAACACTGACTGTTTCTTAGGTAAATTATACTAAAAAAATGAGAGAAAACTAATACTTAAATTCATATTTTAAAGCTCCACTTGTTTCTTCATAAGAAAACAATACCCTTGAAGATATCCTTGCAATCCCAGAAATACAACAGTTGTGTTTATAGTGCAAATTTAAATTTAGACAGTGAAACATTTATTGCAGGGGTAAATAAATTTTTGCTCTTTCCCCTCAAATCTAAAACACATTGGTGACCTATTTAGTCTCCTTTACTGCAAGGTCTAAGCAACCCCAGTCTTCTGTCTCAATATCCCTGCAAGACAGGCTGGATAAAGCTGCCTGAATCACAAAGAAACCTGTATAAAACTGAAGTCGGGACCTTCAAACACCAAAGTGTTCCTCTAGCCACTTGACCATCCTCAGCCACCACAATAAAATTGAATGAGTTCACCACACCACTTCTCGTAAGTAAAGCTGCAAAGTCACAGTAAGAGCTGGGTACTTTCCAGAAACAATGTTTTTGTTACCAATTCTCATGGTTAACACAATGAACTTCTCCTCCTGAAATTCTTAAAGGCTATCACAAGTGAAGAAAAAGTGCATAAAGCCCCAGAATTTGCACTGTTTTTTTTTTTTTTTGAGGAAGGGTCACTTCTGATTTTTTTCTGAGGGATCTGTCTCAAAACTTTTCATGAGTGAAGTCTGAGATCAGCATGAACTGCCTTCCCCAGAAGAGCATTAGAAGGGCAGATTAAAATGTGGAGGACCAGCTGTGAAGTTTAACAGATAATTATGAAAGCAATTGCAATAAAAATATTCTGAGGTGATAGGCCAGAATAAGGATAGCTACAACACCTAAATTAAAAAGACAAGTACTGTCTTCTCTTTTGAAGCCTATTATCTTATTGTAGTTGCACCTTTATCACACCAATGCCTGTCATAAGCACAGGGCATGGTGGAACACTAATAAATGGTTTTTGCATTTTGAATATAGCATTACCTGAAAAATAATAGTATTTAGAAACACGATAATAAAGATAAAAGCATCTATTCATGATCATTTTTTTGAGACTGCAGGAAACAGCTTGGACAAATATGATAGTATACACCTTCTTTACAGGACATTTTATTCTCAATCCAAGAAATTAACAATTAACCAGACTGCAAGAAATAAACTTGCATTACAGCCAGATGCTATGCCATTCTGTCATACTTTAATACTGCTTTCCTAGGTATGGGAAATCACATGCAAAAGAAAGCATAATTTCTCTAATAAGCATGAATCTAAGATGATAGCAAGCACACCAATTACTCTGAAGTACACCTGGAAGGATTTTGAAAGCAAATTTAAAGTAAAAACAGTTGACATAGGCAGATGATTTGAAATACCAATCTAGAAAGCTCACTAAAAGCAAGTGCTTACATCTGGAAAATGCAATCAAAGTCTAAAGAGATTAGGCTGAGATGATGTAAAGTTAGAATATTACATGCAATAAGCTTGTTGCTGAAGGGCAGATTTGCTTCTTTTACATCCTTTACTGGAAAACAAAATAAAACCTAATTTAAATGTTATTTTAAGGCAGGTTGATGATGTCAGACTGTAAGGAAATAACAGACATGGAGATTACTGTTCAGCCCCTGATAAAACTAAGCAGTGACCAACATATCACACTGATCATCCATGTAATTTTCATCATTCTTAACTCCTTCCAGCCATCCTTCTCCTATCGTGACATCAGCATCCTGGCTTCCTGTTCAGTGTCTGCACCAACTCCTTTAAGTCTAAGGGTCTGTCCAGAAGAGAAAGCACAGATTTTAGCAGCTGACACCTTTGAGCTACCAAGTACACCCAACCCAGCATCTGTCAGTCCTCACTACAGCACGAAAACCAACTTGAGGCACAGAAGCTGTGGGTATCAGCCCAGAGGCTCTGGTAGGACTGTCCCAGGCATTATGCAGTGACAGAGGAGAGCTGAGCCTTAGGGGAGCCCAGCATGCTCATGGGATGGTGAGCAGCAGAGAGAAGCCAGTGCTTCTCTCCAGGTATTTGTAGCTTTAGCTTGGGTAGTCCATCTTCAACATCCAAATCCTCTCACTTTCTTCCTTTTCTTACTATCAATATGGATTTCCCCTGGGTGTCCAGAACAGTTAAAGCCTTTTCTACTAATGACTCGTGCCATTCTTTTGCCCTACTTGAATGGCAGGAAATTAAAGGTGAAATACTACGTGACAACTGTAGGAGAACACATGAGGATAATGAAACTGGTCAACTACAGCCTGATTCAGACACACCACAGCCACTCAAATACTGATTGGTGACATTCATCCTCTTATCATCAGTAGTCATAAAAAATTCCTTCTGCAAATAACCATCTTTTTTCTTTTTTTTTTTTCAGGGCTGCCTTAAATGAAAAACCCTAAGGCTAACTGGAACATGTGATGGCAACTGGTCACAGAAATGACCCAGAATCATCTTCACTCCTAAATATCTAACTTTATTGCTTTTATGTAGGTACTTCATTTCTCCAAAGTCTTCATAACCTTTTCCAGTTCACATAACAACCTCCAACAAAAACTTTCAAAAGTTACCACTTAATTCAATAATGCAAGAATCAAAAGTTGTCACTCCTAGTTTACAACTAACTCCAAGTATATTCTTCAGTCATTGTCTAATTGTCATTTCAAGACAACCTTGTTCATGCTTGAAAAATAAAAAAAAAAAAAATTAGCAATCATTTATCAACCACAAATCTTGGCAAAAGCTATTTTTCTGGAGGGGAAATGAAGCTTCTCCACAGAGACAGTAAGATCAAAGTCCATATCTTAAGTATTTCACAGTCTAAACTAAATAAAGGAAGAGATATAAAATACATTGAAGGTTCAAACTTTAAACACTATCTTTTTGTTAAAAACATAAATTAATATAGTACCTACACAATAATAGTTCATAAAGTGTGTGGCAGGAATTCGGGCAGAAATCTGTTTTACTGAATAAGATACAAAATAGTTGAAAACCATACACAAATTAACCATGTTCCCAACAGAAACGTGGCCGAAAGGCTGGCAGAGGAAATCTTCCAGAGGAAACGCCTGAGACGATTGTTGAAAAAAAAATAATACAAAAGTCAAGTGGAAATCAGCATGGAAGACCTTGGAAGGAAATGCACTTAAGAAACGGAAATTGCTATACAGTATTTCTCTGCAACCCAGAATAAAGGGGAAAAAAAGGACATGAAACATTAAATTGGGATAGGCTCAAAAGAGTTTCAGCATTTCAGTATTGTACTGATGTTAAGCATTGTGCAGAAGAATGTATTCTGAGGAGCCTTGCAGGATTGTAAAACTTGGGCCTTAAAAGACTTAACAGCCACCAAAACTCTGAGTGAAAAGCAACTGTGGGATCACAGATCACAAAGGCATAGCAGTTTGTTTAAGTGAATGAAAACAACATCTGCTGTATGATTTCACTACCACAGCGCATTTCTCTGCTGCTTTCCAAGGCACTGACACAATTCAATTGAACTGATTCTTAGAGAGACACTGCGCTCACCAGTAGCACAAACCAGCAATGATCCTCTGGATCTTTTCTAAAGAAAGCCCTGAACTTACACATTGCTACTGCTAGCAGCAGCTTATGGAGATACCATTAAACTGGTATGAATAGAAGCACATTGCTAACATTTTTTCTACATTTTTGCTACTAAACTGAAAAAAATAAAGCAAAAAGTTTTGTTTCTCTGATTTTCCAGGCAGTTTACTCACACACTGGGGTCAGAACATTGTGTATAGTTTATTCTTTCTGCTTATACAGCTCATTTTCACAACTGTGAAAAAGACTTTGAAAAAATAAAAGAAAAAAAAAAGACAACACATCTATTTTCATTCATGAACAAAATATTACCTGGAGCAACTCTGAGTTAATATATTTGTGGATTTTTTTCTTAATTCTGTAGGATTTAAAATCTAAAAAAAAAAAAAAAAAAAAAAGGTCTGTATACCGTAGAAAAAATGCAGGAATACCAGTAGAAATACACCTGGCACCACCGTGCAACAGACCCAAAGCAGCTTGGCTGCTGCAGTCTGGGGTCAGCACCAGACCTGGAAGTCTCTGGCAGGAAAGCAGCACTACAAATTCCCTCCAGGAACAATCAAATTTGTAATGAGACTCACACAAATATGAAAAGGTTTGCTGTGCAAGAAAGGGTAAGTACTTGTAGAAGAAAAATACACTCATTTTACCTAGAAGTAATGTAAACTCTCTGTGACAACAAATTCAGTTCATCAGTTCTGTTGGTCATTTTAGCTTCCTGTTGCAGATGACCCATTTGATTTCAGAGCAAGCCAGATCTGCAAAGTGTCTTCCTCAAAGACATACAAGTAATTTTTCAGTTATCTCAGGGTTTCCTCAATGACACTTAAAATACCCATTTGAAGGGCTCACAATAGCATGCTTTCCAGTCAGGAAGCAGCTCTTTGCTTGAACAAACAAATGGCAAACAAATGGTGTTGACAAGACAGGATGAAGAAAGAGATGTCATTTGTTCATCAGGTTAACACAGAAATACCTCTGTCCCAAGACTGAAAGTGTTCAGACTAATTTTAATGCTCAGAGCTCTAAAGGACTTCTTTGAGCTAATACTGTATCTGTTTCCCAGATGCTGATTCTTGTTCAAATGAAAATCCTTATCAAACTGGAATTAGCAATTACTAAAAATCCAGCCTACAGAGCAGTGGCATCATGAGCTTACTGCAAATAAGGAGCTCATTAAAGCATTGTATAAATCAAGAGCTTCTAGGGTCATGTCTTATGACTATTAAGTTGATACCTTGAAACCCTACTAGTTGGAATACATACAAAATTCATATCAAATTCATACAAAACATACCGACGTTCAGCTCACCCCTAACACCATGCGTTTTCCTAATTCTGTTTGTCTGCTTTCTTGTCCAAAGGTCTAAATCTTGCCTTCTCAAATATAAAAGTTAAGTCTCAAACAAACATCCTGAACCTCACCCAGTTTAATCAGGCCACACTTGTTCTTTTTTCCAGTTACTCTGTTTAGAGAGGAGAATTGCAGTATTACCTGGACTTGGCTAAGGAAAAATACCTTCCTGTTCACAAAGCCAGCCAGAGATTCTTGAAGAGACACACACTCTGCACATACCATTTCAGAGTCACTCCAAGGACAGTGCATTCAGAAAACACATCCACATCAATCAAGGAACAATGTAAAACCAAATATAAGAAACTAAAGCCTCAGGACACAGCTGGGAAATAGACATGCTGCTGGACACTAACCTCAAATTTGAAATAAAGTTTGGAATTTCCTTCAGGAAAGTGCTGCAATGTGCAGGGCAGGCTGAGTCACCAGTTGGTGGAGAAGCAAAGAACTGAAGAGGAGAAATCTTGTAAGGCTGAGGAAGGGGCACAAAGGGTGTAATCTCACCACTGAGACTGACAGAGAGAACAACTTCTGCCTCCCGAACTCCAGACATACTGAAGTAGGTACTCTGCTAGAGGATGATGGACCTGACTGTAAAGGAGATAATGATCCTAGAGATGCTGACTGCAGTGATCATTTAGAAACATCAGTTTTTCAGTCACTGGTCACAGTGTACATGCAGCATATTTCTTCAAGGAAATTAATTTTTAGAAACAGAAAAAAAATATCATGGTTAGACACTTCGTTTTTTTGAGCTAGCACAAAAACTCTGAAAATTTATTTTTGAAAATTGCCTTTTCAAGTACAAAGAAGGGTCTGTGCCTGAAATCTTAAATCTAAACAGTACCCAGCAAAATCACTGAGCCTCTACGCAGAGCTTGCCTATATAGGCATATTCAGATCAATTAATGGTAAATGATTGGCACTAAAGCAGTGTTGCTCTGGGTTGGTTTTTTTTATTGCAACGTTCTCTAGAATTTCTCTCTTCCTCACACATTCTTTTTCAACTGTAGTACTTCCACAAAGACAGAATAACCAAGCACCTTTAATTCATGCAGCAGCTCAGCTTCTCGGCTAATGGACGGAAGAATGAGTGTAATTAATGAGGCAGGTACAAAGAGCCTCCCAGCTAGAAGGCAATCTAAGGTAGGTAGCTTTGCCCTGATAGCCACTTGCAAATGGGTTCTCTTCTAGCATTATCATGTCCTGTTTAGACACACATTTTGAATTAAAAGAACTCTTTGTATTTTATAACCTTTCATGAGCCACAAACCTTTCCATGATCCTCTTGAAATAGTCAGAGAAACAGAGAAACAGTGTGTGAGCACTTGCACATGTTGCAAGACAAAACAACCATACGCTGCTGAGCTGTTGGGACTGAAGACAATTCCCAGACTTATTTGAACATTTTTGCATCAATAATTAAATCTTTCTTCTTTAAAGAGAAAAAAAAATCTTTCCCATTTATCTGTGAAAGGCACCAAAAAATATAGAAAATGCATTACATAAATAGCAGTTTCATACACACAAGACACAGCAAACCCCAGACTGAAGACTTTTTGTCTTTCAATTACGACAAAAGTTTTTAATCTATGAGTAAAAGCTCATTAAAAGTAACTTAAAAGTCAGCAGTGTTCCTTTACAATCATTTATTTTACATTAATCTTCCTATTTCTAGCTACAAATATATATTCTGCAAATTCATATCATGGAGTTCATAAAACTGTCTGCCTCAGTTTGGACAGAAAAAAATTAAATTGTACAAATGTCACCATTTGGAGTGGCAGATGTCCAACTGCTAGCTGTACAAGTACTGAATATGAAGCACTAATTATAGAGTAATCAAATGCTTTGTTAAACCATATCTAAGAATTTTATTGTCACTTAATAACTACACATATATTAGTAGATAAACACACGTGGTCCATTAGCACAGCATCTGCCAGGTTTTAAGCATACCCATAACATGATGGATAAATAAGAACTGATGATTGGAGAAATCAACTTGCCAAGAGCCTTTGACCCCATCTTTCAATGACGGCTTGTGGGAAAACTGAAAATTAAGCTGTCATGAGATCAAAGGAGAGCTGCATCATGGATGAAAGATAAAAAGCAATGAAGAATTAAAAATAATATAGAAATCATCAGTGGTGTCAAAATGCATCAAAACTGTGTGACAAGACTATCTTTAGGCTAAAGCCAAGAATGTACTTTTACAGCCTAGGAAAGTAAATAAGTTAATGCAACAGTATTTGCTACTGATTCAAAACCAAATAGAAAGAAACTTTAAAAAAGTGACAGCAGAGACCATCTGGCTTATGATTTTGCTTCTGCTATATTATTTTTTGGAGAAAGGAACCCCTCTTTCAACTTCTTTTTGTCCGCAGCACAAAAAGCAAGCTAGAAGTGTTCATCCTAAAATGCGCTGCACAGCTGAGCACTGTTCTGCACACTCCACTTGACTTTACACTCACCATCAATTAGTTTTATGCTTCCTTCACCCTCTTGCTTGCAGTATCTCCTCAGTTCAGGGAGCTCCCTCAAGAAGCCAAATAAATTTCCAGAGGAAAGTTGTGATGTGGTTTCCTCCAATGAGGTCATTAAATTTACACACTCAAATCTCTTTCAGTCTTAAAGTCTACAGGTCTGTGACATTGTCTTCTGTTAAAGCACTCTTTAGAACTCATCTGTGTCATGTCCTCTTTAAATCACTCCATCTCAGTCAGGCAGTTGGGCTGATCACACCCAATTAAACTTGATGATGTTTCCTTCATCTGCCACTTTATCACTGAAAGAACAGGAAGAGTTCTTGAAGGCAGACAGTTGGCTTTATTTTAGTTTTTTCTTACTTTCACTTAGAGAGTACCTAGGCCAACAATCTCTGGCTGCTTTCCAAAGCCTCTGGCAAAAAAGGCAAAATGCAACAAGACACCCACGAGGAACAAGTGACAATACGTATGTGGCAGTACAAATTCAACATTAATGACATTATTCTAAGTTTAAGTAAATTTTGCAAGTTTTTATGTTTTAGAGTAATGAACTCCATAGAAAATAGAGATCTGTGCATCTCTGGCAGCTGTATTCTCTGAGCAATGCCTAAAAGGGAACAGCAATATTTTTGTGTCACTGTTCACGATGTCAAGAATGCTTGGACAGCACTCTATGCCATCCAATGTATGAGGTAAAGAGATATCTCACATTGAAGAACACAAGTCACCATAATCTTATCTCAATCTCTTGTCTGAGGCAAAAATCAGAAGCTTGAAGGAAGCGGAACAAAAATAGCTAGAAACATGGGCAGATTCTCATGACATGGGTGCGTTTTTTTCCTAAATAAGAGTCCCATAAGGAAATCCCAGTTACAAGAAGTCACTTACAAGATTTCTAATGAAAACAAAAACTAATGGATTTAACTCTGGTAATGATAATAATAACAAAAAAATTTCTTATATGAAGATATCATAACATGCTTAGACAAGACCAGAAGCCAAAAAAGAAACAAATTTCACCAACTCCTTGAGAAGCCTGAAGCAATGTTCTAGATGCTCACTGCTGTAAATGCCAGCATAAGGATATACTATCTCTAAACCTGTCATGTTGTAGATGATGTATATTACTCACAGACAATGATAACTCAAAGCAACATAACTGGAAACATGACTCAAGTTTGATCCAAACTGGAACACAGCATTCTGTTGATAATAGCAACAAATTCGCCCCCATAATTCTCCTGACTGAAGAATTATAAGCCCTCATGTACCACACAGGGCTCCTTTTAATCTAAAATATTTGTTTGAATTTATACTACTCTGCATGCTTTCAGCAAAGGGAGTATGTGAAGATTACTTATATTCACTCATCATATTCTACACGAGAAACTCTTCTTACAGGGATGACTGAATGCAAGAAGGGTAAGGCTCCTGTGATAGACATTCACGTCAAAACAGACCCCAAAAACTCAATGCTACGTGGGCTCAACTGGCCTGAAACATCAAGTCTGCTAAAATAAGGAGTAAGCTGTAGCATTTGAGCGATAAGTGCTAAAGCTCAGAACTTATATTTGCCCTTTTTCTATTGCCTGTGTGGGAGGATGGCGGGTTTATGCTTTACTATTTTTTCTTAATCAAGTGTACAAAAGTTTGGATAATTCAGCTTTCAAGAACCGGGACCTGGAAAGGCTTAGATTAAAGAAGGAAAAAAAACCCCATGTCTACTACTTGCCCTCCAGCACACAGGAGTCAATCAATGAGAAACCCTGAAAAAGGAATTACTCCACCATACAATAGGTTCGATCAGCGGGGGTTATAAGACTCATTTTAAGGCTTAACAGAGTTAAGCTTGCAAAACAATTCTTTTTAACTGGTTTTCCATTTCAATTGGTTTAATATTCTACAGACGCACAGACGGATGTAGAGCAGTTAGTCATCCACCTCCACAGGGGAGAAAAAGTGACTAGATGCAGACTCAGAAAGGCAAGAAAAAGTATTTTTCATTATTTAAAAAAATGAACTTTGGAATAAATGCCACTGTGTTTGGGATACATCAAGGGAATTCAAGTATTAAGTGCTACACCACCACCTTACCTCACTTCCCCATCTCTCACTACATACAACTGATAAGCTGCTATCATTTACACTAGTTCTTTAAGGAGTAAAGCTCAAGGAACTGCATGTGGGCTTTTGGAACACAATGTAGCAATTTTGTACTAAAAGTAGTATGTCAAAACCAAATTGCTCAATGTCACAAAAACGTAATTTGCACAAGCTTTCGTTTGGTTCTTTAGCCTGCAACCTATTTGGTTTGGACCTGCCAGTATTCTTCAATCTTTGGGCCTCCAAGGTTTCTTAAAAATTATTAGTAACAAACATTTCATGCAAAAATTTTTACATGCAATCAGCTGTACCTGATTCATACCAAGTCAGAAATGGATTTTCACTCTTCTGTAATGTAAAACTTCAAATAATATCCCCAGAACACTTATTGTCTCAGACCCTGAAAGCACTCTTAGAGAACCACTGCTGAAGAAAATCTAACCCATCTTGGCATCTGGACTGAAATTAGCTGCTGTTAACCCTACACCACAGCGGGCTTACTTACTGTTTTGCATTTTAAACTTAGACCATTTAAATGCTTTTCATTACAGCACACCCATTATATACAAGTTTTTTTCAGTGCAACTAACAGACCAGCAAACTGTGGTCCCAAACACCAAAACTGTAAGGAGGGACCAGACCTTGTATAGTTACTCCCTTTTTCTTCAGAACACAAGCCTTTCTGCCTCCCATTACTCTCATCCTCATCTTCCTTCTCCTGAATAATCCAAAAGTAGACAAAAAGTATCAGTTAACAAGGCCAACAGTGTGGGGATTATTTTAGAAATTTACATGCTAGTCAAATTCATTTTTACATTAGTGAAGAAACAGAACTTCCTCTTCCCTATGAGAATTATCTGCAAATTATGCTTGACAAAAAGGAAAACACACATATACATACTGTGCAAAAGTCTATTCTATTTAGACTTCTAAGTTTGTTCCTTTTTAAGAGTATTTAATTTTGTTTCCCTTTCAGTCAGCCTGCCTCTTCTCAGCCATAAATCTACACACTAACTTCCTTTTTCCTCTGAGCTTCTAAGCTGCTTATGCTGCCGTTGTTCATTTCAGATCCTGTTCTTCCAATTCCTACACACTGAACCCTCTTTCACAATTATTCACTTTGGATCCTCACCCATGTTGGGGTTTGCAACCAGGAGTCACAGCTTGGCATGGAAACCCAGAACCTTCCATCTTCTGCATGCCAAACTCTTCCAAACCACTGCTGAAGCATCCCAGCTATGTGAAAGGCCTCCGCAGATTGCCCACTTCAAGCACTTCAGGGTAGGTGAGCCTGGTCACTTTAGCACCCAGGGCCCTAACACTTCAAAGGCAGCTACGTACCTTATGCGTGTGAAAATTTTTTGTAGTACAGGGCGTATGCCAGTCAGCGGCACATAATTATAACTGCTACACCCTTTAAAGTCACTGCCCAGGACACAAAAATATTTAGTTTTTCAACAAAACCTCAGTGACATAGGGCTTGATATTTTATCACCTGCAAGACACTCCTTTCTCAAGCACCTGATGGATCACCCTGTAGTTGAAGCCCCTTCTTTCTTTCCTTAAAACATGCCAAATCCTGACTGTTTCTGAATAACAGAGTTTTGAGGTCAAACCAATGGCCTGCTCTCTTGCCAGTACTCTGAGCTGTCCTAAAAGACAATCACATGAAACAGAGAGACCCTTGAAGCTTCCCTGAACTCCCACCACCTGCAGCAGAGCCACCTGATTGATGATGGTCCTCACGAGGCACCAAAGACCAGCTGGGCGAAGGTGTCATTCCTGGGTGAAGCATATCTTGCATAGGAAGATACCTTTTCTCTCCCTGAGCAGTTTCACCTGGTTTGACAGTCCAGGCTGGGCAGATGGTTCCACCTCAAGGGGAGCAGAGTGAGGAGTGACAGGCCGAGCACGACTCCAGCGAGAGTCCCTCTTCACCCCTGCCTGTGTGCCACAGAGCCAGCCCAGCTCCCAGGATAACCCCCAGGACACACCTCACGGGCCACCCCAGCCCAGTCACCGCCGCAGGCCCCCGGCACCCCCACCCTGCCATCCCTATGGACACAGGCCGAAAGGACACGCTGGGGAGAGAGGGGCTACACCATCCCGTGCTTCCGACGCGGATTTGTGGGGAAGGCGGTAAAAAATACCTATCTCCAGCCACCAGGGCTGGCTGAGATGTAGCAGCACCTCACCCCGCAAGAAAGAGGGGCCAAGGAGGAGGAGGGATTCCCCCGCCGCAGGGAGAGAGCACGAAGGGTTGCGGAGAGGGAGAAGGAGGCGGCAGTGGGACGCGGCCCCCAGGGCCGGGGCAGGACCCGCGGCCGGAGCGGCCACTCACAGAACTCGGCGATGTAGTAGGAGACGGCGTAGTTCTCCTCGCACCACTCCAGGGTGGAGGTCGGCGGACCCCAGTAACCCTCCCGGTCGGCGGCCGGAGCCATCGCGGCGCCCGCTCCAGGCTAGAGCGGAGCCAGGGCACGGGGCAGCGGAGGGAGAAGGGCGCCGGGCCCGAGCGCGGCGGCGGCGGCGGGAGAGCGGGCGGGGCCGGCGCTGGGCCCGCCCGGCGGGGCGGAGCCGCGGTCGCCATGGGGACGGGCTGCGGCCTGTCGGACGGAGCAAACGGGGGCGGAGAAACACCTTGTGGTGAAAAACGTGGATGTGGGGAGTGTGTGGGGAAGCACCGGTACCGGACGTGTTTGGCTCTCAGGGGGTCCGCGCGATGCCCCTGTGGGGATGAGGCGGGACGTGAAACATCACGGCGCTCTCCTCAGCCGCTTTTCAAGCCGGTCTAGGGGCAGTGAGGAGGTTTCCTCCCTCAGCTTACCATTCCGTTTTTCTTTATAGACTTCATGAAGGGTTTGTGAGGCGAGCGGGGCAGCGTGGCCTTCATGTTGTTGAAACACAGCTTCACAGCATCGTAGAATGATCTGGGTTGGAGGGGACCCCTGCCATGGATAGGGACACCTTCCACTAGACCAGGCTGCTCCAGGCCCCATCCAACCTGGCCTAGAACACTGCCAGGGACAGGGCACCCACAGCTTCTCTGGAGAACCTGTGCCAGAGAAGTGTCTCACCACCTTCGCATTGAAGAATTTCTTCCTGAAAGCAATGAAGAGGCAAGTGCTCCTCATACTCGTGGGCTGGGAGAAGGAAGGAGGCTTTTTATAGCACTGCCTACTAAATGGGGGTTTTCCTCTCCTCTGATGCCTTATTTAGTTTCCTCAGTGCTTACTACGCATACTATACTTACACCCATAATATGCAAACTGCTTCTCAAGCAGAGTTGGTATCCAGAGGCAAGTACAATCTAAAAACGGAAAGACTTGAGACATAAGGGAAAAGAAAAAAGTGTACCAGTAAAGGTCTGATAATGCTGTGTGTGTGTTTTGCGTTTCAGAAGGCGATCCAAAGACTTGAGTAGAAGCTTCGGGCAGACCTTGGGGGCTGTACACAGTGCTTACACCCTGCTGGCCAGCAGGATTTATTACACCTGCATGCATACACACAGACTTCTTTTTCCACATCTTTTTTCTTCTCACCTTTCCTCCTGTAAGCTAAGAAATGCCAGTCTAAACACAGACCTTTTCTACTCTAAATACATGGCAGAATGTATACATCTGTGTTGAAGACCATCTTGCCTTCTGAAGTTCAGTTTGTGTATAATTGCTTCCAGCATCAGGTAGAGATGCATTTAACATATATCACTACTTTTCATCATGCTATAAAGCACTAAAATAAAATTTATTTTAGTGATGGCAATGACAATACACCTAAATTGTCAAAACATCATCAAAATGCCTGTGGATTTTTATATGCAGACCTGTCTTCCTATATTTTTCAGACCTACATTATTTCCACAGATTTAGAATTTCAAGATTGGGGTCAGACTGATCAAGATGCATAAAACTGACTGTAAACAATGAGGAGGATTCTGGCCTGCTTGATGCACTTTAGCTTTTCAGACTTTTGAAGGTTCAGTTTATGTAGCAAGAAAGTTTGTAGGGCTCTGATTTTTGTTCTCATGATAAACCATTTTAAGATTAGAAGTTCTTGACAGAAAAATAACTAAAAATTTGAAATTGCAGTGGCTCAGAAACTATGGAGAAACCTATTAAATATTTTAAATATTAACTTATAGTTAAATATTAAAAAGTAAATATTTACTCAGCAGGAGCAATTATGGCAAAAACATGGAAAAATGTAGGCAATTTTTATAATATTGAATTACAGGTGGCTTTAAATAAATAATTTAAAATTTTGGTGTTTGTTTCTTTTCTCATCACGTGCATGCTGGCCATGAGAAGATTTGCCACCACACTAGAAAAAGAAGTCAGACATGAAAGTAGCTTTAAAATTGGGCAAGATTAATGAAGGGTTTTATGTGGTAGATACCAATAATGTAGATTGTCTTCCATTCTGATTTCCTCAGAAATACAAGAAAAAAATCATAGCTAGGCCCTGATTTCAATCACTAGGGAATTTTCATTTATTTTTCACTTTTGTGGAGTATTCTCCATCACAAAATCCATTTACTTCTGACTTCTCCTGTGGCTTGGTTCTCTGCTTTTGAACTCTGGCAAACCTTTCAGTCACTGCACTCAGAAGGATAGTATTGAAGAGGCAGCCTCAAATTATTATAATAGATGATTTTTTTCCCCCTGAAAATATTGTGTAGAGGTAAACTTGATTTCCACAAAACCAACTTTGACTGCTTCAGCTGATACAAGAATACATATTAAAATCAGTACTTTTCCTCTGTAACCTTGAGCTACGCTTTGTTCTGTCCATTACTGCACTGGATATAATGTGACAGCCTAAAGTTCTTTGCATCTAAATGTGGTCTGTCTGATTAAAGGATCAAACCTACCCCATCCAGGCGTTGGGTCTTCTTTATCTGATCTGTACAACATATGGAGGGAATGTCTTTTTTTCTGCAATAGCAAAAACCAAACAGAGCTACTGAAATTCTTATTTTCAGTATTACTAAAAATGTGTTTGTCATGCCAATGGAGTAGTTTCCTGTGGCCTCAGGTTACCTGTGGCAAAGGATCCTCTTTCCATACAGTTTAATGTTGCCCTGAAACCTTATGGCTTAATTGGTCGGTGCGTGGTTGAATAATGTCAGTTTACACCACTAGAGGGATATGTCCTGTCACTTTAATGTGTGGATGCAGTAGTATTTTGCTTGGCAAAGGGAAAGGACTGCTGCTCAAGAATGGCACATGTTCAGCTCCTTGTGATTAGGTAAATTCAGGGAATGACACCTTAGGAACACTTTTATCTCTCTCTGCTCTGTGCAAACACTTTATCATGGCTTGTGTTGCTGGTTGTTTTATTTCTGCATAAAATGAGACCTAAGAAGCAGATTGTTTAGAACTCATTATGGAGACATATGTTGGGGAAGATTGTACTTATTCCCTCTCATCAGTGTATGTGTGCAAAGGGGAAGATAAAATTTATATAAAATCTTGAAGATGTTTTCACTGCTTGGTTCTCATGATGTTAAAATAAAGATATCAGTCATAAAAAATAAAACTGAATTTTGTCCTACGTATTGCCTGCTCAAATTTTACAGATAATTATCCCAGAATGGTTTGGGCTGGAAGGGATCTTAGTACCCTCTACTTACAACCCCCCACCCCCACCATATGCAGGGACACCTTCTAAAAGACCAAGTTGCTTAAAGCCTCAAACAATTTCAGGGATGGACATCCACAGTTTAATTGGACAGCCTGTTGCAGTGCCTCACTACCCACACATAAAATAATTTCTTCCTAGTATCTGAGTCTGCCTTCTGCCAGTTCAAAACCGTTTCACATTGTCCTAAGACTCCATGCCTTTGTCAAAAGTCCCTCTCCTGCTCTCTTGGAGCCCCTCTAGGTACTGGAAGGAGCAATAAAATCTCCCTGGAGCCTTCACCAAGCTGAACAATCCCAACTCTCTCAACCTGTGTCCACAGAAGAGGTGCTCCAGTCCTCTAAGCATCTTATGATCTTGTCCCTCTTCTAAGGCCTTTTTTTTATTGGGTCGTACCATTTACACCATCTTAGGTGTGGAATCCTGAGTTGTGACTCTCAGCTCTAAAATCTTACTTTCCAGGATAAGGTTGGTTTCTAAATACTGCATTATTGGCAGTTTTCTTAATTGCCTAGTCTATACTAGTTACAGGGAAAGGGCATCAACACCTCTAGATTCTGCAAGCCCAATCCTGTGTAACATGGAATTTATCCCGTTGATTTATATGCAAATATCATGAATAAGGTCCTAAAAATAGGATTATAAGAGGTTGAATCAGACTCTTCATAATGTACCCTGAAGTTTGAGGGCTCTTTATGAGCACTGGTGCCAAGATGATGATAATTAAACCTGGAATAATATCATAGTAAGTCATTGGCACCTGAATGAGTGAAAAAGAGAAGTTGTTTCCTGACATGAAGAAGGATCTGATCCAAGAAACTCTAATGGACTTTAACAGATCTGATTGCCTGCTCACTGCTAGGTAAAGCAGAAATGCCTGTGCTGGAGTTAAATGGAGTCAGGCATTTGTAAATTATCATCAAGGGGACTCATGTCCTGGAATCACATAAATATTCATAATTTCCCCAGTGTAATATGGCTGTTCTTAGTCATATTCTCAAGGCTATTGTTGTATTTTGGCAACTGATTGCAGTGGTGAATGACAGGATCATGAATTGCAGCTCTGTGGATGCTGTGAGTACCCAGCACTGATGGGCTCAGATATTAATACAACCATCTGAAGAGTGTTATAAAGGATTGATGGAAACAGGAGCTCTGGAGTGCAGATATTTAGGGAAGGAGGCGCGACTTGCCAGCGACAGAATATTCCCTCATGCAGAGGATGGTTCAGTCCTAGAACTGATCTCAAAGCAGATTTTAGGGAGGTATTTTCTCCTCTCCACCCTTTTTCAGCAAGAGACTTTCTGCTCCAGTCTATCAAGATGTACTGCAAACCCAAAAGCTGAGGCAGTTGATACCATGCGCAGCAGACCCTATTTTACCAAAATGAGGATGTGTGCTTTCTTGTTGCAGTGGATTAAGCTGAAGCTTTTCTGCACCTGGTGGTTATTGCTCTGCAAGCACGCAGCCTGCGTAGGTGTCTCCAAACACCTGCAGCTTTCAACCCATTGTACTATTATGAAGTAAAATTCATGTCACTTTGCACGAATTTTCAGGGTTGAAATTGGTAAGGGAGTAGAGAAACCTGCTGTTAATCCATTCCCAAGGGAGAAGCAGTTGACACAGGGCGAATTGTGGAAGGAGAGCTCTTCTCTACTTATCAGAGCTTAATTCACCCTTATATGTGAATCAGAGCCCTTACCAGCTGTAAAATGTCTATGGTAAATGTACACTGGATTAAACAGAAACATCAAATGAAAATCTGTCAAGGGAAGGAGACTTTTCAAAAGCACAAATGGCATGTGCCTCAATCTCATTGACTCTCAGTGGAGTCTGGGAATTGGTTTGCCTTTGTGTTTTGGAATTCTTCTAGTACTTTAAAATAGCAAAAGCAAATTCCATAACAGTTCATTGTTTACACTTGTAAACAGCTTTCTCTGTAGGAAAAAGCATAGCAAGCTGTCTTTTGCTGCCTGCTAATTTACATACACAGATCTCAAAATAAGGAGACTCACACCAAGTTTGTAACAATATTTAAGTGTGTTTATTTCAGTTTGAATCCTGCTTTACAGGCTCAGTTCACTTTCATAAATGCTGGCATCTTGTGTCATTGGAGATTCTTTCAGAGCAACAGCTGAAGGCCAGGCAGAATGCCCTGGGATCACTGGAACTTCTTTACATCCAGTGTCATATCCTGTACGGTGCTCAGGTGCTTTATCTCCAAGGGCACTAAATGTCTATGATTTTATGAACTGAATTAAACTTAGATGTCTGGCTTTTTTGGCTGGATGAGGTTAGGTAAGGTCATGAATCCCAGGTCTTTACTCTCTTCTAAAAAAGGACTGCTTTGGTTTGAGATCAATGAAGCTCCTGTTAGGTTTTCTGTACTCACAGCATCTATGTAAGGTGCATACCTAATTGGTTCTTGGACTTGCTTTGACCTCAGCTGGCTGGAATTGAGGCATTTAAGGGAAGAAATCTCACTTATAATCACAGAATCATGGAATCCCTAAGGTTAGGAAAAAACCTCTACATCACTGAGTCCAACTGCTAATCTCCACCACCATGCTCACCGCTAAGCCATGCCCCCCAGTGCCACATCCACAGGTTTTTTGAACAGTTCCAGAGATGGTGATTCCACCACTTCCCTGAGCAGTCTGTTGCTTCTGTATATTATAACATTCATTGGAGCCACTTTTCCTTAGGACAAATTATAAATTCCCTATTTGAAATCTGGGAGGAGAGATATCCTGGAGGATGAGAGCCATAGAACACAGGCTCTCTGCAGTGCTTGAACAGCACTGAGTCCATTTGGGATGCAAAATGACAGTAGAACTTTTTGGATGGTGAGAATAGGAGCAGCACTCCTCTCTTTTTGTTCCTATCCTAGCTCCCTTGTCATGAATGGAGACAAGAAAGAGTGTGGAGGAGAACACATCACTAGTTCTCTCCTGCAATCAGTTCTTTTTGGGGAAGAGAAGGGAAGGCACCAGCAGCTTGCAGTTAAGGTAGGAATCTATACATAGTATTGTGATATTGCTGTGGCACAGGGGTAAGAAAGTTGTTTTCCAACAAATTTATTTTCAACCCTGCAGGAAATATTTTGGAATGTTCATGTTTCATGTCACTTGACAGTGTTCAAAGCCATTGGGAGGATTAGGCAGGAATTTCCTGGTGATAGTGGCTGCCTTGTGCAGGTGGCCATCAGCAGCAAGCTTTGGGGTGTCAACATCAGTTTGCTAACCTGTCCTGCCCAGGCTCTTCAAGCTGAGTCCTTCTGCCATCTACATTCATACTGCTAAAGTTTCTGGTATCACTGATTTCAAGTGTGAATTCCTGGTGTGTATCTGTTCTTCCCAGTGAAATTGAGTGTACGATCACAGAATCATAGAATGGTTATTGTTGGAAGGACCTTAAAGTTACCATCTTGTTCTAACATCCCTGCCATGAGAGACAGGGTCACCTTCCACTAAACCAGGTTTCTCAAAGCCTCCTCCATAACTGGCCTTGAACACTTTCAGGGATGAGACATCCACAGCTTGTCTGGGGAACCCATTCCAGTGCCTCACCACCCTCACATTAAATGATTTTTTTCTATGATTTCCTACTATGCACATAAGCATACCGTCTTCCAGTTTCAAACCATCTCCCATTGTCCTATCACTGCATGCCCCTGTAAAAAATCCCTCCCCAGCTCTCTTGTGATCAATTGGAGATTGGTCAAGGACAGCTCAGTGACCACCTATTGCAGGAATGGAAGTCCCAATGATATAAGGGTTCCTTAAGGCAAATTTTGAAGGAAAAACATTGTCAAGAAGCAGGAAACTGGCTGGAAGACAGGCTAATCTATGAGGGAGAAGGGCTGAACCTTTTTTTTATCTGAAAACAGCAGTAGGAACAGATTTGGAATAATTAGCTGTTGCCAGTGTTTCTGCTTTTCTTATAACTTTCAGTTTAAAGAAGAAAGCACCCATAAACCATTCATCACCTGTATTTTGTGTAATGAATTAGTTAGTGTCTGAACATGGAAGGTAATTTATCATACTCTATAAACCTTGTCTACCCAATTGTGCACTGCTTGTCACTTGGTCTCATGGACAGCAAAAGCAATTTCCTTATATTGCTACGCTCAAAAAAATCTCTAGAATAAAGGAGAAAACCACTAGGAACAAGCGAAGTCTCAGTGGTAAGCAGATGCACATATATTAAAATGTCAGATGTTAAAAAAATTAAAATTTGAAATATCTTCAGTTGTACTGCACCAGCAGTGGGGAAGGCAGCTGCTATTCTTTCCCTTGATCACTAGAAAAATGGCATATTTACCCCAAGCATATGCAAATGTTTCTATTTAGCCTGGGAATGAAGTGCATTCTGCTCATGTAACGTTATATTTCTTTCATTTACTGCAGGAAGGAGGAGGAAAGGAAAGATCAAGTCATTATTTACTTGACAAAATCCTTTGTTACTTTTCCAGGTATCAGTTAATTACCAGTGAGATAATCAACTTACACCTCAGCCAAACTCTTTTCTTTAACAAGTCGTTAATAAAAGAGGCTGCTCAGACAATTCAAATTGACTTTGTTAGCACAGCTTGGATATTTCAGACCTATGAACTAAAGGGGGATAAAAGGAAACACAAAGAAATACAATAACACATTTCCACTTCCCACCTTCTTCTGGGGTGACTTGTGTTCCTCCATTTCCACAGTAAATTGTTGATGAGCTGCCTCAGTAGGACAGCTCACTGCTAGACAAAGAAGGAAATTTTCTGGAGCTTTTCCATCAAGGACCCTACTTTATTGTGGCATCAGTTATCAAGAAGTGGAACTGATGTCACAGAAGTGAGTCACAGAATTACAGGAAAGTACAGACCTGTTAAGATCACCAAGCCCAACCACTAACCCCATACTTCCAAGCCCACCAATAAACTGTGTCCTTAAGTGCCATACCTATATGTCTTTTAAATCCCTCCAGGGATGGTTACTCTATCACTTCCCTGTGATGGAACAGGGTAGCCTGTTCCAAAGCTTGACAATCATTTTGGTGAAGAAATTTTTCCTGATATCTAATCTAAACTGGGGAAGAAGACCAGCCTGACTCAACAGGGAGCTTTTACTGGAACTCCAGGGAAAAAAGAGAGTTTATGACCTTTGGAAGAAGGGGCAGGCTACTCAGGAAGATTACCAGAATGCCATTAGGTCATGTAGAAAGAAAATTAGAAAAGCAAAAGCTCAGCTAGAATTCAATCTGGCCACTGCTGTGAAAGATAATAAAAAAGTGTTTTTATAAACACATTGACAACAAAAGGAGGGCCAAGGAAAATGTCCATTCTTTACTGGATGCAGGGAGGGACATTGTCACCAAGAATGAGGGTAAGACTGAGATACCTTCTTCACCTCAGTCTTTAACAGTAAAGCAAATTATCTTTAGGACAACTGGCCCCCTAACCTGGTAGATAAGGACGGGCAGCAGAAGAGATCCAGGAGACAGGGCTGGGGAGAGTCCTGTTTAACACCTTTATTGATGTTCTGGATGAGAGGGATCAATGACATACATCTTCAGTAAGTTCAGAGATGAAACCAACCTGGGTAGGAGTGTGGATCTGCTGGAGGGCAGCAGGGTTCTGAAGAGGGATTTGGACCAGCTGGATCCATGGGTCCAGGCCAAGTGCTGAGTCCTGCCCTCGGATCACAACAACCCCTGACAGGGCTACAGGCTGGGGTTGAGTGGCTGAAAAACTGCCCAGTGAAAGAGGACTTGCAGCTGCTGTTTGACAACCAGCTGGCTGAACATGAGCCAATATGTGCCCGGGTGGCCAAGAAGACCAATGCCATCTTGAACTGTATCAGAAATAGCACGGCCAGCAGGACCAGAGCAGTGATTGCCCTCATGAACTTGTGCGCACCTCAGATCCAGGGTTCAGTCCTGAAGCCCTCAGGACAAGACATTGAACATGCTGGAATTTGTCCAGGAAAGGACAATGAACCTTTGGTGTGGAGAGTGAGTCATGTGAGGCATGGCTAAGGGAGCTGGAAGTGTGGAGAAAAGGAGGTTCAGGGAAGACCTTATGCTCTCTACAACTACTTGAAAGAGGTTGTAGCCAGATGGAGGTCAGCCCCTTCTCCAGGCAGCTAGTGACAGGACAGAGGGCATAGCCTTAAGGTCTGCCAGAGGAGGTTCATTTTGGACATCAGGAATAATTTCTTCACTGAAAGGGTGGTCAAGCATTGGAATAGGCTGCCCAGAGTATGTGGTTGAGTCACCACATGTGGAAGTGTTCAAGAAACCACAGGATATAGCACATAGTGCTATGGCTTAGTGGATATGGTGATGTTTGGTCAAAGATTGAACCTGATGATCTTGGAGGTGTTTTCCAACCTAAATGATTTTTTTGATTATATGACACACCAAAATTCATAGGTGTGTCACATCAAAACTTCAGGTGAGAGTGGGTCCATCATGACACACTTTTCTGGAAAGTTTCATCCCAAAGTGTGACATAATTATTTCATTACAATGTGAATTCCCTGATTATAACATATGAAGTTATATCATGGGCATAAATCATATACTGAATTCTGCCTGTGTTAGAGCATTATGACCACAATGGTAAGTCAATATGTATAATACTGAATTGAATTCCTGTCTTGGGCCACTTCTCCTTGCACTGACTGCTGAGCATGGCAGCTGTGGACAGTCTGAATCACTCAGTGGTTGAGTTCAAATGCCACAGTAGGTGTGACTTAAATATTAGGCAATGCTTATGTATAGTTTAAACTTGACCCAATATTGCTTAACACAAACTGTAGGACACCCTCCATAAACACTGTGATTTCTGTGATCTGTATTAATATAGCTTTGTAGCTTTTTGGTAGAACCTTCAGTGTGACTGTCTCAGGGAAATGGGTACAGTGACTTTTTTGCAGGCTAGACTTAAAAAGCCATGTCTAGTCTCATCACCTGTAAAGTAAGAAAAACACCCTCAGAATAAGCCCTCCTGGTTCTAGGACTGGCTTTTCTCTGGGACCATTGCTGAGCAAGGGTGGGGACTGAATTGTCTGCATCAGTTTTGCTACCCAAACCAGGTGCCCTGCTCACAAAGAGGTGCAACTGTCATAAGTTAGAGTAGTGCTGATGCTTGAATGAAAGAGGAATAAAATTAAGTGAGACTCCAGCACAGATTTGCTGGTCTCTCATGCCAGTCTTCTCAAAGAAAGCTGCAGTGCACTCAGAGGTCACTCTTGTGCATCAGCCCATTTGGTCAAAGCCTAAGCAGTGCTTCTAGAAGAATTTAATTGGGTTTTGGTGGTTTTTTTGGTTTTTTTTTTTTAATTTTTTTTATTTTAATGCTGCCAAATCAAAGATGCTCTCTACTACCCAGAACTCCTTATGTACCAGAGCCAACCAGAAACAGCTGAACACCTTTCTCCTTGTACTCCTTACTCCTGTACTTAAAAGGAGCATTTCTACCCACTGCTTCCATTGTCAGGGACTGTGGTATTCACATGAGCATCTCAGTTTTGAAGGCAATGCTCTCTGAAGGTTTTGGAGGCCAGACTGCTAATCCCTTGACAGGCAAGTGTATTTCTTGACAGTGTGATTTGTGTTGGCCCATGGCCCTTAATGGCTTGGCCCTCTGACAGCTGGCAGTGATTTCCTGATGGCTGGAGCCCCATCACATGCCCCCTGACAGCAGCAGAATAATATTCTCATGCCTGTGATAATGGCAAATGTGTTTGGAAAGCTCATGAATAAAATTCCCTTCTCTGTCTCTTTTTATAACTCTGATGTGCTTTTCTCCTGCCCAGTTTCTCCTTGCATTTTTTTTAACCCTCACTCCACACTTATTTCTCCCACTATTATTATTCCTCATGTTATTGGAGTGGCCAGGACAGACACTTCTAATTTCTTCACAAGACTCAACGCTCATTCTTGGTCATTGAGAAATATTCCCCAGATACTGTTGGCAGGAGGCTGAGTCCTGTGTGAAACAGCCATGCAGAGCCCCTCTTAGTTTACTCCTACCAGCTTCTAACAATGCCGGTTCCGTCTTCCATCACCCTTGCCTGCCAGCTTAGCTATTTATTTTCAAAACATGCCTTTGACTCTGGTGTGTTTTCTTAGGAAAGTTTGGGCTTGGTTCCACAAGCCTGACATACCTTCTGATTTGAAAGTGCATAGTACTTACTCCTTGGGTACAGGGAGGCAGGGGAAAGATGAAACTGTGGTGTAAAACCTGGTTTTAATTTTTTGCCTCACCTCATGGACAGTAGGGTTTGCCCTCAACTGAACAGGTGGAGGTTGGGACTTAGAGCTCATCTACCTGTCCAAGTAGGACTCAAGGGAGCAGAGTCTGGGGATTTTCTTAGTGGGACTGACTTATTATCCCAGAGAGACTGGTCATGAGAGGTAGGGAAGAAGGAGATGGCTGCCAGCAGGCAGGAAACCTCTTGTTTCAGCAATCTGGGATGCAAGATTTATTCTCTAGGGGTTCTGGGAACATAAGAAAATAGATTATCTTGCAGTTTGCAATGGCCTCTTCAAAAAGATAATGTGCTCCTTAGTCATAGATTGGCAGAATGGTTTGAGCTGAAATTGACCTTAAAGATCATATTCCAACCCTACAGCCATGGACAGGAATACCTTCCATTAGACCAGGTTGCTCACAGCCCCACATGAAGAGACCTACTTCTTTTTCAAAGGTGGGACAGCACTACACAAACCAAAGAGGTACCATTGTGCATCACACCCCAACCTGGCCCCCTTCTACTTCATACGTGTCTTATGATTGCATTCATTTTAGCAGCACTAAGTGGTGCTCTACAAGTCTGGCTCCAAGGCTGAAGCAGTTTCTAAGCTGTGCTTGCTGTCTGAAAAGAGGTCTCAAATCATAGAATCATAGAAGCATTTAGGTTGTGAAAGACCTTTAAGGTCACCAATTCCAGCTGCTAATCCAGCACTGCCAGTTCCATCTGCTCACCTGTGTCTTTGTGCTTCTTTCCAGGGGCACTAGTTCCTACATAAAGTTCTTGAAAATGTAGTTAGGACAAGCTTCTGTTCTGTGCCATGTGGGTGTCTAAAATTACAAACAATGCCCTGCCATTTCCTCCTTTTGCTGCACATGCTGTTGCTAACAAGGAGCTGCCACAGGGGATCTTTATTTCCATAGAATCATTAAGGTTGGGAAATAACTCTAAGAGATCATCTAAGAGTCCAGCTGTGAACCCAGCACTAAACAATGTGTCCAAGTGCCACATCCACACCTTTTAAATCCTCCAGGGATGCTAACTCCACAACATCCTGGGTAGCCTGTTCTAATGTCTGACAACCCTTTCACTGAAGAAATGTTCATGATATCGAAAAATATCCTGAAATCGAAACCTCTCCTGGCACAATTTGAGACCATTTACTCATGTTCTACTGCTTGGTACCTGGGACAATTGGTTCCTATTGTATGGGGCTTTTGTTTCAATGGAACTCCAAATGTCTTATCCATATTTCAGGAGGATCCTGCAGCATGTATATGTTAGAGTAGGGCTGGTTCATCTCAGACATCAGGTTTTGAATCCTGGCATCTTCTGCATCTCAGGACATCTTCAACATCCTGAGATGTCTTCTGCATCTCTAGAGCTTTCTTTCCTTGGGTACTTCAGCAGCAAGGCTGGACTCCAAACATCCCTTCCAACCTCAGCCACTTTGATTTTGTGATTCTCTGATGAGGCTGTGGTTTCCACCCTGCATTTCTCCTGCTGTTCATTATCCCTTTCTGGTTTAGGGCCAATAACATATTTGGGACTTTTCCTCCTTTTTCTTTTCCCTGAAAGAGATATTTCAGGTTCTTGAATTTCTTAATTTTTTTTCCCAAGCTAGGACAGTTAGAAATGTGCTTAGAACTTTAGACTAAGAATCCCCTGTATTGAACAGTCCCAAGAGATGGGACTCACCCAATTCCAGCACTGCTTCCCAACCTTGCCACAGTGTTAGATTCATGATAGCACAGAGATAACTGAAAACAGTGAAAGGTGCAATAGAGGATGATTTGGTAACTCTTGTTTGATGTATGCCTCACAGCCAGATTTCCATGGGACTGCAAGCATTTAACTGGTTCAGCCTGCTTTGTGTCTAAGTCTAAGACACTATGGTCCCATCTTTTGCTGTGTGGCAGCAACACTTCCAGTGCCAAATGCTGCCCTTTGTTAATCCAAGCATATCAAGAGGCAGCTGCCTTTTGCTATTTGCAGCACATAAAAATCAATATGCCACTTACATATCTCTGACTGTTATCTCAGTCACTTCTGCTCTGCTATTATATGCAGATAGTTTACCTCCTTCCAGCAAAACACTATTTTCTGCATGAATATGAGAAATACTCCAGCATTGTGTCCCTATCTAAATTATAGGTGAAAGGAAAGGATTTATGAAAGAAAAGATAGTACTGGTCCCCATGGACAAAGATATCCTTTCTGGCTCCACAGACCTCTTCCGTCTGGCGACCAATGATGGGACCAGAGGGAATGACATGAAGCTGTGCCAGGGGAAGTTTAGGTTGGATGTTAGGAAAAGGTTCTTTATCCAGAGGGTGTTTGTGCACTGGAACAGGTTCCCCAGGGAGGTGGTCACAGCACCAAGCCTGACAGAGTTTGAGAAACACTTGGTTAATGCTGTCAGGCACATGCTATGATCTTGGGGGTGTCCTGTATAGGGCCAAGAGTTGGATTGATGATCCCTGTGGTTTCCTTTCAACTCAGGGAATTCTATGATAGTATGATTCAAATTTTGACTGTACAGCTCAGCTGTAAGGTGTTGCTGGAGCTCTGTGTTGGAGGTGTGGTAGAACAGGTGAGATCCACAACTGGGGACAAGATGGGATCCAGCAACCAAGAATCCCCTATACAGTTCTCTCCTATCTGATCTGCCCCAAAGGAGACTATTTCAGGACTTAAGAGCCAAGCTGCTGTTCAAGGCCACTGTGGCCTGTGGGGTTGTGATTTTAAAAATAGGATACAGGTGAAAGATGCATGGAAAGGCAACAAAGGAGTGAAAAAATGGTTGAGGTACTGAGAATGCCCTATGGAGAATGAGCTGCTATGAAGCACCCAAAGGCCAATGCAGCACATGTAGACACCTAATTTAGATATCTAAATCCCGGAATCCCTTGTTCCATTCCCCCATGGAGGCTCAAAGGAGACCTTGGGGTTTCTTCAGCAGCCTTTTTCTGCTCCCAGACCTGGCCATGGTGAAATCTCCAATCCCGCCCCAGCTCCTTCTTGGGGGAATGTGCCAGCAGATGGTGCTCAAAGACCCCAAATTTAGCTTTTCTGCCCTATATCCCAGGACAGGGCACCTAGTTAGTCAGGGCTTTCCCACTTTAGGCACTCCACCTTGAATCTTCTGTAGAGCCAAATGCTCAAAACAAAGTTTCGAAGTTAGATGTTCACTTTGACATCTTTCAGCTCCATGCATTCATTCATCCATCCTCCAGGGTCTTTTGTATCAGCAGAATTTTTCCTTGGCAGGGGGATGTCCAAGGTAAGACAAACATATTAACTTCTTTCATCAGAGATGATCTGTTCTGGAGAAGGTCAATTAGTTCTTTCCTTTAACTTACTCATAAAAAACTGTGGCTTACATCATATTGGAATAAAAATTCTTGTACTGCCTTGACCTGAGCACAGTGCTTTGATGAGACTCTGTTCCAGCTCAGAGATGTACCCAGCAATCCTCAGGATGGACAAAGCTACTTTCTTTGACTCAAAAAGATGAATTTCAAGGCAAAAATTTGAAAGCATTTCAGCTGATTACAATATATCCTGGACTCAGGCAAAAACCAGCAGTGCGGGGGAAAGTGAGTTATAGCTGTGCTCTGTAGTTTATGTGAGAAGTAAGGTCTGTGTTTACAAAGCAAGGAAAAGTGTAAGATGGTGCTTTTAAGCTGTCAGCTATTTATGTCCCTTGCTTGTTTAATTATGAACTAAATATAAAGTTGGTAGAAACCAGAGCATGCAAGTACTTGATAACTTGGCACAAAAGCAGTGTAAAACCTTTAAATCTGTGCTGCACTACTATTTGCTTCATGGTGATGGTTTGTGAGGAAGTGACAAGAGGTGAAGGCTTGCCTGCAGTGCCTGGGGCATGCTGCTTCGGTCAGAAAGTAATAGTTGTGACCTTGAGGCTTAGAATCATAGATTCATAGAGTGGTTTGGTCTGGAAGGGACCTTAAATATTATCTAGTTTCAAGCCCCCTGCCATCAGCAAGGACAACTGCCAACTAGACCTCAGAGTCCCATCCAGCCTGACCTTGAGAACTCCCAGGGATGGAGCACCCACAAACGCCTCTGGACAACTTGTGCCAGTGCCTCATCACTCTCACAGTAAAGAATTACTTCTAATATCCAATTCAAATCTACCCACTTTCAGCTTCCTCTTCAGTAGTTACTATGAATACCTGAATTATTTGTTGATCCAAGCTCTGTTACAATTTCAGTAACAACTCTTCCTTGCTGGAAACTTCAGGTGATGCTCACCTGAGAAAAACAGGAATTATGGTGTTTGCTCTAAAACCCACAACTGGTTTTGATGGCCAGATCTACAGAAATCACCTTCCCCACCAAAATGCATCTGTCTCTGAGACAAACCACAACAGAGTATTAGCAAGGAGACTCATCTCCTGCTGAAACTGTAAGAGGGACTTTGGGTTAGCAGGATATAATTACCCAACCTGGAGTCTGGCTTTGTGACTAGACTTAGACCTGATATCCTTTCACTTCAGAAAATTGCTGTGAAAGATTTCAGGTTAATATGAATCTCATTCTTGAGTTCCATCCTGGAGATGACAGCTCCCGTGACAGCTGTGGTATCCATTGTGGGAGGAAGAAGATGCTGCAAATGGTGTTTAGGAAGCCCTGCAATCCTGCACCTTTGCTTTTGGGAAGAGCCTGGGGGAAGGAAAAAGCAATTTGATTGAAAAGGGAGAAATACACTAGTAATGAGATAGTTGTCAACACTCCCTGTGGATAACCTCACAGCAGCAGAATTATTTATAGACAGAAGTGTCTGAGAACTTATATTCTCTGACACTGTGGTCATTGCAGAGAATTATAGCTCTACAGGGTGGGTTTTCAAAACCACTCAATTAGGAGCAATGAGGTGCAAAATTACATGTGCAAAGAGATGGAAACGTAGATGTTTGAGATGAAAAGGGCCTTGCTGGCCTGCTAGCACCACGTGACTCCTAACAGGTCAGAAAGAGAGCTCTTTTCTAAGGTGGAAAATTGTTCTTTTTTAATGGATATCTTTGAACAGATAACTGTGATGTGTGGCCTGAAAACTAGAGATGCTTGGGTTATTGTTTGTTGCTTTGGATGTCTCTGTGTATATAAATCACTGCCTACACAAAGAATTTGGTTTCCTTCTCTCCAGAGTAAGGAAGTTAGAAAGAACTTGATTTAAAGTGGAGTTTCTGTTCTGATTTATTCCTTGGAGTAAGTGAAAAAGTAGTTTTTTCCAAAAGGGCATATACATCTGAAGAGGTCATCAGACAGAGAGCTGATCAGAAACTTCTCACTATAAGTCCAGCCACCAAGCTCTCCCTATTTTAACTCTTCTTTGCCATTTCCTATAACAACAACAAAAAAAAAGCAAAAACAAAAACCAAAAAACCAGACCCCACACCCCCCCAAAAGAAAGAAAACAACAAAAAAACCCCATCACTAAAAGATGTACCACTAGACTGAAAATGAGTGGTTCTTTCTGATAGGGAACATTCTGATAGGGAACATTTTCTCTGGGAAGATTTTATTTACTACTAAAGATTTATTTGTAAGAATGGACTGGCATTTACTGAATCTTGGGTTTGTGAAGGATTCAGTCTTTCAGATCACACTCAGTCCCTGGGAAAAAATGACCTTCCAGTTTTGGTTTTTCTGAATATGATGAACTTTAGTACTGAGAGGAGAGTACAATTCACTGCTTATTTCAGTTGTCCTCAAGGATTTTGCAAGTCTTTATTCAGGATGTCTCTTGGTGAATTAAGTTCAGGAGAAAGAAGGGAGGAAAACTTGTACCCAGTAAACCAGTTTGCAATAGAGATGTTTCCTTCTGTGCTGCAGCAGAAGGTGACACTCTTTCATAGAATAAAGGAGCAACCACTGATTAAGGGTCATAAAGATGCCCTGGTTGTTATTAAGACTGAACTTCAGATGCAATGATTTGAATGGCAAAGGGCTCCAAAAATGATCCATTGGCTCATTGGGTCACCTAGAGCATGGGCTTTGCTCCTTTCTTCATTCCTGGTTCTTCCTCTGCTTTCTTGACACAATCTCCATCTTTTTCTGTGATGTATACATAAAATACAAGAGTCTCCTTTTCCTGCATCCTTGTGCAACTATATGCAAGCTACATCCATCACTGGGTGGGATTAACTTAATTTTCCTTCACACATCTAAATGCAAGCATCTCCCCTCCATTTGATTGAGCCATCCTCAAGTCCCATTTTTAGTCATAGAAAAGAAAAGAGCACTGCTAATGTAATTTCCCTACCCATTTTAGGTGCCTGCCTTAGGATAAGTCAGATGATGTATCGTGGCTCTAAATAAAATCAGACAGCCCCTTTCTGACTTGGATTGCCTATGCAAGTTATAAAGGATTGAGATACAGCCCCTCTAAAATTTCACCAAGCCTCACGTGCCGAAGCAGCAAGAGGATTTTCTCCCAAGTATTTAAGAATCTAGACAAAAATCAGTTTAGCACAACAATGAACCCCAGAGTTGTTGGGCAGTGTTTTGGTTCTCTCTGCAGGTCACACCCCTCTGTGGTATACAAGAATAATAATTTACTCATCTGGTCTACTGATGTTTGTGAGTCCATGACACCTCCCCAAAGGGCTGGTGGAGGGAAGAAACAACAGGCTTAGCCAACTCAACTGTTGCACATGAGTCTGTAGCTCCATGAAGGAATTTGTCTGGTACAGGTTGAGCACCTCTGTAAGAGGTGTCCTATTCTGGGCTATCCTCACATATGCATCAAAGTCAGTTGATGACAGCAAACCCTATCCTCCTTAGAATTCAGATTCCATTATGTTGGTTCTCCCTGTCATTGCAGGTGGGCACCCAGGACACACTGATTTGTCCATCTGGGAGAAGCATGTGTGGGGTGGGATTGTGTCCTCCCCTGTGCCCTGTGTCTGCTGCTGAAAGGTGCTGTGGATCATGTGCCATCCCTGAAACAGGGGCCCAGACTCACAGTGTGATGGGAGGCACCTGATCTAAGAAAAATCTCTGAGACCGGTGGCAATAAAAGGGCAGCCAAGACCTCACTGAAGGCAATTCTCAGTTTTAATCCCAAATTTTTCCCTTCCCTTAGTTTGCCATTCTTGCCTGATTCCCAGAGCAGAAACCAGGAAGGGCTTGGGGGCAGTGAGTAGGAAGGAGTGCCCCAAGCTCCAGCCTCTGGGGTTGCACAGGTGTTGGTCCATGTACAGGTTGTGTGCCCATGGTCCTGCCTCCTCTCCACACCACTACTCCCATAAAATGAGCCTTGTTCAGCCATTATGGATGCAGAATATGTTGGCATGAAGGGAGTGCCATTCATCAGGGAACTCGAGTCTCTACTCACTGTGTCCTGGCTACAGTGAATCAACATTAATGAGGCAAGTTTTGGTCATTTCTACTTTGTATGCAGAATAATTATTTTCCAACCTCCAACCTTGCAAAATATTACCTAATTAAACTGATGTATTTCAGCCAAGTCTTGCGAGACCAAATCCTGTTCCTCTTTAATAGGGGCAGCGTGGCCTGTGAAATCCATTGTGACTGAGCTCTGCAAGGCACAACAGCATTTTGAAATGTCTCCCTTTGGTGGCATTAATAGCCTGAAAAAATTGAGGCCTTTGGTGAAATCTAAGATAAAGAAATATAAAGAAAATATTGTGGAATGCAGAAAACTAAGCACCCAGCCTAGTTCCTTTAAATGCCCTAGGACAGTGGAATATCAAGTATGCAGGAGAACTATATGAAACTCATTAATTCACTTCAGTCAGGAATGCCTGCTCAGGAAAATGCAAGCAGGAATCTGCTGGTTTTATGGTCTGAATTGAACTAGAGGTGACATTCCCACGTGTTACTCCCTGCTTTGTAAACATCCCTGCTACAGAGTCCTATTTCTTCTCAGCGATAGCTGTTGAACCAAATGGAGGTCAAGAGCCTATTGCTTCCAGCCTTAAAGGCAGTGATGCTCTTCAAGGGGCCTTTGCTTTAAAGCTAAATGGTCTCGCTGCCAAGCTGTAACTGCTGTCCTTGCAGCAAGCTCTTACAGCAGCCTCGGAAATGGTTGGTGCTTGTTGCATGAGCAGCTTACAACAAATGAGCTGAGCCACCGCAATTTCTTGGATGTAAACTCATCACCAGGCTAAAGCACTATTATTGGTCTCAGTTTAGCTCACGAGTGGAGAGGATGAGCCTAAACTAGATTACCTCTCATTATCTGCAGGCTGCTGATGAGCAGTATCTCAAGACAGTGTAATGTGACCTTGTGCTTGTGTCTTCAGGCATTAGGAACATGACATCTGTGCTGCTTGTTTATTTGGGTATTGAAAGCTATAGCAAAGAAGGAGTCTAAGCCCTCATGTAGAGGGTCCTAGCTCATATGCTCTGAGACAACAACTGCTTTGTGGGAACCTTCATGGTAGACAGATACAGAAGCAAATTGGGGTGATCTCCTCACACCATGTAGGAGCTCATCCCTTTATGCCTGAACATTTTTTCTGCTCCTAGGGGAAGTATTACTCAGGCAAGCACTGATAAGACAGAGGAACTCAAAGCTGAAATGTGCAGGGCTCAATCAATAGCATCAATAATGATATAAAATGCCTCTTCACCCCAAGGGCAGAGTCGTGGCAGGTTGAGACCTTAAAACTGGGATGGGACTGGGACTGGGACTGGGATAGGAAGTAAATGCTGTGACTGTGAAATTCTTACACAGTCAAACCAATGCAAACTGCAGACCACTGCTGCCTCTCCCTCAGCTTGTCTACAGGGACCATACCATGTACCTTTCCTTCTCTTCATCTTCACAACTTTCAGCCTGATTTTCTTTTTTATCCTTTTTATGTGCAACCACCAAAGGAAGTAAAAAACAGAGGGAGAATTTGAGTGAGACCTTAAGAGATATGCTAGCGAAATTGTGCTCAGAGCAGAAATACATCAGTTTAGATATGGAGCATTGCTTTCTCTTTATCACTCTGCTTATTAACTATACAGAATTTGGTCTTAAGAAGAAAAATAAATCAAAACAAGCCTAAAGGAACTGTGATAGATAGGAGAAGGATGTTTGATTAAGTTATTTCTCATCATGAAATGCTTTTAGCTCCAGTTCTAACGTAGGGAGCCAGCTCCCCATCTAACTTTCCAGCAATTAAAAGGGAAAAAAAAAAGCCAACCCAAAAAATCCCTAGCAGATTTCCAGACATTCTTTACACATAGAATTATTATCTTTCTATCTTCCAGAGATAATACATTGAGCTGGAGGAGTCAGATCAGAACATGCATATCTTTGTAGTAATTCCAACTCAAAGGAACTTTTTTTTTTTCTGTAATAAAACCTGACAGTATTAAGTGGCCTTGATTTTCCATTGCTGTATTGTGACTTGCTGCCTCATGTACCATCATATGGCTGAATCTGCATATGGGGTAAGTTGGTTGATTTACCACTAAGGTAAAAGCTGCAGCTGTTGGTTTAACTGGGGCTCTTGCTCTCATTAAACAAAGAATCTAGCCCATTGTTTTTGGTAGAGTTATCTTGAGGTGATGCAGCACATCATCAGCGTTAGAATCAAATTGCCTGACACAGGAGTCAATTAGTGCAATAAACAATGCAGAGGTGCTGGGAGAAAAAAAAAAGTAGCCCAAGGAAAAACAACCAGATTCCTCAGATTCAAGGAGACAAACAGAAATTCAGTGGTGCTCCTAGAAAAGGTGGTATTGAACAGAGTCAGTCTTTACACTAAAAATCTGGCAACTGTGAATCTCCTGCCTGAGAACAGCTCCTAGTCAGGAGCCTGAAAGAGACAAAACAACCCTCTGCCTCCCTCAGAAATTCTTTCCTTTGATTATTGCTTACTTGTTTTCATATCAAACACTCTACTTGGGTGTCTTCTGTCTTGGTTATCGCCATCACCAAGGAATGAGCTTCAAGTCTACCTTCTTGGAAGCTGGCTTCTCAGGAAACCTTCTTCAATAACAGGTTTTTCATTTCTTAAAACACCTTTCAGAAGCATCAAAGCACCCACTCGTTGTTCTCGGCCTCACAAATACCTGGATTTGTATGGCTGCATAGGGATCATCTCAGATTTGTTGAGTCTAAAATATTTCATTATTTCACTCTCAGATAGACTATCAGGAGTCAGAAAAATTTGCTATAGTCAAGTGACTTTGACTGAATTGAGCAACTGAAGATTGTCTCCCACCTTGTGGTTTTCGGGGTTTTCCAAGGTCTTGTTCATGTAATTCCAGTCTTCAGGTAATTTCTGAGAGATTCCCACAACTCTCATCTTCCTGTACCATCATAGATGAGCTCAAGGAACCGCCTACTCCTGTCCTAGATGGGCAGGACCCCACAGTTTGATGCCTATATCTTGATGAGATCAGTTGCTGTTTCACCAGATGAAACCTGGATTCTGATACCAAATTGCTCTGGTATTTTCTCAAAAGGAAAGGAAAAGCCCCCACAGTTTCTCCACAGATTCTGGATTCCAAGACTAGGTATCTGTAATGACCCCATATGCCCTAGCATCAAACTGTTTCCCTCAGCGATGAGAGCAGAGATGGGACAAAGAAGAGGAAGCAAGCAAATTTAATCAACCTTCATCTGCAGTTTCTCATACTTAAAGCTGTGCTGTAAATCCCCAGGCTAAGGATGTCACACAAATCATCTGAGTGCCCACCTGGCAGGATGGCTTGGAGATGAAGTCTGTGAGCAAGGAGAGCAGCTCATGGCCCTCAGGCCCAGCCCCTCCACAAACAGGACCTTGCAAGCAGAGAGGAATCAGAGCAGGTGGAATGTTTGCTGTACAATAGACACTTGTTAAATTAATCACAGAAATATAAGTGCTGATTAACTGCTCATTCTAATGAAAATGTTGGATTTTGGCAATGCATACTCTTTTTTTGATTAGAGAGAGTTGTGGATTCTGATGTGGAGGATGTTCCTGAGAGAGTTACAGGGGCTTCACATTGTGGGTACAAAACATTATTTTAAAAGCTTTTATATTAAAAAGGGAATTAGATTCTAACAAGAGAATGACAAGCTGAGATCTCATGTTGTCAGGTGTCTTGCTGCCACACAGACCAAGGTATGTGGCTGTGTGTGTGTGTTCCTGGTTATTTATCTGTGAATTTACAGCATTTTTAAGTGAATTACACTGATTCAACCTTAGATGCACTATGGAACTATCAAATTCCCAGTGGCCACCCAGGCCCATGTTTGCCACCTGAAGATGCACAGCAGTTTCCCAGTACTTTGATTTTCCTAAGGAGTGTATGTGTCTTCAGAGGGATTATGTAAATGCTACTAATAAACGACATTGGTTAATGAGATTCCTCTCTCATTTTCACAAGCCTCATTCCTTCAGAGATCTTCAGAAGGACAAGTTGATCAAATATCTGCTCCCATTTTTCCATCTTAATAAATTAACCAGTGCCAGAGCTTTCCCTGGGGCCTGGGCCACCATTAAATTATCTGTTGCTGTGTTGCCACATTGGGCTGTGGTTTGGCTCACATCTCTACTTGGTTTCGGAGTAGGTTTTGAGAGATAACATGGGGCAGGAACCATTCCCAATAGGCAGATGAGGGCAGTGATATTCAACCATCCTTTTGCTGACCATCAGGGAGCACCAGCAGACATGCAGGGGCAGTAGCGCAGTGTCTCTTTATCTGTCTGTCATGCTGGACAGCTCTTCCTAGGCCAGCCTTTTCCCATTTTCCTGGTGCTCCAAGCTGTCACCAGGACATGGTTAGCACAGCACTGGGCCCTGACACAATTCTGTGCAGGGGATAGGTACAGGAACACAGCTATACTCCCTGAGGCCCTATAGTATGGGTGGAGAAGATATGCCTCAAAATCCTTTCCCAAAGCTGGTAGGGAGATAGAAACAACTTCCCAGTGATTATTAACAAAGTGTAGGTAATACCTTTAGATTTCTGTTTCACACCTAAGTAGATTTATCATTTAATAACCACCTATTCTCTGAAAGACTGCTGTGGTGGAGGTGAGTGACTGTGTGAGCTGGTCTCATGTTCCTAGAAGAGGGCTGATGATGCTTTTTTGTAGAGGAGACCCAGTTTTCCAGAAATTTCTGCCTGCCCTGCTCTGGCAGCCTGCTGTCTCACCAATGTGGCATCAGGGAGTCCTCAGCCCACTGGGACAGGAGACAGCCAGACCCAACCAGTGCATAACTGAGCTTTCCATGTCCCACTTCCCTCCTGCACCTCCAGAGCTCTGGCTGTTTTGTCCATCTCTTGGCGGGTGTCAAGTCCCATGTAGGGATTTGGCGTTGATGCAATGATCATTATCAGATAAAATTAATGGAGGTCATCTCATTCACACAGAGGCTGGTCAGCAGAGCAGAGCAGCGTGACAAGCTTTAATTAGATCCACAATGATTGTCCTCCCTGAGGGAGTTGTTTGGTGGCTTGCTGAACAAATTCAGTGTAAGTGGCTGGTTGCCACCATGTCCCTTCTAACAAGCGTGGGGAGAATTTGTGTGAAACAAATTGGAATGGGGTTTTGGGATTGCTTTCCTTCAAACACATGCTTCGGTGTTGTTCCTTCCCACAGCTGTGTGTTTGCTCTCACTCTTCCACATACACCTTTCATCACACGCCTATTTCTGCTTTGCACACCTATTTCTGCTTTGCACACCTATTTCTGCTTTGCACACCTATTTCTGCTTTGCACACCCTATTTCTACTCCTCTCTTACAACTCTTGAGCCTTGCTCTGTTCTCTTGCTCACAGCCTGCCCCCCCCACCCTGCAAAACCAGTTTGACTCTATCATATATTTGGGCTCTTTTCCTGTTAGGGCAAAGTCTGGTCATTGAAATGCTTGCAAGCAAGGAGGTTTATACGAAAATGCCCCTTGTCCCAAGCTCTGCTGCAAGAGACCTGTGGAGGGGGGCTGCAGGCTGGTGTGACCACCCAGATGCAACAGCAGGTAGATGAAGATGGGTGAGAGCCATAGGACCTTCAGGGGAGACAAAAAAATGCGTTCTGCTATCAGTTGCAATAGTGTTAACAGTCAATTAAATTACCTTGGACTATGGCCAGGGTCATCAAAGCCATTCTTTAGAGCATGTCCAAACCAGAAGGAAGGAAGCTGTATAGTATGAATGAGCTGGTTGTGTGTTTACAGTTCTCTCTGCTTCAGGCTCCTACGCTTTAGCTAATCACAGTTTTTCTGCCCCCTCTTTCTTCTGTAGATCTCTCAGAGATAATATTTTGGACAAAGACCTGAGCACAGCCTTACTGCGCCTTCAGTGTTCAATATTTTGACAGCTGGCAGCGGGGATCTTCCCACTGCAAGATCTCTGAGCTTTGGTTGGTGTGAATGAAATAGAGAAAAGTGGGAAGCTCACATTCCCAGAGATGCAAGTCTTCTCTTCCACCTACACTGCAGAACAGCAGCTCCTTATCCTATCAAACCCACAATCTCCTTCACAAGCTTCAACTGTCATAGTTTTGTTTAACCTTCCCTTTCCAGTTCTTAAACAACTTCCTTTTGGCTTTACTTATACCAAGCAGTGTTTCCCACTAGGATGTTACCAGGCAAGGAATTAATTTGTTTGGATGGAGCTATGAGGGGTCAGCAGGCAAATTTAGACAAAGCTCAAATGTTGGGTGGACCATCATAGCATCTGTCTGTACCAGTACTGAACTGGATTTTTCTCTAGGAATTTCTGGCATAAATGGGGCAGCCTGGGAGAAAATAAATGGCAGAAGAGCAAGGATCAACTTCTCACATACCTTTAACAGCAGCCTTTCTTATAGCTCAAATATATCTGGCATTCAAGCTTGTGTGTGACCCTGCTCTACTGTCTTGTAGCAGATACTGTTTCCATCAGAGCCTCAGCCTTTTACCAAGTGACCTTACTCCTGCCCAACTATTCCAACTCATTTGGATGCTATTTTAATGAGCAGAGGTGACAGATGATGCTGATGTGTGTCTCCTTTTCCAGGTGATAGGGGAAAGAGCAGAACTCAGTGTGACAAGTTGCAAATCAGCTCTTCTGGAGGAGAATTTCTGTCCTAACCTTTAGGACATGTCTGACAGCACCTGCCCAGAGCATCAGTCTCTGAAACAGTCAATCATACAGTGAGATTCTGAACAGTTTCCCTTCAATTCTTAAATTGTTCTTTCTCCAGTTTGCCACCTTTGGCAGCTGTTGGCAAAGAGACCAATTAGGGACAGAACAGATTGTCTTTGTTCATAGCTTTATTCCCATTACTGTCTTTTCCTGTGCCTTTTCTCCACAGGGAAAATCAGGAAGAACAATGAAAAATCTCGAAACTTGTGGAATCAGAAGGACCATGGGAGTAATTTCTTGTTGCACTTGCTCTGAAAGGAATTGTTTCCCTGAACAGCCCTATGGTGGGACTTGATTAATCTCTCTGTATCATCATGCAGCTGGTCACCATGGCTTTCCTTACTAGTCAGTGGATGGAAAAAATACTTCTGTGGTATGATCCTCCCTCTTCAGAACTTCAGCCCTGGATGAACTAATTCACACACAGCAGTCCCCTCCCTTGAGTCTGGGCTGCCAGTTTGAATGGGGATACTTACAAAGGATAAAACAAATCCTTGCCTTCTGCCATTGCTTCTTGTCCCAGCTTCTGAGCTGTCTCTATTTTTGGACTAACATGCTCAGCTCTCTCATGATACAAAGACCCTCCACAGTTATAGAAGGATGTCTTCTCAAATAACTGAGAATGGCTTTAAATCAGAAACACTTCTGCTCAGTGTAACTCAGCTTTGGGATTACACGAGGCATCGGATGAGGCTCAGAGGTGAACCTTGGAGGAATTCTCTGCTCCATTGGGAAAATACAGAAGGCTGCTTTCTAGGACCATCTTGGTTTGAGGGCATAACTCCCGTGCCTCTGTGTTGTACAGTTCTCACCAAGGCCCACTCAGTGGCTTCTGGATAAAATTCTCGGTGCAAAGACAGCTCAGACCCCTACCTCCAATCCAATGCATTTGCCTTCACAAGAAGGAATGGTAATCAAACACAAGGGCCCTAACTTATCCATAAAACAAAAGACAAGCAACAACAGGCACAACAACAAACACTTTCCTGACAGAGTTCAGGAAGCATTTGGACAATGCTCTTAGGCCCAGGGTGTGATTCTTGGGGCGTCCTGTGCAGGGCCAAGAGTTGGACTTGATGGTCTTTGTGGGTGCCCTCCAACTCAGCATATTCTATAACTCTGTGTTTCACTTAGGTGGTAGCAAATGAGTCAGACAACACAGCAAATGCCTCATTTAGATATTACCTAGTATTTTAAATACCTATTTAGCTATTGACCATGTTAGTCTTCAGTAACTTCATCCCTTGCTTAGCAAGAACTGAGGCAGTAACTTCATATCTTCTTTCCTCTGGCTGAAGGAGAATAATGGGATCTTCAAGGTCAATGTAATTATCTTCTCCTTCTCATTAAAGGAATTGACAAAGTATCCATTTAAAATTGTTAGCCTCCCCACCCCTTTCATTGCAAATGATTTATGAGGCAGTTAGTGCCTTCTCTTTTCTTTTGAACACATTTCTGATTAGGAGTGGCATATTGAGATCCATCCTGGATAAGGATGGATTCCTATTTATTCTAAAAGGGAGAGTATGGCAAGCTGTAAAATAAGGCTGTTTGTTTTAAAGGAATAAAATCCTTCTCTTGGCTGAAAGAGGAGAAACAGCTCCTGCTCCAAGTCCTCTGCTTACAGACCGTAGGACAGGGCAAAAATAATCTGTATATAGAAGAGTTTAATAGGGGCTGGCTCATCTCTTGGACATGCAGGTGAGAGGACAATGGAGTGAGTTCCTTAATCTGTTAGTTCCCCGCCCATCAAAAAGTCAGTAATTTTGGCTCATTTAATCTCTCTGGAGCTGAGCTGTCTTCCCTCTGGTAAGGCTGCATGTCTTCCTTGGCAACAAAAACCAAGAAATCACACTTGGCCCCTGCCTATTTCAAGCCAGCAGAAGAGTCATGCTTGGCCAGGCTATGAAAAAACACTCCCTAGAGCCCCATTAAATGGGAAAATTTGGAAATTTCAGCCTTGTCTGATGATGCTGGATGCTGCCAGAAGTGACAATAGCCTTTAGTTTTATGTGTTTGGAAACTACAGCACTTTTGTTGTGACAATGTAATTAGTTGTACATTTTTTACACTTTTTTAATGGTGTTTCCTAAGACTACAGCTACACACTATTTGAAATTAGATGCCAGTACTCTGCAGACCCCTTAGCCAACAATGTTATTCATTTAGACCTAATAGTGTGTATCTTGTTACTAGAGCCCCCTGGTCATGAGCTGTGGGAACCACCTAATTCCTGTTCTGTCTATCCTAGGAAAAGCCTTGTGGTGAGAGAGATGAAGAAGTAGCTTCAGGGTCCTATGGATTTTGTCTGTTGTTGTGATCATGGTGTGAGGATCTCAGGGACTGAACATATAGCTAAGCAGCATAATTTATACTGTAATGACCTTGCCAAGCTGTTAGCAAATATGTCCAGATGATGGAAGGCTGAGCAGGGAAGTTTTGGATTTAGGGGATCGTGCTTGCACACTGCTGCCGAAATAATCACAAATATTTGCAGGATTAAAGTCAAACACGTGCAGGGTAAATGTAGGTGTAATAAAGAGAAAGAGGAAGGTGCCCAGAGAAGCTGTGGAAGCCCTATCCCTGGAAGTGTTCAAGGCCAGGCTAAATGAGGTCCTGAGTGACCTGGTCTAGTGGAAGGTGTCCCTGCACATGGCAGAGGTGTTGGAACAAGATGATCTTTAAGGTTCCTTCCAACCCAAACCATTCTATGATTCTGTGATTCTGTGGCAGAGGGACTGGATAGAAAATCAGGATAGAAGTGGTCAAGTGCTGCTCACACATCACTGCTGGGCTCCTGTTCCACAGGTATGAAAGGAGCAATTTCTAAAATCTCCCTGATTGTGGCTGAGCAGAAGCTCTTGGTGTAAGTATAGCTAGTAGCATGAAATCTTTTAAAATTAAAAGAATTAATTAAAATTAAAACAGTTGTGTTTCTCTTCTTGGTCTCAGAAACCTTGCTGAGAAACCCAAGACCTGCAATTCCCTCTGAGTGTTTGTATTCTGTCTGCAAGTGAATCAAATCTGCCTTAATTTACTCACCTCCAACATCTTCCCATTACTGGCCCTTATAATTACAGGGTTGGTCTTGCAAGGTGTCCATTCTGAATGAACAGGCAGGATCTTCCTGCTGCTGTTTGGTGCAGTGGGAAGTCTTACGGGTGCATGATGGTCCTAGCTCTGTGCTTTCTGCCTTTGTTTCCCCAGTGGGGAAAGGAAGATACTGGCTTTGGAGAACATGGGATATCAACCACCTGGGGATAAGAGCTTTAGTGAACTCCCTGGTTATGCTGGATTTTCTCAGCCTCCCTGAACACTCTTCACTTGAGCTCTTATCCTGCACCAGAAACACAGCCTGTTGCCAGAAGAAGAGGGAAATCAGATTTCCTAGTAGTGCTTTCTTGGAATCAAATCATAGAAGGATGCTCAGACAGAAGGTGAGTTTGCAATCACCTCCTGAGCCTCCATTACAACCCTGCTCCACTTCTGAGGCTTTCTCCCAGCCCTCCCAGTCCCTCTGTCCTTTCCCCACCTGGTTGCTGGAGATGGTTGTCTGTCTCAGCGATGCCTCTCCCATATCTCAGGCATGGAAACACTTCTGTATTTACTGATTCCTTGTGAAGTGTCAATAACAGGTGGATTTTTGGCAGGGGGCAGGGAGGGGAATTTATCTCTCTGTGGGAGCTGTACCTTAAAGGATAGAGGACATGAAGTCCCATCATGAGGTGGTCTTACCTTCAACACCACCCAGTCTTTTGGGAGTGGAGATGGTGCCCTTGATGAGTTTGTGCAGGGCACAGCATGACGCTGAAGGATCAGCCATGGTCCTCCAGCCCCAGCCCCATCTGGAGGCTGAAGGGCCACCCCTGACCTCATGTTCTTGGCGAGGTGTGTGCCCTGGCCTGGTTTGGCACCATGGGCAGGGAACAAACAGCCAGGTCTCTGCCCTCCATTCCTGGTCTGAGCCTGGCAGGCAGGAGTGGTTTGGGTCTGAGCTCCCGGCGCCACGAGGAATGTTTTGATGAACAGACGTGCTTGTTCAACACCGCCTCAGCTCTGTGCTAATTAAATCCAAAGGGTAATCATTATTTCATTGAGTTTCCTCCAGCACTGTAATTCCATCTCTGCTGTGGCAGAAAGCCCTGGACAGAGAGAGTGTGACAGGGGCTTTCTTTTTCTTTTCTCCCTCCCTCTCCCATCCCTTCCTTACTTCTCTCTCTTTCATATACAGGTAGTTCTTCATGCAATGAGTAATTCCTTGCTGAAGAACCATGGCAATGTGACAAAGTCACATAAATTCTGTGGGAAACTGGTCAGAGTCCATGAGTGTGTCTGGAGTCAAGGAAATCACTCTGGGAAACAGCACTTATCCTCTTCTTGGGCATTTCTGGGTGCGTAGGGGGGACTTTTGATCTGGCCAATCCATGTTCTTATTTGTCCTTTGCTCCTGCTTGGCCCACCCTGGGGATCTGTCATGGTCAGCTCTTGACAATTGCAGGGTCCCTTCTGTCCTGTCACTGCAGAGCCAGATCAGGCCCCACTGGCAGCAGGGTCACTTTGCAGTCCATTCAGCCCATGGGAGAAAGATCTGTGTGGAATCATGCAGAAGAGGGTTAAAAGAATTCTATTCCCACTGGGAGCAGGGACTTGAGACAGCAGAAGAGGAGGGAAAGGTTGAAGCCCTGCCTGATTTGACCCTTGCAAACCCACTCCTGCAATGTGTAAGTGTGTGTGTGCCCTCTGGGATGCTCCATCGCCTCTCTGCTCCTGCTTGCACAGGGCTGTGCAGTGAAGAGGGGCCTCTGCACCACCAGTGCCCAGGGCTGTCTGGGAGACCTGAACTGAAATTGGATTTCGTGCTTCACTGACTGATATCAGAAAGATTAAAAAAATTCCGTTCTGTTTGAAGCAAGAGGGGTCTTCTAAGGGGGTTTTGGTGATATGATTAAAAACATCTACCAAATAATAGAAACCACTGAAAGTGACTTCATTGTGGCTTAATGCTTGGTATTCACTTTCTGTCCATGATGAAATATTTTTGCTTTAATTTGCATTGTTTAGCCTGTTTTATCTTTATCTTTCCCCCTGTGTTTTTTGTTTTCCTCTCTGAGACATATCATTAAAAGAAACAACAAAAAGAGAGAAACACCAGTCTGAACTTCTGGCTGCCACACTTCATCTGTGACTGCTGAATTGGGATTTTTTATCATCCTCTCCAGTCGGTGTAGAAGACCACACAGCGACCTGGTTTGCAGGCAGTTTCAGCCTCTCTGAAGTTTCCTTTGCCTTAGAAAAACACCTGCCTCCTGTGACTGCTTCAGTCTGAGCCTCCTCTGGCTCTTTGGAGTTCATCTCACCTGACCTCCAAGGTCTCACATATTAATGTCACCCTCTGTGGCAACCACCCCTGACTCCCTGTGGTCTGTGTTTTGATGCTGTCCCTGACAAGAGGCAGGTGAGTCCTTTTTTGCTCATATCCTCAGCAAGATTTTAAATTTTTTTGAGGTAGAGGACCCTTTCCAGCCTTTATCAATTCAGCGCAGTCAGACTGCATCTCTTTGTTGCTGTTACAATATATGTACCAGGCAAAACCAACCCCTGCTAAGTTGTTCTGCAATTTGTATGAGGTTTGAAGAAATGTGGAGGCTTATCTGTCTTCCAGTGGGCTAATGGGAAAAGAGCCAGGAATTTCTGAGCTCTCTTCCCAGCCCTGACTGTGTGCTCTTTGCTTTATGAGCTGGGATCTCAGCCTGTGTTATGTATTTCCCCTTGATTGGCCTGACACGTCACGTACCAGATGAAGATGGCTTCTTACACAGGGGAATTTATGCTTCCTGAACTCACAGACTGCTCTTTCAAAAGGCACCACAAGGATCATCTTATCTGACCTTATGTATACAGAAAATAGACTTTTCTCAGAAATTGGATTAGAGCATCTCCTTCTGTAGATATCTAATCTTTATTTCAACATAGGAAACCCTGGTGACTTGGCAGTCTCCCTGATAAGCTTTTCCAATATTTAATTACCTTCATAGCAGTGAGTTGGTGTCCACTTCAAAGACTGAATTAATCTTGTTCTATCTTCCACCTATCATGTCTTGTTCCCACTATCAGCATAGCTGAAGAACCTCCCCTTCTCTGCCTCACTATCAGACAGCTTTTCCCTGAGTAAATACCCATATGTAGTGATCCCTTTCAGCCTTCTCTTTGATGAATAAGGTTGTGTTCCTAAACCTTTATGTTGACATGTGTGCAGCTAATCTCTGGCCTTCTGTAAGTTCCCCAGCCCCTGTTGTGTGGCCAGCAGAATTGACCCATCACCTCCCAGCAGCCCTTGCCTGCTGTCTACTAAGGCAAGAAGAAATTCTTTCTGTGAGATCTTTCTTTGTTTTGGATGCCCCAAGACCTTTGTCAGCCTCTTCTGGCACATCAGCTTGGCTGGAACTCATCCATCCCCAACTCTCTGCAGTCAAGGCAGCCTCTCACCCTTTAGGGGTGAAGTAGCCTCTGTTAGGGTATTTGCCTCCTAGACTGATATCCTATTGACTCTCTCTCCTTCCATGGATGTACCTATGTATAAGCCCAGTACATTTCCCATTCCACAGACCTTTGAATTGCTCCTGCAAACCCCATCTGCTTCTCAGTCCCCTTAAAGTCCTTCTGCACTTCCTTTCAGTGCCTCCTTCCCTGCCCATCTTCCTGAGCCTGCCTCAGGGCTTTGAACCCTCTAATCTTCCATGCCTGGACTTGCTTCTGTCTGCCTCTCCATGGCTGTCCACACTCAGCCTTCTCTATTAAGAAAAGGTTTACAACCCCATCCCTTTACAGACACATTTCAAGATCTGTCAAGAGGCCAGTTCTGACACCATTTAATGCATGTTTGGTTAATCTAATCTAATGCAGTTTAGAAGAGAAAAGCAGAATACCTTGGAGGAACAGCAAGGTATGACATTGCCACAGCTGCCTTTATCAGCAGAGGCTCAGGGGCTGAAGTGTGATGAATGCTGATGAAGGTTTCCTGCTCTGCCATCTGACTGTTTATAGACATGTCCAGATTGCAAACTCACTGATGAAATCCCAAATTACCCGCTCTGTTGTTTTGCTAAGAACTGATGGTGCTCACTCTTCTGGTTGTCCCCTTCTACTCTGCCAATATTGCCTCCTTGGACAAGAAAGATCAGAAGGAAAGGGCTTTTTCCTGTTGTTGGGGTGGAAAGAATGTGGATGATCCCTTCATTTCCCAGTGCTGTTGCCTTTAGCTCTGATAGATATGTTTCTCTCCAGTGCAGGGCCATATCTTTGCATGGATGAATTTGGTAGCTGTGCTACTTGTCTGGAGGTCTGGCTGACTGTAATATCAATACAGATATTACAGGAAATTGACAGGCTCTGCCTGACCAAGTGATATGCAGATGCTCATATGAGATCTCCAGGCTTTTGATTTGGGAATTCCCAGAGACTTGCCGTGCTCTGTAGTTTACAATGGCTTGCATCCCTGGTGATGCTAACATTGCACCCTCCTCCTGGCAGCAAAGTGGCACCCACCACCATGAGGAGGTGCAGTGTCATGGTTCCCTAACAAAGTCATCTCAAGGACAGAAGAAGTCTCACTATTTATGAAAAGAAGTGATATCTAATAATTTCTTTTTCCCCCTGAATGCATGCAAATTCTGAACAAGCAGTGACAACCTGTTTCACCGTGACATTCCTCTTAGCAGTTCAGTGTGTGGCAACACCACTTCTGCTTCCATGGCTGTGACAGGGATAGATCCTAACCCTAACCAGATCCACCCTAACCAGACCCTAATTCCCTCCAGAATCTCACTTCTGCTTGTCCCTGTAGAGGGAGATCAGCAGAAGCTCTGTCTCTGGCCAGCACTGTTTACCTCGTGACGGGGCAACTTGTGACCAAGATCACCACCATGGGGCAATTTCTGTTATCTTTTCCCAACAGAGCATCCCTTTTGTTTTCGGTTCATACTGTCTGCTCCCCGTTTTACCTGCAGCATGTGGCAGGTGCATGGGAGAAGAGCAGATCCCCCAGTTAATTTCTGCAAAGCTGATAAAAACACTATGTGCTGCATCCCAGGCTGTGCCTGGGGCTGGAAGGTGCTTAATGAGGGAACCAGCCTTCAGCAGGGGCTCAGCAGTTCACACATACCTGAAGCTCAGCATTGTTCCTTGTCAGTCATTAATTTCATGGCCTCGTTACCACATTTGCGGGGGTAAAGACAGGAGTCACCTGCTCAGGCTGAGGCTAGATTCAGGTTAGAGGCTGCGGAGTAGATTTAGATTAGGCACAAGGAAACCTTTTTTTGTTATAGGGCTGCTGAGGCTGTAGCACAAGGTGCCCAGAGAAGCTGTGGATTCCTCATCCCTGGAAATGCTCAGGGCCAGGCTGGATGGGGCTCTGAGCAACCTGGTCTAGTGGGAGGTGTCTCTGCCCATGGTAGGGGGGTTGGAACTAGATGATCTCCAAAGTCCATTCCAAACCATACTATCATTCTGTGATTAAATTTTGAGTGTAAATTTTCACAATCATCAGGGAAAATCTATATGTAGTGGATCTCCAGAGCCTGTCAGTTTCAGGGATTTTGTCCTTTCTTCCAACTGCTTCTGAGATAGCTCAATCCCTGGGAAGAGACATGCAGCTTGTATTTAGGCTTTCAAACATATCTTGAGAGTTTGAAGGAGGGAAGACAAATGATAACAGCAAATATAACAAATTCATCCCTGCTTATGCTCAGCACCACCTTTGTAAGATGGAAGGAAAATCTCTGTTCTTGGAAAAGCAAGTATTTTGCTTGGAAGTATTTGAATTTCAGGGATCCTTGGATATATGAGAGGTTTGGAGTCTGAACAACCCCTCTAATCCCAAGTCTGTAGCCACCCCCATTGCTCAGGTGGTCAGGCACAAAATCTTGCACTTTCGGAACTGAAGCAAGAGTGTAGGGAGGTGTGATGAGGAGAGACCCAAGCTTGTGGGAGAGGAGCCAGGCAGGTCCAGCTGCAGCCAGAATGCCTTGGCTGGGTGTCAGAGGAGCTCAGTGCCAAAGCTAATAAGCCTGCCAGGAGCCAGGACTTCCTTGCTTGACTGAAAAACTAGGCTAATGGTGCTTGGCTGGCTCCAGAGCTCTGCTGGAAACTGCATAGCTGCTCTGCCATGTGAAACTGCTGCTTCAGACTGGGCTACTAACTTTTCTGCAGCAGGTAATACAGGGATCTGTGGCACTGAAATGGACAAAAGGACACAAGGATTGTCCTGGGAACTTTCTCCTCTGCTGTGGCTTGCAGAGAGAAAAGAAAGGAATTGCCATCTCATTTCCATTCTGCTGCTGGGGCTGTTACTGTCATGTCAATATCCCTTTGGTGACACTAAAATGGGATCCCTGCCAGCTGTGGGGCTTTCCTCTGCTTTGGGATACTGGAAAAATGCATACTTTATACCCCTGACCTTTAGCTTCAGGGAGGGGGAAGATGTAAGTGTGTGAGGCACTGGCACAGGTTACTCTGAAAAGTTGTTGACATCTCATCCTTGGGAATGTTCAAGGCCAGGCTGGATGGGGCTCTGAGTACCCTGGTCTAATGGAAGTTGTTCCTGCCCATAGCAGGGGAGTTGCACTTAGCTGATTTTTAAGACCTCTTCCAACTCCAACCATTCTATGATGTTATAACTCTACCACTGCTTTTCTGGGGTGCTGAAACCCTGCAAACTGTATTTGCAGAGTCACCTCAGAAAAGCACTATTTTTTTCCCCACAAAACAATGATCCCCAAACCCATTGAGAGCCTGGTAGTGTTCTTTCCCAGAGCAGCATCTCTGTCCCTGACATCACCAAGCATCTTCACTTTTTCTGTGGAGCAGGGATTTGAGTGCAAATGTAGATTTCTGCATGCTGAGGAGCAGAAGTAGAGACAAGAATATTCTTATGGGGAATGTTTTAGGCTGAAAACATTCAGCCTAATGAAAAGCTGGGAATTCAAACCCAGCTGGAGAATTCAAACCCAGCTGGGAAATAAATTCCAAAAGCAGAAGCCCACTGGACTTGTCAAAAGGCTGGGCACATCATTAGGGCAGTCTTGGGGCACGTAGATATGGATTTGGTGGAGTCACTGTGGGTTTCTAAAATGACCAAGGAAAAATTACAACACTGTGATGAGTTTTGGGGAAAACTAACTGAAACACAGTATTAATCATCTCATATTTTCTGTGACAATATATTTTTTGGATATTGTTTGCAAGACCCCTGGGGCAGGATCATTTCCAATTTAGACATGGTGTATTGTTTGCCTTGGGAGGTTGAGGATGCTGCCACAGGACATTTAACAAACCGTGGTAAAAATAGCATTGTGACATGATTGCCACCATGGATTATCCAGGCATTTCTCATGGGATATCATAGGTATATGTTCCATGCCCTGCCCCTTTCCTGTTTATTCAAGAGGATTTTCACGTCTGCAGTCTCTGGCATGCAGGTCCCAGATGGCGCTCTGACAAACAGACAGCTGTTGGATGGGGGGATTTTTGAAGGCAAACAATTACTTCGTTAAAAATTTAAATGAGAAAAATTCCATGAATGAATATTTCTGGGGGAAATTAAGAATTTTTACACTAGTGATTAGGATCAGGAGCAAAATAGGGGAAAGCCTTGCCTCTTGTGTTCCTGCAAAGGAGGCTGCAGGTAGGGACCAAACCAGAAGATGTTTCCTACAATGAATCTCACAGGAAAAGCTACTCCTTCTTCAGAAGTTTCTTACCTTTGGCACAGACAGCAGATTAACAGGTCTGAGAGTTACCGCAGGCCTCAGGATGACCTCCATGGTCAGTGGGGAGCTACCAATGCGGGTGACAGGTCTGGTGATGCAGAGCTTGTCTTTCAGGATAATTTATAACCTAATAGTCCAACAGCTCACAGCCCTGCATACATCTATCTTCACAGAAGACCAGCCAGGGCCAAGTTTTAAGTTTTAAATAGGCAAGATGCTGAGAGGTACTTGGGAGCCCTCAGAACATCTGTTTTGAACCTAAGGTGGATGCAGCCATCACTCTTAGAGTTACTATTGGGAAGAGGGATTTGGAGTGCTCATTTTGCAGACAACCCTCCTCTTCTAGCTGTGCATTCTTTTTAGTGACTGCATGGGATGGTTTAGCTCATTGACCTGCCTGAAAACTGGTGATCTTTTATCTTTTTTGGATACTTTGAAGGGCTACACAAATTCCAGATTTCGTGTAATGTAGAGGAAGGTCAGGATAACATCTCTCTAGTACCCTGCAGTCACAGGGTGACTTCAACCACCCATTCAAACACATCTCATAAACATTGTCATTTGTTTATCCAAGCCCATTCAAAAAGTCCAGCATGGTAGAGGGGCTTGAACCTAGTTTCTGGGTGAGCAACCCATAACTGTGGCCCTTTCTAGGTTCTCCATTGCTGAAACTCCGTCATATCATGTCAGGACAGTGATGTCACCTACTTCGGCCAGTCTTTTGCTTACCTCTGGACCATTTCTTTGTGTTTAATCATCTCTAAATTTAAGGGGCAGCTTGATTGCCCCAAAATGCCTCATCACATGCCACTTAGCAGCACCATGCTACCAACATCATGGCTGGTAAAAACCCACCAGCTCTGATGTGCCATGCTCCCATCAAAAGAGGCTCTGGGAGGAAGGAGGTGTGTGTTTCCTTTAACCTACAACAAAGCAAAGCAGTTCAAAGAGCTGGAAAAGGAGGTTAACAATCTCTTTGAAATGTAGGTTCAAATTCCCAGCACGGCCCCAGTCAATTATCAGCAAGTGCTGTGACACTTCTGCTACTAAGGAGGAAGAGGAGGGAGGGGAGATGTGGCACAGAGGTCCAGATGGGCAGCAGTGGGGGTTAAAGGACATCACCAGGGTGGTAGTGGGAAAGTCACCAGGATTTTTTCAGGCTGATTAACCCTTATGTAGTGCCCCCAGAGTAGAGGCCAGACCACTGGAATGGGTGGAGCTGGGCAGGGTGGCAGCACATTCCCCTGCCCAGACCCCTTTGCTCTGGCAGAGCTTTTCCAAGGGATGCCCAGCGCCTGGCCCAGCGGGCTGCTGCTTTCTCCAGGGTGTTCCTCTGTGGCAGCACGAACCACTTTTATTTTAATCCTGTTACTGAAAGGCGGTGAGTGCAGGGGTGGGGATGGGGCAGGAGGGGGGTGGGTTTGTTTTGGCGGTGAGGATGGGTGCACACAGGCATACAAATGCTGAGAGACAAAGGCTGTGATTAGGGGCTGGCACTCCAACGCCCTGCTTATTACAGGAAAGGATTTATCTGATGGCCTAGTTTCAGCTCCAATTTTCCACCTTTTAATCGGGTTCCCAGGTCTCCTTGTCCACTCAAAGAGGAAAGGAAGAGGAAATCTCATGTTGGTGAAACAGGAATAATACTCTCTAAACATGCATGGGTCAGAGGGTTTTGCTGCCCCAAAACTTTCCTAGGAGGCAGATCCCAGGACAGGCAGAAGAATTATGCCCAGCCATGCAGCATTTTTTTCTGGCATGGCAAGAGTGCATTTGTGCTTTCCTGCCTGACTAAGTCAGGGTTGTGTGAAACAAACGTGCTGGAAATAAAAACCTTCTGCAAAATGGAAAATGTACAGAGGAGCAGCTATTTTTAAAAGGGACAGCACCTACTGCTGTTATGAAGTCAGCCACATAATCAGTCAGCAAGGGACTTCTGTGGGCTGACAGCTGACTGCCAGCAGAAATGGTTCTAGCAGACTGATGAGAAGAAAATAAGAGTTTTTGGGTACTGAGAGGTGCATGTTCTCTAATAAAGGGAAGAATGTCTGTCCTGTGCTGCCCTGGGCATAAGGCAGATGGGGAAAGTGACCCTCACTGTCTTTCCCCTTGTGCTGGAAAGGAGGGATGAGACGCTGATAACTCTCCAGCAGACAGAACACCACAAACAAATGCAAGCTCACTCACTTCTTCCCTTACCCAGCCTAGCCTTATTGCCGAGCCTCTGCTGAGGTTTTCCTGCTTCTAAAAATGTTCAGCCTGTAATTACGCCCATCTTACTTGCCAGGGCAAACATATCCGGCCACAGAGCTGAGCTGGTTGTGGAGACAGCCAAAGCTTGCAGCTAACCAACCTGGCTGGCCTTCCTGGCATGGATGGCTTTCCTGGCATGGACGGCTTTTTCTAGAATGGATGGCTTTCCTAGCATGGATGGCCTTCCTGGCACAGGTGACTTTCCTGGCATGAGTGGCTGTTGATGCCTGACACCAGGTCCATCACACTGTGTTATCAAGCTGACAGGAAGCTTGAATGAGGCCCTCCTCAACTCATCCAAGCGCCAGTGTGCCCTTCCTCCTCTGTGGGGATATCAGTGCTATTTCAGGTGTTCATGCCCCACTGGCGCACAGGGGACATACGTGGGTGATGTGGGGGCTCATGTTTCTGGTAGAGGCTTGCCTGTTTCTTCCCACTCAGAGGCTTTTGGAAAGACTATTTAAATAAATAATAAACAAAGCAATATTTTAATTAACAATAATCAAAATAATAATTTGAGTCTAATTAAATAATGAATAAAAAGTAGTTGCAAAATAAGATATTAAGGTAAGGGGGCAAAGGAGTACTGGGAGGGACAAGAGCTAACACAGTGCTGGAGCATCACGTATGTGGGGCATTCACAAGGAGGTGGAAGAATACAGCTTCAGACCCTTGGGTGCCAGGATATTGTCCTTCTCCAGGAGAGGAAGACATTCTCCACCTCTTTGACTGAGCCCACACCCCTGGGCAGAAGTGATTCCACCCCAAAGGGGTGTGGTGGTGTAGCCTCATGGTCATAACCTTGTGGTGGATACCAGAGGAGCACTCATCTCTAATGGATGTTGGTGGTGGCTTTTCCCCTACAGTCCATAAAATAGATCTCACCCCCCAGGCTATCATCTGACTACCTTGTATGTCATCTGGGAGGTTGGGGCATTTTGGGGAAACAGGTAAAGAACCAACAGCCTCTTCCAGGCTGCCTGCAAGTCTGCCTGCCTGGGTGGAAGATGCAGTTGTTCCTTCAGGCTTGGGAAGAACAGGAACATTGCAACTTCCTACAGGCAGTTTCCTCAGTGAGTCTCTGATTGCACCACTTCTATACACAGCACCAAGAAACCTTTAAAATTAAATTTGCTATTTAAGAGCAGGAAGACTGCTCTGGAGAGGTTTCTGTTTATTCTTTAGGTGCAATGGCTCTGCATGGTCTTCGCCCTCTGTGCAGCAGCCTCAGCTCTGCAGAGGAGGGTGCTGAGACTGGATTATGTGTCTCACTGCCAGAAGCTCTGTGGTGTGGCAGTGTTCAGAAGCTCTGTGCTGTGGCATTACTTCTCCATCCCTTTACTCCCTTCCACCCCCACAGAATCATAGATTCTTTGGGCGTGGAAAAGACCTGTAGGATCATCAAGCCCAACCCTTAATGCAGTACTGCCAAGTCCACCCTTAAACCGTCTCCCTAAGCACCACATCTACATATTCTTGAACACTTCCATGGTCTTGTAGTATGTCCCCACATCACCCTGCCTGCTGCAAATCCAGCCTTTCAACACTAGCAGACCATGTCCCAGATTGGTCAAATCCACAAAGAAATCTCCACCTGCTCCATAAGCTTTGGAAGAGGTCCTGGAGCAGGCAATTTGCACCACATGCTCTCTGCTGCTTCACGGCCATGTGTTCCTAATTTCCTTCAAGTCAACCAGAGAAGCTCTCAAGTCTTTCCATCACTGAAAAGCACAGCTAGACAAGCACCATGGGACAAATCCTGACCCCAGTTTGGAGATGCAACACCCATGGGGCAGTGGGGATCAGCAGAGGAGGAGAGAAGCTGTGGTGCACTTCAGACCTGGTGACAGCTATCACCCACTCAGCATTAAAGCAATAAATCTGGGGGATCTGGGTTTATTCTCCTCCAAATCACTTTATTATATTGTGAGTAATCACAAAGCCTTACAATGCTGCAGAGGTTCTTTAAAAAAACAGACTAACACAGCGACAGTATTTGCCAGCTTTTGCTAAGACTTGTTTAGCTAGCAGCTAGCATGAGATTACACAAGGAAATCTTGCAGTCTTCAATTGGATTGTCACATTGGGTTCTAAATTTACCACAGTGGTGCAAAGACAGTAACTTTGACAGTAGGTGATAACCATAATGTTTCGTCTATGTACAGGCTTAAAAAAGTAAACAGCTTTCTTTAAAAAATATTACATTTTCTGCCAGCAGAAAATAATTCTCTCAAAAAGGCAAAATCCAGTAAAACCGCCACATCTGTCCTCACAAACTGCCCCTGTCCTGCACTGCAGTTTGTTTCTGTTCCCCTCCAGATCTCTGCCCATAGGCAGCCCCATTGCCTTTTTAAGAAAATCAGTGTTTCCTATGATTGTGAAGGCTGGTCAAACATTGCAAAGGCTCAGTAGAGGGGAAAAATCCCCAAAACTGAAGGAAGGGGTGAAAATCCCACCCTAAGCTACCCAAACAAATCATTGAAATTGAGATAGATGGAAATGTGGGAGTATTTCAGTACCAAATTTCAGTATCCAAAGTTAGGTGTTGACTCTGACTTTTGTGGAGTCAGTGGGTTTGGGCAACAGGGTTTCCAATTTTCAAGACTTTTGGGGTATGAGGACAAAACCTGAGCTTGTTCCAACACTCCCAAGGGCAGTTGTGAGATGAGTTTATATCTGCATCACCTTTACATGGATCTCCCTAAATCAAACATCAAAAGTGACCCTGATGCAGGGCTGGGTTTAGAGACCAAACTGAGATCAGCTTGAGCATGACTCCCATCCACAACATCCCATCCCCCTGGACAGAGCATGCCAGATGTGGACCAGACCTCAGCAGTCACGTCCACTGCTCCTATAAGCAAATGGGAAGCTTCACACATGGCATTGAGTCATGTTGTGCTGCCTTCTCCCACTTCCTCCTAGACTGGAGTAAAAGAGGGGCCAGAGGGATTCCCCTTTGCCAGCATTTCAGCAATAGAGGGGAAAAAATCAGCAGAACTTTGAGGACCAGGCTTTTTATCAGATTTCAGTTTATCAGATTCACATGGCAACCAAGGAGCTGTGTGAGAGAAAGAAAAGCCACAACTCTGGAAAAAAACCCAAAGATCTTTTCTCCGATAAGCAAAGTGCTCCAGGGCCACAGGCATCAGTGTTAATTCTTCCCCTGGCACATTCTCAGAAGTTTTGGCACTGCAAGTTGCCTCACATGTGCCCAGATGAGCTGCAGATGTTGTGTTCAGATGGGGAATGTCAGCCTGGAAACAATTTACTCTCATATCCTCTAGGACTGCATCTTGGTTTGATAAGGTCATCAAGAAAGAATTGCTGTCAAAGTTTCCTTCCAAACTTCCCCAGAAAGGGAAGAGGAATTATTTTCAATTTTGTTTTTTAAAATTTATCTAGGCTACATGATCTCTTCCCTTTGCAGCCTCCTTCATCAAAGGCTGGTTCCTGGGTGAGATGTGGCTGTTAGCAGACTCCTCTGCTTCCCTTCCTCTGACCAATGGCTCATTGAGGCTAAAAAGACAGGAGGTTGCCAAAGCTGGACGTAAGTTAATTAGACATGAAAAGGATCAAGGTGGAAAAACAAGGAGAAATTGGTGGGAAAATGTCTTGACTTACTCAATGTTCATTGCACACCTATGCAAATAACATGTAAAACCCAGCACATTAGGTGCACCCTGTATTCAGGTTTGTCTGGAAATGTTTCTTCGAGACTGAAAGTGCATGACAGAAAACAGGGTGCTGCTAATGAAAGCAACATCCAGAAGGCACATTTTGGGGAGTAACAATTAAAAGAAGGATGATACATGGGTTTGTAAGCAAGCAGCTACAGAACTGGTATATTTTGGTGTGTGCTCTGCAGAGGTGTAGCTTTGCTCCTACAAACGTGTCTGAGGCATGAAGAGTTTGCTCCAGACTGAGTGTTCTGCCCTGGGACCTGCAGAGCTACTTGTCCTCGCATGGTCCAGCATCATCACTCCTGAGCCAACAGCATGAGTGAGGACCTCAACGCGCCAGGTAAAATCTGGAGCCTGCGGATAACGCGGACCGAGATCTGAGAGTTTATAAAATCCACAAACAATCAACTATTGGCAAATACAAATATATAAATTATTGACAGTTTTACAAAAGGCACACTGCAAGCCATCTCAGTCCGACACCTGTACAAGTCCAATGACCCCCCACCCTCCCTTCCCCACCCTTTCTTCTCCCCAGTTTTCATCACAAAACATAAGGTGCTGCTGCTATGGATCCATGGCTGTCATGGCAACTGAGGATTTCTTTTTTGGTCAGCCCAATTTGTCGGTGGTACTGTCCTTCTTTGATGGTTTTAAGACACTGTATGTCCTTCCCTAAGGTGATGCTTTTGATGGAAGGCAGGTATTTCAGCAAAGTCTTTGGCAAGGATGATATGCCTGTCCCAGAGAGGTTGAGCTCTTGTAGGGAGTTCAGACCAAAGATAACTTCAGCAGACAGTGACTTCAAGTTGGGATTGTTGGATAAATCCAGAACCTGGAGGGCTTGGAGTTCCTTGAAGCTCTGAGGAGATAACTCCCTAAAGCCATGCAGGCCACTGAGGGATAAATGGATCAAGTCTTTCAGCCCTGTGAAGTCTCCTTTCTCAACCTTAACCAGAGGGTTTCCATCAAGATTTAAATATCGGAGAGGAATGCCTTGAAGGTTTGGTACAAATGTTAGCCTGTTTCCAGAGAGATTTAAATTCTGGATGTTGGGAATGCTCTTTTCATGGTGTCTTGTAATTGTGCTGAGCATATTATTGGACAGATCCACATTCAGGGATTTACCTTGACCTTTTGAAGCAAAAATGTCCATAGCTATATCCAAAAGTTTGTTATTGCTCAAATCTATGTCACTTAGAGGAGAACTGGAGAAACAGTTCTCTGGAAGGACTTCCAGAGAGTTATGACTCAGATCCAAGGACTCCAGGTAGCGAAGCCTGGAGAATGTAGTGGAGGAAATCTTGGCAATTTTGTTGTAGCTCAGGTCAAGACTCACCAGGGTGGTGTATCCAGGGCCAGTAAGCATAGATTCATTTATTGTTTCCAGATTGTTTGATGATAGATCCAAGTAGGAGGTGTCCAGAGGGATTGGGACAGGAACAATGTGTGAGCCTATTCCACTGCAGTCCACCTTGGTCAGGCTAAAGCTGTCAAAGAGACCAAAGGTTTCCACTTCACAGTGGCAGCCAGGGAAGCAGGTTTTTGTGGTACCAAAGCAAGGAAGTAGAAGCAGCAAATTGAAGCTGGCCAGGAAATGCATTGTTCTCCTGGAAAACAAGAAAACAGGAAAGCAGATTTAATTGCTGTAGAAATTACTTTATGAAGGATGTGTAACTGTTTGATTTTATGTGGTCTTGTCCTTTGTCTTTACAAAGGGAAAGATTAAGCATACCCTTAAATAGCATGGATATTCCAAAAACTTCTCTCATGTTACGAACCCCAGTGGGAACTTAATGGAGGAGAAAAAGTATGGGTCAGCAGTCTTTACACACATAACCAAATTGAGGCAAAATTGGAAATGAGCTGTAAGAACAGTAGGCTGCCTTAAAGCAAGACCTATCAAATGCATATGCTCTTGACTGGACCATGGAAGAAAAGGCCATCTCCTTACTGCACAAATGGACATCCCATCTCACTTCCTTGGACTTCACATGTAAATTTTAGAAGTCTGGATTTGTATCAGGTGGCTAAAAACAACCCTCCTTGTCCTGGAGGCAGCTCCTACCAGAGCAGAGGAACCGAGGCTTGTTCAGTCTAACCCAGTCTTTGCTGTGGTGGGCCCAGCCCCCTGCACAGTGAAGAGAGGCAATTTACTTCATATAGAGTCTTTGGGGAGCCTCTGCTAATTGCATTAAGTATTCTCGCTGATTAACAGGGCCAGTTAGCAAGGAGTTCTCTCCATTGCTTTGGTTTTGACCCATCTCCCTCCAAGACATTTCTGTCTCTCCATCATCTCACACAAGAGAGGCAGAGAGCTGATCTGCATGCTGCGGCTTTGCTGAACCTCTTCAGATGGCATCCTAACAACTCGCCCACACACCAGTGGGCAACAACAGCTGCATGATTTCCAGAGACAGCCAAAACAATATTTAGCTCTGCGTCTCTGGAGAGGGTACATAGGAGCATGTCAGCATCCTGCAGGTCAGCACAGAGGCAACAAGGACTGTTCTCACTGGTTCCTATTGCAGTCATGGGTGATGACTCCCCATGCCTTACAAAGGAGTTCTCCAGAAGGCTGGAAACAAAAAAAATCTCACCAAACCAGACAAGCAGATCCATCAGCACTGGTCCTTGGCTGTGCTGCTGGCCATAAATAGACAATCACATGCCAACTGCTCATTTAATAAGAAAAATGTAAAAGAAATCCCTTTAAATGAATGTTCCCATCCCCACTTCAGCCTCCCTAGTCTCTTACCTTTCCCAACCCTGGCTTAAAAGCTTTTCATTAACTTCCTTGCAGTATCGTGTTTCCCACACACCCTTTGATCTGGCTGAGATTCCTTCCTCACAGCTCTTGCACCTTCCCAAGACCATTTCCTAAAAATTCACACTTCATCTCCCCTCACCCACCTCTTGTATTCAGTTTCTCTCCCTTTTCATCATGGTCTTCTTGGCCCTGCTCTCATTTCCAGGAGATTGACTGGGGACTACTTGCCAATGTGCAAAAAAAGCACAAAGGGGAAAAAATGTTGCAAAAATACTGTCCTGATCACTGATGTGACTTGTATGGCAGCGTCTCCCAGACCTCCTGCAAATAGGGAGCAGAGACTGGGACTCTGGCCAAGTTGCCTGCAACTAAACTATTGCTAAAGGCCCCTCTGGGGTCCATTATTCCATAGAAACAACAGAAAATTGGTAAGATGAGCCCTAGCCTCAGCCCATCTCAGCTGTTTCTTGAGAAAACACATGTGTGTGCAGAGAGGACATAGAGGGTAGGGCTCTTCTCTGTAGACACTTTTCCAGATATCCCTTTCCTAATGACATCAAGGCTGATCCTCTCTGATTCTATGCAGACAGACATGCTGCCTTCTGCAGTCCCTCCTAAAATAAATACTACTATTTTTATTTTTTCATGAAGCTGCATTTGGATTGCACTGAAATGTTTTATTACTAGGGGAAGTTACAGCAGTGGGAAGTTCCTTGTAAACTAAAACTGCAAAACCTCAACTGTTAAATATCTCACATACAGGGAAATACCTACATTGGTATCAGCCCAGTCTACTGGCATTTCTTCTCCCAAATTTTACCTAGTGGCTATTCATTTGATGTCTCTATATGGAAAGGACCTTCCAAATTCTCCTTCAAAAGTGCAGCTTAATTCCTCATAGAATTGTTTTAGCTCTGGTGGGAGCTGAATCATACAGCAGGAAGTCCAAAGACACACAGTGTGAAATTCTGCTTTCTTAGCACTGCTAAAACCTTCATTGGCTCCTTAGGGAGCACCTGAACAAAAGTAAGAGGACAAGATCCAAAGCCCTAATTTAACTGGGAACAGACATTTAATAGGGCCTGTAGTGGGAGGACAAGGGATAATGGTTTTGAACTAAACCGGGGTGATTCAGACTAGATCTGAGGAAGAGGTTTTCTATGATGAAGGTGGTAAAACACTGGCACATGTTGTGCAGAGAGGTGGTAGATGCCCCATCCCTGGAAATATTCAAGTCCAGGTTGGATGGGGCTCTGAGCAATCTGGACTAGTTGAAGATGTTCCTGATTTTTGTGGGGAGTTGGACTGGGTGATCTTTAAAGGGTCTATTCAATCCAAGCTATTCTATGATTCTATGAATTGAGAGAAGATTGAAAACTTGTGCTGGGCTTTGATATGGACCTGCTCAAACCCTTTTGACATGGGAATTCCCCTCCTGATCAGCCTCAGAAATGATTGCCAGATACAGTGACTCACTGTAACATCTATAACTTCAGCCAGCAATAAAGACAAAACATGACACAGCTGAAATGCAGTCCCCAAAGCTCAGCTGAAGTATTTGCACAGCATCTATTGCCTCTTCCCTCCTCACAGCACTCCCACAAATTCTCCCTTACTGGTTCTGCAATTGCTTTGCAGATGGGATACAATCCATTAGTACTAGTTGGAAACTCCCTTATGGAGCAGCATGGGGCATCATAGGCAAACATGACACTTGGTTAATAGCTCTGATAAAAGATAGGAGAAATAAAGTTACTGGTCATCTTCCAGTCCAAGAAAAAAACTCCTGCATTGCCAGATAATTGGCAAAGAGCTTGGTCAGGTACAGGCATGTTTTATTATTGTGTGGAACAGCTGATAGCTCTCTTTGAAATGGGGAAAGAAACAGACCGCAGGCATTTACAGTTCTGCATACAGTGTGTATTTGAAACTGCATCAAAATGGCTTTGGATTGCTACCCACGAGCTGCTTTGTTGATAAAGGCAGGAAGCCAAGGTAAAAGGAAGAGGAGTTATCCTCTTGCAATACTGGGGAGTTTTACCTAGGTAAACACCATGGACAAGAAACCACTGGCACCATCACCTAGGACAGTGAGGGGAAAGTCACTGGGAGAAAGCAGCCCACCCTGGGGCTGGTTTAGCCATGTCCTCTTCATTTCTTTGGCTATTAAGGTATGGAGAGATCCCAGTGATACATTTTGGCCATCTGGGAGCTCCAGGGGTCTTTCTATACCCACTGAGTGCAATAGCAGCTGCTGTGGGTGCAATATCTTCCCCCATGCTTCAGGTGCCTGTAGTGACTGCAGGGCTCTGGTCTTTATATCTTGCTTATCCTTTCTGCAGGGCACATATTCTGAGACAATCCTAAGGAAAGCCTGTGGTGGTTAATGGAGCCAGTGTTGGACCAAGTTCCTAGCAGGATGTCAGCCTTTTCCTCAGATCCCGCATCTCTCTTTAGCCTGCGGATGCCGTTATGCCTTCTCCCTGCTACACTCATCCATTGCAATGCCCTGTGGCAGGACTCACACAGAAAACTCACACTGAGATTTCCCCAACATTAAAAGCAGATTGCAGAGGAATGCCAGGCTTCAGATGATGGTCAGGGAGCGAGATGGGAGAAAGGAAAGCTTTATTACTGTGTTGTTGCAAATTCATGCTTCTCACTACATTTGATTTCTTCCTTCTCCTCTCCCTTAAAGACTTTTCTCATTAGGGAGATCAGCTGGCACATCCCTCCCTGGATGAAAGCCCATTGCCTGGGGACTGGTCCCCCTCTTTGGGAATGTGGATATTAAGAGGATGCTACCTAGGCTACCTCCAGTTGCCCTGGCAACCACCAAGCTGGAATTCCCCATAGCAAAAAATCAATGACTAATTAAAGAAATAATACAAGGGGAGGTGTTTTAAAGTTTGCTGTTTGATGGAGTCAGGAAACAGCTGCCCCATTCTTCATTCTTTCAGCCTCTTTCAACATGCCTCTGAACAAAGCATCATCTGAAATGCAGCTGGGATGGGCCTAAAGGCTCAAATTCACCAAATGAAGCTTGAGGTACATGCATAAGACGTGCAAAAAACCCCCAAAACACCAGGTTGTCTCTATGGTGGGGTGAAGAGAATGAAATTACCCCAGAAGGAGATGAAACCAACCTAAGACCATACACATCCCTGTCGATGTCCCTCTCTCCCTTGTCGATGACAAGGTAGGATGCCCAATCTCCCTGGTTACTGCTTCCCACTGCATTCTTGGCTGCACCTTCCAGACCCTAGTCCCTCCCATTAACCAGGTGCATTTGGATAAACCAGTTTGGATCACTGATCCAACAAAAATCCCTCTGATCTTTCTCCTTCCCCTTTGCTGGGTCAATTTCCCAACAAATTCTGGTGACCATCCATAGGGTTACCAGCTCTCACACAGGAGTGGAGAAAACAAAATCTGTCTTTTTCATAGCCCACAACTAGACCAGATCAGATATGACATGATTCTGTAAGGAATGGTGGACAGATCCTGGTAATTTCTACATTTCTTGCCAATATTAATTCCGGATTAGCAGCAAATAGACCAAATTTCAAAGAAAAAAGGCAAAAAGGAGGAGCTGTCCCAAATAGAGTTGTTGTCCTAGCAAAGGACAAAAGAGTTGTATTAGCAACAATATTTCAGGAGGAAAATTTGGGATTGTCTTCTGCCTCTTGTATCAGCCAAGTAATGAAATAAACAAAGTCTTCATAGCAAAGCTCACCAGGCCCACTTGGCTGCCAGCACTAATTGGGGTCAGGGGAAAAGGAACGTTATTGGAAAGTGAAAGAAGTGCATAGGTTATGATAGAGGCCATAAATCGTCCAGACTGAAGAGAAAAAAAAAAAAGTTGGCTCTGGCTCTTTCTCTTTTTAAATATCTTAGAGGCTGATATCAGTGGCAGCTGGGACAGCAGCTCCAGAGAGCCAGAATGCTCCAGAGTTGCTTCTTGACAACAAAATTGCATAAGAGACCTTTCCCCCCCTTCTCCACCCATTAATTATTCTGTAAAATTACAATAATTACCGACTAAAGTGCAACACTAGCGGCAGCTACACTTTTCCAGCGTGGACTCTCCTGGCTGAGCCCAAATGACGCCACAGATGCAATCGCGGTCGGGTCTCCAGATCCCATATGCCAATTTGAGCAGGCAGCAAAACCAGCTCAAACCAGCCTACAGCCAGAGACCATTAAACCCTTGCTGCAGACACACACCCCTCCCATAATAAAGAGACTGCTGCTGACAAGGTTACTCTTTTTTTGTTGTTGTTGTTTTTTTTCTTGTGAATCTATTGAAAGTAAAGGTCATTCAGGCTTTTGCTTTGCCTGCTTCAGACTGGCTCTTCCTGCAGAAGGCTTCCTCACATAAATGCTGCAAAGAGCTCTTGATAAATATTATTAAACCTCACAAAAAATGTTGGTGTAAATGGGAACAGTGTTTTCTGACCTGCTTGTTATGTTTTGTTGTTTGCTGGTTTGGGAGACACTTTGCAAACAGTCCTGGTTTTATACTCAGTGTACGAGACTTCTGGGGTTTAGAAAGAGGAAAGCTAATGGGAATCCAAGAAGTATCTGTTTTTTGTGTTTGATCTTGCATTTGTAAGATGGGTTTGAGAGAGTTCTGTGGAGTTACTCTTGGTGTAACTCTCTCAGCAGGATGAGAATCAGTGCCTTGGCTCTTCCAAGTTGCACTTGATTTCATGGGGGCCTCCATCAGGAGACATTGCACAAGTCACTTTTAGAGGATAAGTTATCACCCTTCACTTCACTCTGATGGTTTTATCTGTGGGACTTGTAAAGCTGCTTAGAACAGCAGAGCTATCCCAAATTTTCCAATACGATATAAAGACAGGGATTTTCAACCCTATTTCTCTCACCAGTGCATACAAGTGTTAGGATGAGGGGAAGCTCTGCCACTGGGGTGGTGACTTTAGCCCTTATGGTTTAATGTAAAGAGACACCGAGGGTTGAGCAGGAGTGAAAAAGCATCCTGCAGGTGCCTGAATCTTGCTTTTTGCTCCATGTTCCTGCTCCCTGGGACAAATCAGAATGAAATGCAAGGAATGAAAAAAGAAGAGATTTTGCTGTGAATTCCTTTGTGCTTTAATTATTTTGCCTGGCAAGATCATGGAGCAGATCCTCATGGAAACTTTGCTAAGGCACATAGAAAATAAGGAGGTGGTTGGTGATAGCCATCATGACTTCACTAAGGACACATTCTGCTGGACAAATTTCACAGCTTTCTATGACACAGTTACAATGCTGGTGGATGAGGGAAGAGCAACAGACCTAATCTACCTGGACTTGTGCAAAGCATTTGACACAAATCCACACAACATCTTAATCTCTCTGGGGAAAACGTGGATTTGATGGTTGGATGACTCAGTGGATAAGGAATTGGCTGGACAGTCACATTCAAAGAGTTAAAGTCAACAGCTTGATGTTCAAGTGGAAACCAGTGAGGAGTAGAGAAACTGCATAAACAGAGACAAGATGCTGCTTCCTGATCGGGACAAGAGCCCCACTGCTCTGCATCAAGTCTGTGTTTGCAAGACTTGAATCTCACCAAACCCCATGGAATAAAGGTTGTGGACAGCCAGAAGGGGGCAAAGAACAAAAAGCAAGATACCATTTCACATTTTTCCATCTTGGTGATTTCCATTTGCTTTTCTCCTCTCTGGACAGAAATTGCTGAGCCAAAACTGCAATGACTTTCCAGCATCCAAACATGTTCTCCATCCTTTAGGGAGACTTTGGTAGATGTTACAGGGGAGGGGATAGATAAGATTAGCAAAGGCAAAGCTAAATTAAGCATCAAAAACATCAAAAGCATTTCACAACCCCGAAGGCAAAGCCAAGCCGCCCCTCAAGCCACCACATGGGCTGCAGAGAAGACATGAGGCATTGACCTAGAGGGAACCCAGTGCCTTCAAACCCTACAGCTCCACACTATGGATCTCCGTTCAAATATATAATCATTTAGGTTGGGAAAGACCTTGAATATCATTGAATCCAGCTGTTAAGCCAGCACTGCCAAACCCACTACTAAACCATGTCCTCAAGTGCCACATCTGCACATCTTTAAAATACCTCCAGGGATGGTGACTCAAACACTTCCCTGGGCAGCCTGTTCCGATGCTTGACAACACTTTCGGTAAAGAAATTTTCTCTAATTTGCAATATAAACATCCCCTAGTGCAACTTGAAGCTGTTTCCTCTTGTCCTATTGCTTGTTACTTGGGAAAAGACACTGAAATTCTTGCTTAGCTGAAAGTCTCTGCTCTATTTTTTTATGTAAAAAGAGAATCCTTTATTTAATAAAGAAATTGAAAGACTTATTAAAATAAACTTTGTTACAACTATTAATGTCACAATTCCCATCTGCTTTGCAAGAAGTCACAGATAATTTATCATCCTCATGCTTAAATAGCTAGTAGTTTATTCTACTTGTGCTATCTTCCCCCTAAGGCATCCCTCATTCCCCCTGGAGGAGGAAACCAAGGTGCAGGGTGGTGTATTTTGGGATCTGACAAGAGAAAAACATGTGCAGGCAGGTCTGCCAGCCCATACAGTAACTTCCAGCTCATTTACATCCATGGCTGAAATACAATTTCTGCCACACTAAAAGCTTTGTGCCTTGAAAAAAATGCATTTTGTGAGGGAAGATCAGCCCAGGGAATTTTTCCTCAAGTGGGAAAATGTTGGTGCCACATCCAACACAGGAAAATTAGGAATTAAATCACCGTGGCATCAGGATTTGCACAAAATTCCCACTTCTCTGCTCAGCCCAGAAAGCTGTCAGCTTAATAGCAGTTTATTTCCAGGTGGAGGAATTAGTCTCCTGTGGATTTTGAAAGCAATTTTGCTCTCCAGCCTCAAGTCAAGCTGTGCTTTTGTCCAGAGGGGGCATTCCCAAAAAGAAATTGTTTGCCAGGCCTCCTGAGTGGCTAGGGGTAGGGGAAGGCAGGTGTTGGAGTGGTGCAGCACCAGGAGGGATTCACAGGGTTTTATGGGAGCAGACAGGATGTGAGCATCCCAGCCCCACCATTGCCTCCTAGCTATTCCAGCTGCAGAACCACTCCAGCTGGGAGCTTTGGCAGACACAAATGGTTCCCAGCAGCCCAGGATGCACGGAATCAGACAAACAGGTGCCAGCAAGGGATGTGAGAGCTCAGAACTTTCTCCTGCTCTAGAAGCACTTCCAGCATGGCCACCCTGAACTCTTTTACCCCTAACAACTCCTATTTCTTGTCCTCCCTGCTCTGCTTGTTAACTGTGAGCTCTTCCAAGAGCAGGAGGCCTCACTATCCTGGCACTCACTGAGTATAAGAGACACTTCATTTCTGCCAGGAACACAAATATTTTCTTAACCATCTCAAACTCAGCCTGAATAGAATTTTTATCGTAGCGACATGTCCCAGAATGGGAGGTCTCTGTTATTTTGGCACAAACTCGGGAGCAGACCAGCCCTTCAACATGGTGCTTCATAGCCAGAGGAGAGGTTTGTACAGAGTTTTAAGCCAGTCCCAGAGCATTTTGCTGTAGAATGACCTGGTGAAGTTACCTGCCCCATCACCTCCAGTCCCCAAGAGCCCACTGTGAGGCACGAAGGGAGCCTGCGAGTGCCCAGGCTTTACCCAAATCATAGCAGTAACCTTGAGAGGACTAAACCCTCCTCCTTTCTTAACTAGTCATTATTGAAAGCAAAAATGATGCCAGCAAACTTCTCCTGGAGGCTCAGCCCTTGGCGACACACACCTGACAGCCAGCCCCAGACAGCTCCTGTGTTGGCTTCTGCTATGATGATACCTTTTCACTGCACTCCAGCTCCCAGAGACATGATATAATTCCAGAGGAATGCACTCCAGGATGAACACCATATGCCAGCAAGGAACATTAAGAGGTGCAGCACAGGGAGAGGAAACCTCCTACCAACACTGGATACTTCTTGTTTTTAGCTGTTAGAAGAACTGATCAGCCATGCCACTGCGCCCAGCTGGGAAATGCCACATGCCCTGCGCATCCCTGGGATGGCAGGTACCATGTCCCATGCCAGGGAAGTGCAGGTTGTAAGGACCCACCAGCAGCTCTCTGGTCAGTGAGGGAAAGGCGTGATGCCTACGGATGTACCCCACATCCCTGATCTGGATTGCTTCCAATCACCCCAGAGGGCTGGCCTGAGCTGCAGAGAGACCATGCTGCATGGATAGATATGGATGGGTTCCCCCAGAGGAGATGAGCTAGGCAGGGGGAAGGAAACAAGAGAGAGGAGGGAGAAGAAGGTGATACATCCCAGGGTGGTGTCTCTCCTCTTCCTGGTGAGACATATTCCACCAAGAGCAAGCAACTCATCACAGCCTCATCATCCTATATTCTCTAATGGCTTTCCAGCTCTTTCTCCTTGAATCATAGAATCATTAAGGTTGGAAAAGACCTCAAAAAGAATTTAATCCGTTACAGCAGTGGTGGCTGCAGATCAGGTTTAAGCACTGCCTCCAACAGCATGCCTTTGTCATGGTGCAGCCAGCACTGGAAAAAATCATTAAAAAGCAGAGGGAAAAGAAATTCAGCCTGGCTGGGCAACACCTTCAGCCCTGGCACAAGGATTTTAAGAGGACCCCATGCAGCTTTAGCTCTCTGAAAGGCAGAAGCTGCCAATGTCCCTTCTCCTAACAGCCCTGAGGGGTTGCTGACTTCAGTGAGGAAGGGCAAAACAGGGACACTGGGAGTTAAGCTGGGTGCCCTGTGGCACTGCTCCAGCTGGCCCAGGGATCCTTTGTGGGCTTTTTATTTATTTTTGTGGTTGGATTTTTTTTTCCATGCACAATAATCTCTGGGCCCCTTGCTGTCTGTGGCTCACAGCGTGCAGCTGCAGGCCCTCCACTGAGGAGATAATAAACACAATCCTGGCCATTATTGTTGCAAACAGCACAGCTGGAGGCTCCCATCTCATTCCCCTGATAGCCTTTCTTTGCCCCTCCTCTCAAATAATTCTTGCATCGTGATGCTGCAAGCAATGAATGCCAGTGATGCCTGGTGGAGCATCAGCTGGGGCTTCAGGAGCCGCCCCCACCCCAGTGAAGCATGTGACGCATTTACTAGACCCAGTGGATTTCCTACAAGGTTTGGGAAGGGGGGATTTGGGGAGGAAAAGGGTTGTAGGTAGAGCCAATAAAGGGTTTTACCAGTAGTGTGCCATTCCCATCATGATTCCCACTGCAGATGATGCTTCACTGCCCTCATGATGTGCACTATCTCCTCAGCTCTTTTCCTCCCCTCCTTGGCCCAGGATTCTCCAATCCCTCTTGGCTGGTGGAGGATTTTGGAGAAAGATCATCTGAAGTGGGCTGGGAGGGCCATTTCCCCAGCAGAACGAATTTCTCACCACTGATGCTACACTGAGTCCCCATTTAAGTGCCTGAGTTTCCCTCCTGACACTTTAAGGATAACTAGTACTAGGTCTGAGAGGTATTCACTCACCCCCATCCCCAGGTTTAATTCCCACCAGTTTAACTGGGAAGGGAGCACAAGGCCTGTGGGTGTCACCCCACACCGAAGTCCCCAGCCAACACAGCCACTGCTGTAACTGGTCTAGCCAAATGTTACCACAGTCCCTGGGCACCATGTCCAGCTCCTGCCTTCCTGGACAGCAACTCTAGGGACAGCAACCCTGCTTTGCCCTCTGCAAAACGGGCAGCCAGGTCAGGGGAGAGGGAAGGGGATGGATGAGACTCGCCGGGTTCAGTTACCCTGTGATCCTATAATTCTTTGAATTGGAGATCACTCGCAAGAAGTTGCAGTGCTCTGGTCCTGGGCAAATACAAACTGAACTTTTGCAGTAGGATTAAAGTGCTTTGGAGAAAGGATCTCCCCTGTCCTGCTCTGTGACTTTGGCCTCACCATGCCAACTGCTACAGACATATCGTTCTCAAGGATGGGAGGAAAACAGGCTCTTTTGGGGTCAGGGACATCTCCTGCCCCACTTGGAGACACAAGCCCCATGCACATGTGTCACCTCAGACACAATGGGGTTGAGGAATCACATCTGGTTTGACCCATCAGTCACAATAGGAGTTTGAGTCTCAGTTTTTCCTGAGGAGGATTATCTTATTCGAAGTAAAAAAAAAAAATCCTTGAAAATACAGTCCCCATCCCTGAAAGTGTTCAAGGCCACGTTGGATGGGGCTTTGAATAAGCTGGTCTAGTGGAAAGTGTCTCTGCCCTTAGCCAGGGTGTTGAAACTGCATGATCTTTAAGGTTCAGCCCAAACCATTACGTGATTTCTCTCCCCACCCCTGGGTTGGAGCTGCTGGCAAGAATCAGGGGAAAGGAAAGGAATCACCATCACAGAGACACAGACTGCAAAAAAGAATGAGGAAGGGAGAAATGGGAAGGAAAAGAAACCCTGCAGACACCGGCACTCAGACATTACACACAGCACGTGGTCTTCTGCTGTGGTGAAGATAAAGTGCTTTTTTCCAGTTTGCCACTGCTCTGACAGGAGATTTCCAGCCTGGTTAATGCAACTCAGGAATGTCCCATGCTAAGCCAGCCAGGATGGTGTAATCTTTTGCAGTGTCTGCAAGCAGACGAGAAGGCTGGGGTGATTTTCAGAGCACATATTTCCTTCCCCCCTGCTGCACACCATGAATACAATAGAAACTCCCAGGAAATTAACCCCCCTCCAAAAAAAATTGCAATAAAAATTAAAATATCAAGATTTCCTTGTAATGAATGGGGCTGAGCCATTCATACAATTGCCTCGATAGGTCCAGGTGCCAAGTTTTAAGACAAGAAACAGCTTGCTCAAGCCAGCCTTTATCTCTTCCCAGCCCTCAACATCTCCGTGTTTGGAAGTTTCTTTTGATAGCCTGCCAAGGCGGCCAGTGCTGCAGCTACCGTGCAGAGCCTGGGGGTGCCAGGGGTCAGGAGGGCTGCTGGACAAGGATGCCTTGTCTCATCCCACCCTCCAGACTCTGCTTCTCCCCACCAACCAGCTAACAAAAGAGGAGAAGGAGGAGAAGGAAGGAGGAGAGACTGAAAGGGGATTAAAAAAAAAAACAAAAAAAACCAAAAAAAAAAAACCAGTTAGGGATGGAGGGAAAACTCTAAACCTCTGGAAGACAGTGGCTCACCTTTTATTCCCAGCTCAGTCTTGCCCGGGGGTGACACTCACTGCTACTCACTGTGTGGCTGCCTGGGGGAGCACAGGATACTTTCCCCTATATTTAAAAAAAAAAAAAAAAATCCACAAAAACCCCTAAAAACTTCTGCATGTTTCTCCCTTTTCTCCCAATTTCCTCTCATCCATTCAATGCTGATTTATTCCTTGCACTTAGTTGTAAAGAAGAGAGGTGCAGGAGACCCTCACCCCAACCCTGCAGCCTTTCCTGCCAGTCCAGCCTGTCATCAGAATTAATGTCCCCTGGGATATCTGTCACGTCCTCGTTCCCTCTAGGCATTATGTTATTGCTCCCCACTGCCTCTGACAGCAGCTGCTCAAATTCATTCACAAATCAGCACCGTCTGCCCCGCTCAGGATGCCGCAAGGGACAATCCGTCCGAGCGCTGCCACCCACTCTGCTGCCTGCCCCGTGTCACCGCTGCCCCGCGCACCCACCGCCTCTGGAGCAGGGCAGGGGCAGCTCCTCCTGGGGCATTTATAACCCGAGTGTGTGAGCAGGCACCTCCCCGTCCTCTCCAGGCCGGGACTGGGGTCAGGGCGGAGCAGCGCCAGGGCGATGGCACACACTGACCCGCTTTGCCTCTCAGCGCCTGGCTGCCCGCAGCGAGCCAAGTTCAGCCTGCAAATCCAGGGACGTGCCAGCTTCCTCCGCTCCTTTCAGCATCTAACACATCCCGCGTGCTTCTTGCTCCCGGAGAGATCGGCGAGGCGGCCCAACGCTGCCTCTCCCCGTCTCTCCTGCCGGTGCTCGCCCTGCTCCCCGCCGCTGCAACAGCCCGGCGCCGCCAGCCGAGCTCCGGAGCGGCGATCAATGCGATGTTTCAGCGCATCGCCAGCCATCGGCACCGGCTGCTCTCCGCACAGCAATGGCACAGTGTCCAGCCAGACAAGTTTCCTACTGTAACTTCAGTGAATGCTGTTATTCAGGCGGACGGCAGCTGATTTATCATGGCAGGCGCACGGGGAAAGCTTTCCATTCGGGAGACCGGGGGCTGCTCGTCCCACTGCCGTGAGCTCAGCAGGGTTCGCTGTGCTTTCCTCGCAGCCCTGCTCCAATGTCTTCGCTGCCACGGAATCGCGTTCACGACCCGTGCTGGCGAGCGGCGGCTAGCGGAGGCGATGCCACTTCCCCGCGACAAAAGCCACCAGCTCCATCCCCACCGCTCTCCTCCCAGGCTTCCCAAATCCCAAGCAAGAGGAGTGAAGTTGACAGACCCTTTTGTTTCCGGAGAGCTTGGCACGTGTTGTGGTTTACTGAGCTAATAAATCTGCCGTGGGCTGCGCCTTTTAATGACTGCAGCATTAATAACAAGTTTCCTGGGAGCTGCTTGAAAGTTTACAGGGTGTGTGCACTATCAGGGGAACCCCGTGCTTTCTGACCTCCTGCTTCAGAAGTCACACCCAGCAGCTTCTTTCATTCTTTCTTTCTTCTTCTTCTTTTTTTTTTTTTTCTTCAATGAGAGAATGAATAAATCTTGCTCGGCTTTCTCTCTCCCCTTCCCAAACACACCTTCCCTGTCAGCTTAATCCACTCACAGATGGGAAATTCCCAGTCAGGAATGCCTTTGCCATGCCTTTATCAACACAACCCGGGGGGAAAGGACCCCCGCTTCTGCACTTTCCAGCTTCTACACCCCATCCAGCCGACCCCTCCAAGCTTTCCTTTCCCTCTCCTTTCTCTCCTTACCTTGAGTAAGCTGCAAAACCCTGCGAGACTCCCAGCACCAGAAACCCACCACAAAGCTCTCTTCGCTCCCGAGAGTTGAGGGGAGGGCCCGGAGAGGAGGAGGAGGAGGAGGAGGAGGTGGAGGAGGAGGAGGAGGAGGAGGAGGGAGAGGAGGGGAGACAGGGAGCCCTGTGTGAAATCAAAGCCCCGAAGCCGGGCACGGGAGGCGGTGCGGAGCCTCCAGCTGCTGCTCGGATTACTCTGCAGCCGTGGCGATCCCGAGACCTCTAGAAACCACGATTCCACTGGGGAAGGAGAAGAGATTCCAGCTGGAGACGTTTCATCCCGGGAGGGGAGCCGGGCTGCGCACGTACGCCCCCACCGCATCGCAAAGTTCCCCCTCTGGAAAAACCAGAGCTGGGGAAAAAAGTAGTTTGCTTCCACCCGAGACCTCTGTCCTTCCCCCTACCCTGCATCCCCGGCCTCTGAACCCCTTCGAGAGGAAAAACTCATCCCACCGAAAAAAGTTTTCGCGCTCTGAGGCTGGGGGGGGCTCTGCAGCAGGGACCCCCGGGCTGGCCCTGCGCACCCCCGGGGAGGCGGCAGGGAGGGCTCAGCCCATCGCGGCACAGCTTCCCCCCTCCCCAAAAACGAGCCCCACGGTTCTGCACACCCGGGCAAGTTTGGAAGGGGGTGCAGAGCGGTATGCAGGGTCCAGGGAGGGGATGGAGAGCGCAAGGAAGGGGTGGGGGTCAGGGAGGGGATGCGGGGGTGGGGGCAGAGGGGCACTCACCGGGGCCGGGGTCGTTCCCAGCGCCGGGCCGGTTCCCAGGGCGGCAGCGGGCGCGCCGGGAGCCGGCAGCAGCAGGGCTTGGGCCGGCTGTCCCCTTCTGCTCTCCTCCTTCTCCCTCCTCCTTCCCGTGCAAGGCGTGCAGCTGGCCGGGCAAGCTGGCTGCCCCCTTCCCCGCAGGAGGAGGGAGGAGGGAGCTCAACAGATGGCTGCACACAAGGGAACATCTGGGAGGAGGAGGAGGAGGAGGAGGAGGAGAAGAAGGAGGAGGAGGAGGAGGAGGAAAGAGGCAGGACTTGCGCTAGACTGTGCCGCTCCTGAGCTGGCAGACCCCCCCTTAACAGGGGAAGAGGCGAGGGGGGGCGTCGAGACAGCTTTGCACACGCACACAGTCCCCCTTCCTGCTGCCTTGCAACCCCCCGGCTAAAATTCCTTGTCGCTCCTTTGCTTTCTTGGGGATCACACCGGAGTTGCCCTTTCAGCACAACCGTGTTACAACCGCGTTTCCAGCTCTGACCTCTGCAGGGCTGCATTTGCAGACGAGAGTTCTATTCCTGAACACTGCCTTCATTCAGTTTTCCAGGCCTTTAGTGTCAAGGTCAGCTCTGGCACCCCAGGGTGCAGGTAGGACAAGGCAGCACCAGCGTTTGAGCAATGCCAGCAGGCAGGAGACTGGGGCTTACGAATGCTATGGTGCAACCCTTGAAATAAATAAATAAATAAATAAATAAATAACCAATAAAAAATACCCCAAACCAAACCAAAAAACCCCAACCCCCTCCCCCAGAAAACAAACAAACAAACCAAAAAACCACCCCAAAACCAAAAACAACAACAAAAAGAAACCCAAAAAAACCAAACAAAACCAGATATTAATCCACAGTGTGGGGTACAGAGAGTCTGAACCCCATCACTGGAGGATAGGCAGTGCCTGGGGCTCTGAATGAGCAGCCCTGCATCAGAATTTCTTGGCTATTAAATATAGAGGTACAGTGGTGGTTTTAGTCATGATGGTGGTACTGGAAAGATAATCAGAAGTCACAGATTCACAGAATATTCTGAGCTGGAAGGAACTCACAAGAATCAAGTCCAGCTCTGGGGTGAATTGCCCATATAGGGTTTCAACCCACAACCTTGGCATTTTTAGCACCAAGCTCAAACTGACTGAGCTTATCTCAGGGTGTCAGGTGCCTCATGTCATGGTGCCGTGACACTGGAAGAGGCACAAGGGACTGCGAGGGTCCCTGGGGCAGAGAGGACATCTCTTGTGGCTGGCTGCAGCTTCTCATATTCAGCATCTTGCACCCTTTGTGTATTACTGGTCTGTGCCAGGTCTCAAGACGTGTGGTTGCTTGTTTCTTAAAAAGTTTAAGTTAAGAAAGCACAATCAGGCTTCCTGTTGTTTGCTTTTAGTAGCACCAAAACACCCCACTTGCTCCATACTGATGATCAGGGTTTGCTCAGACCACAACCTTCAAGCCTGGTGCTGAGATTTGTATTTACCATCTCTTTTTCGATGAAAAAGTGGTGAAAGGGGTTTGGTTTGTTTTTGTTCCACTCAGCTGCTTTCTCCAAGAACATCACTGCATGGAGATTTGCTGGGTGACCTCCCTGCCCAGCAAACACAGCTTTGGTCAGGGGGGCTGAGGCTCGAGGCAGGAGGTACTGGGGCATCAGGAAGATGTCACAGTTGTTCCTCTCCACCCTCTGCATTTCCGAGTGTGGCTTATCCAGGATATGTGCTCACTCTGCCCGTCTCAGGAGCTGCTTTTCGGGAATCACCATCAGACTGCAAGAGCTCTGCCAAGGAGCAGCCCCAGGGAGCCAGAGAGAGGAAATGTGTGCTCAGGACTCAGCTGGGCTGAATGCTTTTTGGGGAAAACCATGGGAAAACCCCTTAGTCTGGGTTGTGATTTTCCTTGTAAATGCCACAGTGATATCTCCTTGTAAGCATCCATTCAGCAGGGTCTTTACACTGTTCAGTTTTTATAGCTCTGAGTAGGAGAAGTTGTTGAACTGGAAACTTTTGTTTAATTTTCCATTTTGTTCATTTTTTCCCATGCTTTATTCTAGGCCTTTGCCATGTCAAAGTTGGCCTCAGGAAAGCAAAACGCCAGCTCAAAGGTGAAGAAATTGGGAATTAAATCCTTTCGTTGAGATCCAGCTAATATATAATATCTATTTATTATATGTATGTAGATATAATACAGGCCCAGTTTGACGTAGTTGACCAAAGTCACGACAAGGACAGGGCTGGCAATTCTGGGTGATTTGGGGATAGGGATTAGACCTGATGTCATGCTAACACAAAATTAGCTATACATCCATCTGATTCTTAGCTACTTCAAACAACAACTGTACTAGTGTCTCACCACCCTCATAATTTCTTCCAAAACTCTAATCTAAACCTCCCCCCTGTGAGACATTTTGAAGCCATTCCCCCTTGTTCTATTACTACAAGTCCATGTCAAAAGTCCCTCTCCAACTCTCTTGTAGCCCCTCTAGGCACTGGAAATTGCTCTAAGGACCCCTTGGAGTCTTCTCCACATTTAGCAAGCCCAGCTCCCTCAGCCTGTCTCCACAGCAGAGGTGCTCCAGCCCTCTGAGCAACTTTGTGGCTCTCCAGCACCCTCCACCAGACCAAAGAGTTAGTTAACTCTCATAATAAGACCATTTTTAGAGGACATTTAAGATCCTGTTTCCCACCATCACTATTTCTATTTCTTTGCCACATGAGAGTATATTTTTGTAAAGATAAAATAGGATTTGCCCAGAATTGTGTGGTCCCATGGACTGAACATTCCCACGCAAAACCAGCCACACTGTTTTTGGACAAATATCCCCATCTGTCTCAAACAGTTCACTGCCTGGGACACTAGGGGAGGGTAAAAGATGGAAATGGAACTTCAGTTTCCTCTCTTCAAACAGCCCTCCTGTACTGCTGGAGCAGAGACCCCAGCAGGTCTGGGAACCATAGGACATATTCTCCCAATTAGGTTCTTCCAGGACCATGCTGAGCTTTCCTCAGATCTTCTGTTCCCAGAAGACACCAGCTCAGTTCTGTGTTTCTCAATGTGTGATAACATCATGGCTGGTTGGACTTGTTAAAATCCAGAGAATTCCTACGCTAAAGGAAAGATATCTGAGTCACTCTGACTTTCTCCTGAATGAATCCTAATAGACCTGTCAAGGAAAAGAAGTTAAAGTGAAAATGAGGATGACATAAACTGAATTAGTAAGAAGAGCTAGAGTTGGAGTTTTGCCCCATGATCTCTGAGTCCCTCCCTGAGATCTCATTTCCCTTCCTCTAATTATGCAATCCCATGAAAGGAGGTTTTTCATGCACCAAACTGTTGGGAAAAGCCACAAAGCCAGGTCAGTGGCTGGCAATCCCCTACTCTGATCTTGTCCCCTACATGAGAGTACTCCTGCAGAGAGGGAAGCCTTCCCTGGCAGCTGTGCAAGGGATTGCTCATGAACTCTCTCCTTTGTGGTGGAGGTGGAAAAGATGGCTTAGGAAGCAGTCCAAGCTCGATTGCCATTGATGTGATTTCTCAGAAGGAAGAACCCACAGCAGCAGCCAGCAGGATTACTTGTGAAAGAGTTCAGTTATTGCAAAAGGTTTAAACAAAACACTGTTGACAACAGCAGCAAACAGCATCATCAGTTCCCAGTGGGGATGAAACAGGGAGGTCTACCTGCCTGCTCTCGGAATGTTTCCTGTCCTTATGGGAGTCCTGTAGTAACGCAAAATTAGAAGCATAGATTTTTTAAACTTCTGTAACAAGGAAGGCTTAAAAAAACAACCACTTGCAGCTGTGTTTTTTTATTTAATTCAGAGGAGTGTGGCAGTCTTCGATACACTTTGCACTCTAGTTGTACAGCCTTGGTCAAAATTACAGGTTTTTCTGAAGGTCCATCCTCCCTGTTTGTAATTGGACCATGTTCTGTGGATGTGAGCCCCTCATCAGTAATTAACCGCAGTCAACTTGCTTGGTCTGTATTGACCAATGGACTGGTATGGAAAATTGTCACCTCTTTGCTCACCATGTTGATTATATCAATACCATGTATTGATTGAGAGCCAGTAGGAAAAATACACATATTTGGGAAAAGAGGGAGAAGCCAGCTCCTTTTGGTAGAAGCTCCGTGGCTTTCTGTTGGAAAGGATCAAGGCTCCTCTTACTCATTCTTCCTGCCTGGCCTCATGAATTTTGCTCCCCTTAGTGCCTGGTGACTCAGCTTGACCAAGAGGTGCAGTAGAGACCCTCACTGTTTATCCCCTGGCCCTTGCTTTCCCTCACCCCAGTTGCTCCATAGCCTCGTAGATGTGACACTGTTTTGGCTAGTGGGGTCTATGGATTTCAACTCCCTTGAGCTGAGGAAACCTTCTTTTGCGCATTTCGATTAAAATTCAGCATCAGAAAGGCAGGCCAGCCGTCTCCATCTCCTTGAACATTTTCAGGCATGAGACAGTCAAGCTTCTCAGGGAAAACTGTGCCTGTTCCTCACCATAGTAAAGAATTTCTTCCTAATATTTATTCTAAACCTATCCTCTTTCAGTTTAAAACCATTCCCTCTTGTCCTGTCACTGCATGCCTGTGTACTAGATTTCTCTCTCCATGGACAATGGAGGAGGCTTGGACGCTTATGATAGTTTTATTCCCACACTGGGCAAGCATGTTCTTTTCAGGTATTGTGGAGCCTAAATAGCCCACCCAAGAGAAGTGTGGGCTTTTTTCCTCTGCTTGTATTAGCTGCTCTTGGAAGTGGGTGGTTGTTTCCTAGCAAGCTGCTCACTAGAATTCTTGTTTCTTTTTTATAAGTGTTGAGACTCCCGTTGCAGATATTTACTTCACTTTGACATGAAGTCAATATTTAGCTCTTCAATTAATAAATATTTAGGTTTGCTGGGTTCAAATCAATGTATCCTGAGATTTTTCTACTATGATCCATGGTTAAGCTCTGGGGCCAACAAGTGGAAAAACTCTGTCATGCTTTCAAGACCTGTTTCTGTAAAGGTATTGGTAGATTGAGTTCATTCTGCTACTGAAAGGTCACATCCTCAGCCATGTCAAATGCTGCCTGGAGTCATGAAGGTTCATAAGGTCGCACAAGGAAGGAAAGAAAGCACAGGGATTTTTATAAATTTTTGTTTCTCAGATTTTTGGAACTGCTTCAATTTGGTATCAAGAAATCAACTTGTAACTGTAAATTGAAGGGCTGTTTGCATCTTTCTAACACCTTGTTGGGATTTGTATTCAGTTCCATGTCTTTAGATCCTAAATACTCAGAGGTTTCTTTGTCTCTGTTTCCCATATAAAATGGATAGAATCAGAATCCCTTTGAGAAAGTGGAAATTTTTGAAGTCAAAGCCAGACTGCCTGGCCCATATTTAATCCACCAATCCACATTGAAATAGTCTGAGTTGTGCATTCAGGGAATTTGCACCCTACTTGATGCTGCAAGATGCTTTGGACATCTCATCCCCAAAGATTGTATTGCTGCATAGGTTGAGGTCCTTTATCCAGACAAAACAGAGACTTGAAAATTCCCTAGAATTCTGGCCTGTAAAATAAGGTTAATTTACACTGACAAGGTGAGAACCAAGGAGGAATATGGTAAGAGCTGTGTACTGTGCATACAGACTACAGACACAGATCTTAAGAGCCAAACTTAAAGAAAACTTTAGGCTGGAAGAGACCCTTGCAGTTCTTTGCTTCAAGTCTACAAAGTCCAGCTTTTATCCCAGAAAGCTCTTAAACCCACATATTTTGAATTTGTTAAAGCTCCATTGACTTCACATCTAGAGGATCCTGGGTTTCCCAAGACACCCATGGTCTTTGTTAAATGTGTGGGTACAAGTCCATTGCTGAAACAAGCCCGACAGCAACATGTATTGTGGAAAAAAAGGAAACAATAGACAAGATTTAGATTTTTTTTTTAAATGCTGTTGTTGGAGAAAGCTGTTGGCAGACTTGTCTTGCTGCACAAGCAATGAAACCTGGTTTCCTGGTCCTATGAACATTTGCATCCTGCAGTCTTTCCAGTGTCCCCTACAGTTTTGGTCAGGAAATAGCAACCTATAAGCCATTCTAGTAGGGTCCTGAGTACTGGCTGGTGGACCAGTAGGTATTTTCTGGCTGATTAGTTGGCTGCTGCCTTGCAAGATGAATAAGAAATTGCCTTTCCATTAAGGGACCCATCAAGATAGATTAATTTGCATTTAATTCTTCTTTAATTTGCCTTGAATTCTCCTTTTCCCTGGTTGATGATATTAATGAAACTTGTAGGGACTTCCTACCCCCAGAGAGTGGACCATTTTCTGAAAGTGGGTGACAATGGCCAACATGCCATTAAAAATGTTGATGTTTAAATGCTAGGCAAAAGACCATATAGGCATCATTTTGTTCACAAACCAGGCTAAAGGACAAAAATAACTACTGTCCCAATAAAAGGCAGCATTTTTTCTATTCTTCTGCTTTTCTCTAGTCTCAGCTAAAATGATTATGAATTTTTTTCTTTTAATTTGAAAGGAATAATTCACCTGTGCACTGAAGCCTTCGAAGCAAGTTTTTAGCCCAAAGCACAAAATCATTACTCGATGAAGTTAGCCTTTGAACAGCCAAATTTCAAAAGAAAATATTGATTTGGCACACTTCAGCTTGTCAATTGAGAAGATTAAGCACTATAGAGTGGGAAATAGAGACAACAGGAGGCCAGATACTGTGAAAATCTTTCATCTGGTGGAATTGCCTGCTGAGGGAAACAAGGGATGCCCTTGTTGCTCCTACTTTTAAAGTTAGATTAGGACAAGAATGCAAACACCTACTGTCTAATATCAAGATCCTGCTTCCTGTAATCTTAATGAAAATACTCTGAGAGTGCACAGCACAGTCTTCCCCCTTTTCTGTCCGCTAATCACTCTTCCCCTCCCTTGAAGCTACCTATAATGTCCATTGCCATGGCAACCAAGCATGATATGTATCTCAGACAAGATGACATATGCATCTTTTCCTGCTTTAATAGATACTCTGTTTAGGCTGCAGTCTCCTCTGATTGCCCCGTTCCCCAAAGGACACACAAATGCTGACTCCATGAATTGGCATCTCCATGCAGGAAGAAGCTGCTGTGGGAAACTGTCATTCAGACCTCAGATTTTAAATCTGTGATGTGCTCCTCTGAGGTTTAATTACAGGTACTTTTAACTGAGTGGCAAGGAAATGCTTTTAAAGAAACAATGTTCATTGAGCTTAAAGTGTAATTACCTGATCGCTAAACTTGCCTAAAGAAACGGGAGTTATTGCATTCTTGGCCTGCCTTTGCCAGGCAGGTCAATCATTAAAGTTTAACAAATGAAGCCAGTATTTCATCTCAGCAAGTTTGTCCCAGCGAGCATTGATCCATTGGCTGTTTGTTCATGCTCCAAAATGTATGCTCATCAATACCAGAATCTTGTGAACCCAAGGATGGTGTTGTAATGAAACAAGCAGACAGTTGTCAGCAATGCTTAGAAGCTTTACATCATCCTTAAACTGAACGAGGATGGGTTTAGATTAGATATTCGTTATATAAGAAATTTGTTATGGTGAGGGAGGTGAGGCATTGACAAAGGCTGCTCAGAGAAGATGTGGATGCCCAGTCTCCTGAAAGTGTTTTAGGCCAAGGTGCCATGGGAATTGGAGCAACCTGGTTCAGTGGAAGGTGTCCCCACATGGCAGGGGGGTTGAAGCAAGATGATCTTCAAGGTGCCTTTCAACCCACCCCATGGTAGGATTCTATGGAATTACAAAGAGAGAGTTTCAGAGAAAGCCCAAGATTTTATGATAAATTCAGAAGCTGGTCTTTCTCACAGAAGGATGAGTGGGGTGGCATTAGCTGCTACCAGAGCCTGTCTCCAGCCCCGCAGTCCCTCATCAACAAATAGACTTTATTTCTGCTGCAAGAGACAAGAGCAGCAGAAGCCCCCACTGACATGGATTAATGAGTGATGGTGGCTTCTGTGAAGAGCAGGAACAGGCACACACATCTTTGGATGGGAAGAGGATGTAGGGGAAAGGGCTTGCTGAAGCCCCTGACATCATCCTGACTTAACATCAACCTTGACAAGGGTGACCTGAGGAAGTCTAGCAATGAGAAGCTGATTTCATGGTGCAGCAAACAATGGTCCTCTTCTTTTCCCTCCTGAGCACTGAGCTTGGTGTGTTGCCTCCTTATATTCATCCACTCCCCCTCAAGTGGTAAATGTGTAGGCCAAAGGTGTGAGTCTTGACTTTTCTTGCCAAACAGAAAAACTGAATGAAGACACAGTTTCTCTGCCTAAATGTATGGGGATGAAAACGCTGGCCATGGAAGGATGAAAACTGCCTCTGTAACGCAAGATAAAGTTACACACAATTGGATATGATGGGGCAGAAAAGTTTTACAGCTGTTTTGTGATGTTTTCTGTCTCAAGTTGTGGGATTAAGCTACCAAGGCATAGATATAATGGCTCAGAAGGTTTTGCTGATTATTTGAGGATTGCCATATTTTGTATCTCTGGGCAATACCCTACCTATTTGGTCAGTTTCATCTCCATCTTTCACTTCCTTTTACTCTTACTATGCCCTCCTGCCTGCAGTAAAGCTCCCCAGGACATCACTCTCTACCGAATCCCGAATTCCAAACCCTAAGCCCCCTGTTTTCCTCTGAAGCATACTGATGACTCAGAGTGTTCCAGGGAGCTGTGCAGCAAAGAGTGGACTCCAGGGGAGAGAAAAGCTGCATTTCCCTTCTGACAGTAGTGGAAGTGTCTGAATTATCCCAAGATAAAAGCCGAAGAATATAAGGCAGCTCTGTTTTTTAAGGAGGTTTGTTTCCAGGAAGCAGCATTGTGAATGACATGTAGACACCTGAAGTGCCACTTTGCTGTGCTGGTGGGGCTTGTGATTATTATTCCTGCTAATCTAAAACCGTGTTTGTCTGTGCTGGCTGTGACAAGGCTGTATTGCCATCAAAGCTGGGTGTCTTGACAGATCATCTTTTCCCCAGAATAATACAATGATTTTCTGCTGGGTCTGCCTATAACCTTCTCCCACTGAGTCCTTTGGTGAGGCTACTGGACTTTATTGTCCAAATGGTTAACTTTTTAGGCATTATTTGGATGAATGGGTGGTTAGATAAGACCAGGGTTTTTTAAAGCTGTTCCAAATTTCTCTTTGGTCCTCTCTTCTTTTGACCTGAGTCCTCTTCCTTTTTTTCTTTATTAATCTTAAAATGGCTCTGCTCTGCATCTGCTTTTGCCCAAAGACATCCATGGTTCCTTCTCTTTGATACATGCTTTACAGACGGCAGGTGATCCAGCTGCCCAGGGCAGTGCTGTAGCTATCTCAGGCTGGTACACCTCCATGGAGACACCTTAAGTCTCTGAGCCTGTGATTTTCTGCATAGCAGTGTTACCAAAGGAAAATGCCTTTTAAAATCTCTTCTGGAGGAAGATGTCAGGTATGCTTGTGCTGTCTGAGAAATACAAATTAATCTTTTAGTTCTCTTCCTTCATTTTTCTGTCTCCAATTGCTGTCTTTACTCTGCAGCAGTCACTTCAGCGATTATTGCAAGCTTGTGTAATTGCTTGGTGTCATTTGCATAAGATAAGGATCTTAATGGTATAACACCCATTGTCATGAGATTCATCTCAGTTTAGGTTGTTACTACACAATGTGGGAAGATGAGGAAATCTTAGCAGCCTTCTGACTTGAGGCCGTTACTTAACTTCCTCCCTACTCTTACTGCTCCATAGATCAACTGTAGTTACAATGCTTTTAGCTGGAAAATGTCTGATTTTCTTACATTCCTGGTGCGTCTCGCAAAATACAGATCGTCAAAAGCACTTTTAATCACTATCCTTATTCATTTTGTACTCGTAGTCAGAGCATGGGTATTTAATCTAATCCTTTCCCACTCTTCAGAGTTTTTCACCACTTGCTTCCTATGCAATTTGCTTTAACCATTCCTCAATTGCTTCCATTGGACTTTCCCCACTGAGCTTTAATAGATGTCTTTGTAGTTTCACTGGTGGCAGTAACGTGTAAAAGAGTTTTGAACTCTTTTCTTTTCCTTAGTTGAAGGGTGATCTCTAACATTTCTGTGGCAACATATGTTGCTAAAAGGATAGAAGGGCTGCTGTACAGTCCTTTCTATGTCATCGGCTCAGAATTGATGCCTTTTGTTTTCTTACAAGCCAAACTCTCAATCTTGGTCTGGGGTGATTGTATCCAGGTACATCATAGAATCCTTTAGTTGGGAAAGACCTCTAAGGTGATTGAGGCCATCCTCACCTGACACTGCCAAGCTCACCACTAAACCATATCCCTAAAAGCCACATCTACACATCTTTTAAATACCTCCAGGGATGGTGATAAGAGTGTTCAGCCAATTGCTCTTTCCATGACTCCACCTTCTCTCTTACTTTTCTCCCAGGCATGAGGATTCCTCTTGGTGCTCTTAGCACAGGCACACTGTTGTTCCCATTGAACACAATCTTCTTCCATCTCAATTTCACACCTTTTTTTCCTGGTGCTTCTCTATAACCTAAAGGGGTTTACTTGCCTTTGGAAATTTTCCTCTGCTTTGTTATGTGCTTTTGTTTCCACTCTCCCATAATCCTTGGCTCTGTTTGCATTTTCCCTCTAAAGCTTTTGTTTTGATGTTTGTCCAGCTCCTCCTTGTTTGCTTAGGCCTCCCAATAAGTTCCCTACTGTGTCCTCTATTGCTTCCTTAAATATTTCCCATCTGGTCTCTACTGAGAATTCTTTATCGTTCAGCAGTAATGGCCTGAAGTGCTCCCCAAGCATTACCTCCTCTATCTCTGTCAAAGACTTGCCTTTTAACTTTGCAGGATCAAATTTAACTCCAGTGTCACCCGTCTTTCCCTTGGGCTTTAATGCATTCATCATCTTTTCAATAAGTAATTCATGATTGCTGCTGCCCTTCAGCATCGCTATAGACTTTCACATCCAGCAGTGACTCTGTTGTGCCTTTTCCAGATAATCATGTGGTCCATCTGTTTCAGTGTGTAACCAGCTGGTGACCCTGTAAATCCATGAGGGACCCAAATGCCACCAGTGACCAGACTATGCACCCCACATCAACTACTTCAACTTCTTACCTGTCCAACTCCTTCCATATGGCCCAGCATGTTCTTTTGCTCATTTCTGTTTTCCTCCTCTATGTTTCCAACTTTCACCTTCACAACTGCTTCATGAGCTGCGACCTTGTTTCAGACACCATATTGGTAAAATTTATATTTTCTCTTCCCTGCAACTTGTTTTGGTGCAAAACAGCAAATCACAGCCAGGCAGAGATCACTGCAGGCTGCAGTAAATATTGCTGTGATGATCCTGTCAGGCATGAGTTTCCTGTTGTTCGCAGAAATCCTTACACTTTTTGCTCACAGAAGCAATATTACTCATCTGGGAAAAGCAAGCAACAAACAAACAAGCAAACAACCCCAGAAATAAGTATGATATCCGAATTACCTGTGTTTCCAGTGTGTCTGGTTTGGCAACTGTGGATGCATCGCTCAGCTGTGGTGCTCACTGCTCTGGGGTGAGAGGAAGCTCCAGGTGCCCATCTCAGAAGCCATGTGGTGTCTCCAGCCATTCTCCAACCTCCATGACTGTTTCCATGTGTTTGGGTCATCAGTCAGATTGAATTGCAAAATTCTTCCTGTAACAATTTATGGATACAATACCTGGTTATGCCTCTGTGGTATATGTGAAAGCCTCACAATCCTTTGCAGGACTTATTGGCATGGGTATCAATGCCACCTTCATATCTTGCCTTCAACAAATTAAGTTTAGATAGTTTTGACTTAAAAATCTGACTTTTCCTCTTCTTACATACACTATTCAGATATGTTGAAGTGAATTGCTTTAGCAGATGATACAACTGTTTTTATTTGATTTGATTTGTTTTGTTTGTTAAGTTTTTTTGCTTAAACAAATATGTTACATTTTATTTGGTAATATTTGATGTGACATTTTTGGGTCATTGCCATCCATCACCTAAATATGGAGACACTAAGCATCTGTATCCTAGCACAGGAGCAACCTCTCTTCTCTGATTTTTAAAGATATATGGCAAAATGTTTATTAAAATATCTTGAGGTAGAAAACACACTGAACATAAAGGCTATAAAATTATTTGATTGAGTTTGAAATCAAGGTACCCACATTTGGCATTAGGTGTTTTCATGTGAGATGAACATCTGAGCTCCCAAAGCAGGGAACAGAAATGCAGTTGCTGCCCAGGTACAGCCATCCAGTGCTATGTGAGATGCTGGCTGGGCTGTCCTACAGCTGCCACTCCCTTGGTTACATGAGTGAACAGGTCTTGTATCATGTCACCCAGCACCACACAAATGTGTCAGACACCCGATATCACCTCAAAAAGCTGTTGTTGTTTTCATTTGCACTAGCTCAGCCTCTGAGCAAACCCATCAGTGTAGTCCAGATGCAGCTAACCAAACAAAGGTGCTGGGTTTTAGAGGCAGCTGAATGCCTTTGCAGCCCTGCTGACTGTGCAGACCAAACCTCCTCAGGTTGTGGAGCACCCTCACATGCCCACAGAGACATTTATGTGCCTCACCAAGGAGCAACAGGGAGGTCAGTTGCCTCAAAGAATTATGTCATCAACTTAAATCAACCTTCTTCTGTTATCATCCCAAAACATCAAGAGTTTTGATTAAAAATGGACACTCAATAAAAATTTTTAGTAGTTCATTGTAGAATTCTCCCAGGAACAACCAAACCCAAATTACCATTGCACTACTTCTAGATTTTTCATTTAAACCATTGCAAAACCATATTCGGTGAGGCCAGAATGGTGGTCTTTGGTATCCTTTTGTGTGGTGCAAATGAATAAGTTCAGGGCAATTCCCATATCCATGAAAACATTCAAGTCCAGGCTGGATGGGGCTCTGAGAAACCTGTGCTAGTGCAAGGTGTCCCTGCATGTGGTAGGGAGTTGGAGCTAGGTGGTCTTCAGGGTTTGTTTTCTGTCAAACTATTCCATGATTTTATGAATTCCCAAAGAATTTCACTGGGAATTTCCTGCTAGCCCAAACTGGCATCCCCGCAGGCAGATACTCCTTGGGATCCCAGACTATAGGGTTCAATGTGCACAGCAAACACAAAGACCAGTGATCCCTGATGGCATTTCTGAACAACTGAAGCCCACCTGAAAACACTTTATGGAGGAAGGAGTTGAAATGTGACAAGCAGAGCATGTTTCATCCCATTCAGTGTAGAAAAATCAATGTGCAACTGGTGTTTCTCAAGAGAAGTACATCAAAAGTGAGTAGTGTGAATGTAGATCAGCTGTGATCTTTCTGTGATTAGAATTAGTTTTCTTTTGTGAACTGCTAATGCAAATGGGTATATTGATCCAAAATCCCCTTCCCTCCTTAACAGCTAAAATATTCCTGCCCCAGGACTAACCAGAGCTGAAATTGGATAACGAAGGATGAAACCATCTGTAGCTAATATTTTTTCTTAACCAACCACAGCCAAAGTTCCAATGATTTGGAGATCCCAGAGCTGAAAGGATCTACCATGATCATTGAATTTACCTGCTGCATCATTAAAGCAATAAAATTTCACTCATTATGAAGTTCACAAATATGGGACTGACTATAGCAGAGCATTTCTTCTAAGGCACTTCCACTCCTGACTCACAGCCTCTTACAGTCAATACTGCAATGTTTGTCAATAGTTATGAGAGAAACTGATAGACTGTTCTCAAAGACACATTGCTTGGAGTCTGCATTTAGGAAAATCAATTACATTTATCAAAATGCCAAAGCGACTCTATAGGATGTAACAATCAGTAAAACCATGGTCAGGCTGGGGAGATGCCAACATACGATTTTCTCTTCTGGTGATTTTCTTGAGTGTTCTTTTCTGCTTATAACTTGAGGTGACTTGTGCTTGAGCCATGTCCTGCAAAGCCAAGGTACAGATGGTTTTTTTGGCTTGGACTGCAAGATGGTACAGACCAGACCATGGTTTGCTTAGACTAGCTCTTCCCCAGGCCAAGTCTTCTCTGATGAAACTGAGTTTTTCTGCTAGATGGATTTATATCTTGTGTCAGTGTTTTAAACAGACACTTCCATTTTCATGAGCTGCAGTTCACAGATGCTAAAAGTGAGCCAACCCAACAGATGCTGGAGAGAACTGAAGGCCTTAATGGCATCCTGACCATTTGGATTCCCATATTCAGAGCTCTGGTAGCTCAGCACTTGATGGTAATGTGTGATGTCTGGAATGGTGAGTAGAGGAAGGTTCATGCATTCCACAGGAAGGGACTTCAGTGACACTTTTCCGTTTTCTTTCAAAATATGTTAAAAGTGATAAAGCTTAACATCAGAAGTAGAAAGTTTCAAAGAGCTTTTTGGGCATCTGGGTGCCTGTTTCCTAGTAAGACAGATGTTGATATACAAATTCCAAGGCTTGGAAAATTCCAGCTCTTTGCAGAGGTCCAAAGTAATTGGTCTAAAGTCCAAGAATTTCTTTCCCTGGGATTTGAGTATTTAACAGTCCTATCTCCATCTCAGAACTCCTAGAACTGATTCAAATTTTTAATTTTCTAAAATTTTTATATAAAACCATGGGGACAAGCTTTATACAAGTTCAGCATATTACAGCTTGGAAATTCACTAGTAGTTAGAAGACTAAAATTAGCTGTATCCTGGGCAGCATCAAAAGAAGTGTGGACAGCAGGTTGAGGGAGATGATTTCCCTCCTGTACTCTGCTCTGGAGTCTTGCATCCTGCTGTGGGTCCCCCAGTATAAGAAGGACATGGACCTGCAGGAGCAAGTCCAAAGGATGCCATGAAGACGTTCAGAGGGATGGAGCACCTCTCCCAGGGAGTCAGACTGAGCAAGTTGGAGTTGTTTAGCCTGGAGAAGAGATGTCTGTGGGAATACTTTAGAGGCCCTTCCAGTACCTAAAGGTGCTACAAGAGAGCTGGAGAGGGACTTCTGATGAGGGGGAAAGACTTTAACCTCACACAGAACACGTTTAGATTAGATATTAGAAAGAAATTCTTCCCTGTGAGTGGTGAGGCACTGGCACAGGTTTCTCAGAGAAGCTGTGGCTGCCCCATCTCCGGAAGTGTTTAAGGCCAACTTGGATGGAGCTCTGCTGTAGTTGAAGGTGTTCCTGCTGGCAACTAGATGAGCTTGAAGGTCCCTTCCAACCCAAATAGTTCTGTGATTCAATGGAATAACTGTGAAGGCTTGTAATGGAGATGCTCTCCTCATGTTGTGCTGTTCCCAGTACATCACCCCTGTTTGTGTGGTGCCACCCCCAACTGCAGCATGAAGAGGGGCTCCAGGTGGTGTAATATGAGAGGAGAAGCCGATGGCATGAAAAGACTGAGAGACCAGAACTTGCTTTTTGTTTAAATTTATTGCAGCCAGAGTTTTTGATCTGCAAACTGCAGCCTCTGCTCTAATTCCCTCCAGCCATAGGGATAGAAGTGGGACAAGGAAAATGGCATATAGTTTTAGAAGCAACATCTTTCTTGTAGTCACAGATTTTAACTCTGAAGAAACATTAACTATCACCTTTATTGTCTTCCCTCAAGGCTCAGAAGTCTCATGTTCTGAGGTGAGCTTGTTATCAGTGCCTAGGATGTTGTTGCATTCCTGAGTAAGTAGACACAGCAATGAAATAAGCATAAAATCTCAGTGGCAACTGAATAACAACTTTCTTCGCCTCTCAACCTCCCCCCAAATGCTTATACAATTGAAAATGAAATTGCACCTCTGGGCTGAGCTGCAGCAGCTCTCCTCAGAGGCCCCTTCAATACAATTGGCAAGGAATGGGTCTGCTGGCAAGCCTTACTCAGCTCATGTTTGCAAAACGCTTTGGAAAGGAAAACTGCTGCACAGCACTGAGTCATGCAGTTGTGACTGTGGAAAAGCGGAGTGTGTGGAGCTTAGGAATGCATCTGGATGCCTTGTGGAGAAAACTGGGGCCTGTGAGTGAAGTGTAGAGTTCATATTAGCAACCATAACCAGGACTGAGCACTGGGGACTTCAACACTATAGACTGCTCTTGGAAAAGTAAAGTTTTCGGTGGTTTTGTTAGCAGAGCAGCCTGTTTGGGGCTGACAGGCATTGTGCTTTGGACATATATTCTGTCCCCAGAACAATGGCAGAAGTCTGGCTGTGCCCTGTGGAGGGAAGCACTGCTGCTCTGGATTAATGTTAACCTCACCCAAAGGGAATTAATCTCATCAGTAAAACCAAGTATTTAGAGAAAGACAAACAAGACCAAGTAATGTTTCCATTTCCAGGACAGTTCTCATCTCCCATATTGCCTGACTGCCAAAGTAACTGGTGCCCTTCCTATCTCCTGTGCCCACTTCTCTGCTGGTGATGAATCCCATCTGATGGGTGAGAAATTGGGACAAAAGGGCAATTTTCAGGCACCCTTTTCTGGTGCTTCAGCTCAATAAGTGAGGAGCCAATTACCCATTTCAGGATTCACAACAACCCATGAGTGGGTGGGTAAATGGATGCTGTAGGTGCCTCCTTTGTGTGTCTTCTGCATTTCTTCCAAAGGACCTGAACCAAATATGCTATAAGCCACTGGATTTGAATCTGCACTTTAGGAAACCAGATAGCCCGTCTTTATGCTGCTTTTCTTCCAGTTACATAGTTCTGCGCTTATGTTTCTTTTTTTTTTTTTCAAGTTGTGGAGGGAGGAGAGAGAAAGAGAGGAGAAAGGCCAACCAGGGGAAAGAAAGGTAGGTGCTTCTGTTCAAACACCTTTGCTTTCTCTTTGGTATTGTTCACCGTTCCAAGCAAACTTGCATCTGCAATATCAATTTGGGTTGATCCTTCCCTCTGTCTGCAGGGAGAGGTCTCTGTTAGCCAAATGATTATTCTTGGAATAATAAAAACTTGCAGCTGGAACCAGGAGCCTGGCTGATGTAGACAATAAATCCAAGGAAGGCATACAGAAAGAAGAGATTGCTTTGTCTTGCCATGCTCAGAAATCAACCTGGCTGCATGGCTGTGTGCTTTCACCCCCATGCAGATGAAACCCTTCAAAATTAACCCAGCTGCTGACGTGGAATAAAACAAGAGAGTATAGAAGGAAAGCTTTACCTGAAATAACAGTGATGCCTTTAGCAAGAGAGGAAGGTAGGCAGCCTGAAGCTTGCAGCCCTTTTTAACAACTTGTATAAAGACTGAGGAATTGAAACAGAAACCAAAACAAAAATACCTTCCTGTAGTACTCTGCAGATATGGGGATCTCCTAAGTTTTGGCCTGACTAATGCAGAGAACAATATCCCAGCATATGCTGTTATAGCAGAACAGCATAAAAACAGCAACCTGGGGTGCCTTCAGAATGCATTAAAGCCTAGAATTCCCTTAAATGTGTGCTTAACTCCATTCCCTGCTCAGCAAACTGATATGTGCAATGTGTGCGATTGCCTGATCCCCAAATCCTTTTTATTTCCAAGGGTTTCAAGACCTTTGCAAGCATTAACATGACAAAAGATGACACATCAATACATATATAAAGTACAATACAACATCTATCAGAATCCCTGTCCGAACCCTTCAGCTTTGGAGTACTAGGATGTGGCCAGGAAAGCCTGGCTGGGGTCTAGGAAATGATGGGTGAGCCTAAGAGAATTAGGTATCTGATGTGTTTGAGCCTAGGCTCTGACCTTTGTAAAGAGAGCGGAGAGAGTGTCTTTTAAATTTAAGGATGCCCATAGTCAGAATATATGCTGGTTAAGATTTTAGTCCAAAGGTGCTATGAATCCTCATCATAAAAGGATCCAATTCACTCAGGAAAATGCTTTCTTTAATCCACTACTCAATATTTTCCAAACTGGCAGAGGCAACTGCCCCTTCCCTCTTCTCACTCCCTTTGGAGCCAGTGGCCCCTGGATGGTTAAACATTTTGAGGCACAGGGATGTTCGCTGTCGTGCTGTGTGTCTGAGGCAGCCAATCTGCTTCAGGGCCTGGCAGAGGAACCAAATTCCTTGGCCTGGCCCTCAACCACAAGTTCATCTTCACATACCAGGAGAAGGAACACTGCTCCCAGCTTTTCATAGAGCTAGAGCTGCCACTGGACACCAAATCAAGAATAAATGACAAACAGTCACACATATTTTGTTTTCACAGCCAATGCAAACAAAGATATTTTGCTTTTACAACCACAAAATTCTGCCGTTTGCAAAGAATTCCTTGCGTCTCCTCTAACACTCACTGTTCTCTTCTCTTTTTACCCTCCTCCTGTGCTTCATGTTCTTACTGAATTTCCTTCATCCCATCCCAGAGAAAAAAGCAGAAACAAAGCATATCTGTACCAAATCCCTGGCACCCTGGAGGCAAGTCAGTTGTGTGTATTGGCGTTTTGGGGATATGCATGAAGAAAAGCCCAGGTGGACAGGGGTTATACCTGATTCAATCTGGATGGTCCTGTCAAGTCTAGAACTAGAAGAAAAAAAGAGCTTTAGCTGTTCAAGATTCTTCCCTCCCTACTGCATCCCAATACTGACACCATTCCCACCATTGTTCTCCTCCGCCTTCTCGCCCCTTTGCTCATATTTAGTAAGATCTGAAATGCGAAGAGCTGCAGTGCCAAAGGAATGGCAATAGAGGAGAGATTAGCTGGAATAGGAGGGCAGCTGTCAGAAGGTCTCTCTGTTGGTTCCCATCCCTTCTTGCAGCCCCAAGGAGAACTGGATCCCACTCTAAAACAAAGCTCCAGAGCCAAGCGCTGGTTACCAACAGAGCCTGGCCAGAGCCCATCTCTACCAGACTTGGGCATCTCAGACCCTCCTCAGCTCTATTTCCAAGTTTGATGCAACTCTCTGCACACACATTTTAGGTCACATCACCTCTCACTGATTCCTTCAAGTGCTATTTCTCAGTAAGAAAAAGAAAAACAAACTGATGTTCATCTTTCCTTACTAGACCCTGCCCTGACCGCTCTTATACACCAGTCCTTGTTGTTTCCAATACTCAAACATTGTGTGTTTTTCACCCCGGCACCTCTGTGTAAACTGATACCAATCCCAGCAAGCTCTTTCTCTTGTTAAGGGGTTTAGTTTGCCAAACTGAAATTTGAGAAATTCAGACCAGAAGGAAATAGGAAGAGCAGTGGAAATTCCCCAGGGAACAGGATCAAAGAGAGAAGTGGGAGGTCCTCAAACACAAGAGTGGGGGGACTTCCCACCTGACACAGTTTCATCTGACCAGCAGCAAGGAGTTTTCTTCAGGATCTTAGAAAAAATCCTCCTGGAATCTGTATGAATTGAAGAATGGATACATATTATCTGTAAAACATTAATGTACCCTGTAGGCTGATTTTAGGGGAAAAAAACTATCAAGAAATGAACACAATTAAGGAAAAAGCTTTGAACATGACCATAGGAGGTATTTTAATCCTATCAATCCTTCCAATAACTCCAGGACACTCAGTGGGAACCTCTCCATTGCCACTGAATTTATGGGAAAGGATTCAGTTACTGCCAGAACAGCACAAGTGATAGGTAGATACAGAGGTAGATGGATGAAGGCAGGGAGGGAGGAAAAGAGGGAGAACACAAGCAGTTGTGATTTTATTACTTCTGGCTGCATCACCCAGACTCTGAGTAAAACAAGATTAAAACCCTTTGCTAATCTGTATAGCTCCGCATGTGTAGAAGAGTTAAGGCAAACACTGGAAAATTCTTACACCAGGGTCTTGCTTTTCTTTATATAAAATATTTGCAAATTTTAGGTTCTTAAACCTGAGAAGAGTCATGGCTGGTCCCTTCCATTCCAAAATGAAAACTACCTTTTTTGGGTGGTGAAACAGACTCAGGTACCTGAGCTGAAAACATGCACCACCAAATGCTACAGCAGGTGTAGTGTTCCCAGCCCATAGTGTCTGTCTGAAGTAAGGAGGTTAATAGGTTAAATATGCCTCTTTGGCAAAATATTGCAAAGAAAGTATAGTTCTCACTTGCTTCCTGTATTTTGATTGCTTTTTACTTTTCACTGTCAAGACATGAAATCATAAAGTTTTCACTATTTGGTGAAACAAGGAGGGGCATGAATAAAATTTCCCTATTGGACTTCTAGAGGGCAGACTTTGGCCTATTCAAGAGACTAATTTGGAGAATACCTTGGGAAGCAGCCCTTAAAAACAAAGGAGTCCAGGAAGGATGGGTGTGCTTCAAAACAGAAATCTTGAAGGCACAGGAACAGGGAACAGACTGTCCCTATGTGCTGAATGACAAGCTGTCGAAGAAAACCACTGGCCTGGATGGGCAAGAAGCTTTTGAAGAAACTAGGGATGAAAAAGAGGATGTATCACCTTTGGAAGGAGGGTCAGGTATATCAGGAAATGTTTAAGGGAGTTGCTAGGTCATGTAGGAAAAAAATTAGAGAGGAAAATGCCCAGTTAGAACTATGACCATTTCTGTAAGGACAATTAAAATATATTTATAAATACATTAATGGCAAAAACAAGGGCAAGGACAACCTCCATTCTCTATTAGATGTGGGAGGGAATTTAGTAAGTAAAGATGAGGAAAAGGCAGAGGTACTTAACACCTTCTTTGCATCAAGTTTCAACAGAAAAACAGGTTGTCCTCAGGACAGCTGTCCTCCTGGGTTGGTTGATGTACTAGGGAGCAGAATGGTCCCCCTGTTATCCAGGAAGAGACAGTCAGAGAACTGCTGAGCAGCTTGGATGTTCATAATCTATGGGACCAGATGGGATCTATCCCAGGGTGATGAGGGAGCTGGCAGATGAGCCTGCAAAGCAACTCTCCATCATTTACCAGCAGTCCTGGCTCACTGGTGAGGTTCCAGATGACTGGAAGCTGGCCAATGTGGCACCCATTCACAAGAAGGGTGGGAAGGAGGATCCTGGTAGGCCAGGTAGCCTGACCTCAGTACCAGGTAAGGCAATGGAACAGTTTATATTGGGTGTCATCACACAGCACTTAGAGGGTGGCCAGGGTATCGGCCAGCAGGGGTTTAGGAGGGGTAGGTCGTGTTTGACCAGCCTGGTCTCCTTCTATAACCAGGTGACCTGGCTACTGGATGCAGGAAAGTCTGTGGATGGTGTCTATTTAGACTCCAGCAAGGCCTTTGATACTGTCTCCCACAGCACACTCCTGGAAAAGCTGGCAGCCCACAACTTGGATAGGGCACTCTTTGTTGGGTTAGGAACTGGCTGGATGGCCAGGCCCAGAGAGTGCTGGTGAACAGTGCTGCATCCAGCTGGTGGCCAGTCACCAGGGGTGTCCCTCAGGGCTCTGTGCTGGAGCCTGTTCTGCTCAAAGTTTTTATTGATGACATGGATGAGGGGATCAAGTCCACTGTCAGGAAATTTACAGATAATAAGTCAAAGCCTGCCTGTTCTCAGGTCCTGGGACACAGGCCTTGAAGCCAAAGATGGGAAACATGTTCACCTTTGGATGGTTTGGGTGACAGTAGGTCAATTTGTGAGCTCTTGTGTCATAGAACCAGAGAATCATAGTACTATAGAATCATAGAATCATAGAATGGCCTGAGTTGGAAGGGAGCTTCATGATCATTTAGTTCTGAAACCCCTGCCATTGCCAGAGGCTGATTCCAGTAGATCAGATTGCTCAAAGTCCTATCCATCTGAGCACTATTTAGAGCCAAACTGCTGTGCTGGGTGGGTAGGTATCTCCTTCAACTACAGCAGTCTCCTGTCATGAACACCTGCAGAAGTTTTGGGGCTCTCCAGACCATAGCAAGGACCTCACCAGGGCTGCCCAGGCTGTTCTGAATTGGTAAACAGACTCCTTTCCTACTGCTGGGGAGACAACCATGGCTCTGAGTTACCTGAGCAAAGACACAATGAACAGAATAGGAAAATATTCAGCTTGGTGGTTTTGGCTCAAGCAGAGAGCATTTTTCTCATGTTAACAGCCTTTCAGAGCTGACTTCAGCAGGTACCTCCTGGCTGTACCTTAACAGGAACTTCAGCTCAGGGAAAAAGCTCTCTAGAGGAATGAAGAAGGCATTCATCCCCACCAGCGCTGGTAAATGTGAACTTGGGTGCCCAATTCAGTTTTGAGAATCTTTTCATCTCCTTTTTGTGCCTCTTTGAACAGAGGAAACCTGGCTACATGCTGACCACACTGGATGTCCTGCAATGCTCTTCTCAAAAAACACCCCTTCTGTCTCTCCCCATATTATATCCTTGCAGGAGAGCTTTTGCTTGGATCAGAAAAGAGCAGAACAGGTCTAGCCCAGGCTTAGAGTGAAGGTCAGAAAAAATGTTGCTTTTTTACAAGACTGACATTCTCTCATCATTCTCTCTGCTGCTTCCCACCTTTCATAGGACAGCTCAGTATTACAGCTTCCTGTTAATTATTCATCCCAGCCTGTATTTGCTTAGATAAAGTTCACATAATGAATTGCCTGAACCCGCCTGATCTGGTCTCCCTGGGCTGTAAATTGGCAAGAGCTGAGACACTGGTGACGAATGATGGCCACAATGAACAGGCAGTTCTTACTTTCTTATATAAGCATTTTCAGGACATTTTGCAATGGTTTCAAGCACTCATGAACTTTGCTTCCCATTTTTACCTTCACTGTGCCTGGCCGTGGCATCACCATGTTCCAGAGGGGTTTATTAGGTCTAGACTTAAATTATGGGTGTCATATGAGTGAAATAAAAGTTAGTAAGGTAATGATTAAAGAACAATCTCAGGTCCTGCAGGTCCCTTTCTTCCTTGTGGGATGATGAGCTGTGTGGTGAGATGGGGCATGGGAGAAATGAAGGATGCATGGAAAGGGGGTGACTGGAGAGGTCCCTTGGACCTTTCACCTTTCATGCAGCCCCTCTCCTGGGCACCCCACACTGGGAGTGGCAGAGTCACAGGAAGGAGGTACCAGGGCGTGAAAATGAGGTTCAGTGTGGATTTCGAGGGGTTTTGAGCTGAGCTCCAGTTATCCTGGGCTTTTCAACCTGATTTTACTTCATAGGAGTCACATAAACCTTACTTGTTTGAATACTTTAAAGAGGAGTAACATCATCGGTTTCAAGAGATGCACATCAGCAAAAAGCCAGCACAGACAAAATGAATGAATGAAGTCCCTGAAGCATGTGGGACTAACGCACTGGAGTGGGAAACATCCACATAAAGAAGGTCAAAAGGGGCTACTAGCCAGGAAAGGAATTTGTGATCACAGTAAAAATATCCCTGAAATGTCTGAAGAGGCCTTAGTTAGGAGCAGAAGAGACAGCAGAGATGAAGCTGGATTGCTTTCTCAGGGCAGCACTGCACATTAGATGCTTAGTGCTAACTGCCCTAAATAGTGCTCGATTCTGCTTGGAGGAACAATTTGACATCCCAGGCACTTTGGTGTGATTGCACCGTAGGCAATGACAGGAGTTCTTCTTCATTGTCTGAGCTTGAAAGTAGAAGGTAATAGAGTGTCAGGACTGTGGGAAAGAGCATCTTCTGGAATTAGACATGGTCAACATGCTGTTGCTGCAGTAACCAGCCCTGCTGAGGGGTAGGGAAATTAGATTTCTGTAAACTTCACTTCCTTGAAGGAAGGATGTAGCCTGGTGGGGATTGGTGTCTTCTCCCAAGTAACAAGTGACAGGAGCAGAAAAGTGGCTTCAAGTTCTACTGGGCCAGTTTACATTGGATATTAGGAAAAATTTCCTCCCTAAGATGTCGTCAGGCATTGGAACAGGTTACCCAGAGAAGTGCGGGAGTCACCATCCCTGGAAGTGTTCAAATGCATGTAGATGTGGTAGTTGGGGACAGGGTTTAGCGGTGGGCTTGGCAGTGCTGGTTAATGGTTGAACTTGATTGTCTTGGAGGTCTTTTACTTACTAAATGATCTTAAGATTCTAACCTGAACATTGCTCAGTTGCAGCTCCAAACTAGGGGTTGAATAATACCCATGTGCAAATCTTGGGATGGTACTGTACAGGAGATGAAGGCACGATGATGCATGGTTCCCTGACTTCTGGCCCACTCAGCATCCTTTATACCGTTTGCTCAGCTCTGGCTTTTTCCACTCAGGAGGAATTTCCCTAAACAGAAAAGTAATGGTGGTGGGCAATAGCTGCCTCTCTCCCCTAAAAGAAAGGTCACATCTATTTAATAAGACAGGTAAATAAATCAAGGGGTTTATTACCAATATAGTGGGCAAATATGCTGTTATTAAGCATCTCTGGACAACACATTTTGATTAAGTGGCCTAATTTCCAGTGTGAAATACCTGACAACTTACTGCATTAAATAAAGAGCTGGCAGATAAAACCCAGGGCTGACACTGAGCATTGCTCTGCTTCCATTTTTTTGGGTGTATGGGTGGCTGTCCTATTCATTCATGCTCTCCTCTGTCTTACAGAGCCAGTTTTTGAGCTGGGATAACCTCTAACTGGATTATATCAGGGTGTGATCCAGGAATGTTCGTGTAAGAGAGTAGCTATTGAAGGGGAGGAGTGCCTGTTGCCCTCCTGGGACTTCTTAGGGACATGTGAGAATGAGTTTAGCCCCAGGGTTAGATTACCCTGGTGTGGTATCCAGATGGATTCCATGGGTACCCCAAGAGCATCACTCTGTGCTTCTACTTTCAACCCAAAATGACTTGCTTGCTCCTTTCCCCACGTTACCTTTGCTTCTAGACTTCAGCCATGGTACTGAGATGAGGCCTCGTCTGCTGGTGGGACAGGGTCTTGCTCCCATCTCCTCACCCTGATTACAGGGGAAGGAGTTACCCTATATTGTCATAGCTGAGGAAAATATATTTTGGAAAGGACTCAGCTTCTTCCTCCTTCTGAGAGATATTAAAGGAGTCCAGAATTTTAAGTGTTCTGCTCTCAGCCCTGTGACTCTTCCAAATATCTGCCTCCTTTCTCTGGAAGCTGTCCCAGCTCCAGACTCAGCAAACACTCGACATGTGTCAGTGAAAAGAGAAAAAAACCAACATGAATCAACAAGTGCAAAACATCCAAGCCCCATATGAAACAAAAAGGGGCTTTACAAAGCCTAACAAAGGCTCATGCTCCCTTACAAAAGTTACTATTTAAATTTTTTTTTTTGCTTCAACTTTCATTTCTTAACTTCCTCAGACATTTTGTGGGCTTTGATGGAAGGTGGGGTTGATGCATGGCTCTCTGTTGCTCTCTGCCCTGACGAAAGCCAGCTCTGGTCCTGCAGTCCCTGTCCCAGTAAAGCCCCTGTTGTCTCAAGAACTCTTCAGGGAAAGTTTGCTGCAACTGCTTGGCCGGGCGCACGGCCAGCAAAGCCAGCCCCTCTGGGCTCATCAGGAGAGACCTTGTACTACATTTTCCACTATACTTATCTAATCTTGGCTTGTGTCCATCTAGTGTTTGTGCAGTAATTACCACACTAGGCAAAACAGTTCCACTGCCTAATTGTCTTCACTCTCAGGAAATTGTTCCTAATAGCCAGCTAAATTTAATCTCCCCTTCCTTGCTCCTTCCACCACGGCTAAATCTGCACAGCCCCTCTCCCTCTGCTCACAGTCCTGTACATGAAGTGACTGTATGGTGTTATCTGCTCTTATTTCTCTAGGCTAAACAAGCAAAATCATTTTCCAGAATCCATGTGAGTCACAACCATTGTTCTTAACTCATTTTCCTTGGCTAGTTCGAATTTCTTTCTGCAATCTTTCAGACCACATCCAAAACTGAAGTGCGTTCAGCTCCCAAGTGCATTGAGCTCATGAATCAGGTTACCACAAAACAGCTTTTCCTTACAAAAACAGAAATGTGAAAAGAAGATACTATTTTTTTAAGCTTCACCAAGATCTTGAACCCTAGAATCATGTCATTGATTAGGTTGGAAAAGCCCTCTAAGGTCCTTGAGTTCAACCACTAACCCAGCACTGCCAAGCCCACCACTAAACCATGTCCCCAAGTGCCACACCTACACCTCCAGACATGGTGATTCTATCAACACCTCTGGTGCTTGGCAACCCTTCTGGGGAAGAATTTTTTCCTAGTAACCAATCTAAACCTCCCCCCGTGCAACTTAAGGACATTTCCTCTTGTCCTATCACTTGTAACTTGGAAAAAAAGACTGACCCCCACCTGGCTACACCCTCTTGTAGAGAGCAGCAAGGTTCCCTTGAGCCTCCTTTCCTCCAAGCTAAACACTTCCAACTTCCTCAGCTTTTCCTCATCAGACTTGTGCTCCAGACCCTTCCTCAGCTCTGTTGCCCTTTTCTGGACACACTTCAACACCTCAATGTCTTTCTTGTCATAAGGAGCCTCAAGAGTTTTCTTTAAATTATTTTTCAGTGGCTTTTGATAGTTGACATATCCTTCATTTTCCTAATGTAAGGTAAATGTTTGCAGATGATCAAGAAAATGGATCTTTAAACAAAATGTCATGTAGTTTACTGAATGAGTTGGCACTTCAGATTCCCACCAGCTTGAATTTATAAATATTTTTGGTGTGGTAGTACATGTCAGGGACACTTCTCTGGAGCTTCTCAACTTGAGCGCTTTCCCAAGAGCCTTGAAAACAGCAGCAGAGAAAATTCTAAATCACTAAGTCCTTATTTTGGGCTGAAGTTAATGATATTTTAGGTCTGTGTGCTGGAGGTCGGTGTGAGAGAGGAGCAAAGCTGGGGGCCAGTGAAGGAAGGATCCAATGGGGTTCTCCTGTGGTGTGTGCTGTGTAGGGATTTAAAAGGTGTGCATTGAGGGAAGTTATCAGGGACATCAGGGAGATTCATATTTGACAGCCATCGAATGAGGAGAGAATGGTGCATGGACCTTGCTGAAGAACTGCCACATGAGAAAGGACAGAACCTCTTTTCCAGGCACAGTCCCCTGAGAAAGAAGATGGCCTTTCCTTGCAGCCCTTTGCCAGTTCAGAGGACTGAGGAACCCTATCTTGAATTGTATCCATCTTCTATTCAACAGGGCAACAGCAGAGTCAGAGTCAGGGTCAGGGTCAGGGTCAGGGTCAGCCAAGTATCTCAGTGGGACTGCTTGGGAGGCAAGTTTCTGTTGCCTGTCCATCCTGTCTGCTCTGGTGAGACTCCCAAATGTGTCCTTTGCCACAGCTCCGTGATGTAAAATCCAAACCCCCACACATACACAGGCAGCCTGCTTCATAGAAACTCCATGTACCTGCGCTGATTTCTCCACCAGCTCTTTTTCATAGAAGCTTCTAATTGCTATTTTCCAGTTCACAGACATACGGAACTGGCTCAGTGGAGCCTCATGGTCGGAGTAGGTGGGAGGAAACTGTGTGTGAACTAAGGGGATTGCACCACCCTGGTAGAACCAGTTTCCCCAAAGAAATGCATCCTGCTGGGCTGTTAACACCTCTGTGCTGGCACCTTTCCAAGTCTCTCACATCTCTGCTATCCCCAAACCCTATTGGAAACAGGGCTTTTCATCTCCCTGGGAAAGCTTGTAGCTGATGGGGAAGCTGGGATCTCTCCAAGCATCTTCTCCTGCTTGGGGCCTCAGAAGTGGCAAATCTGTTTTATCAATGCACAGGCTTCGATGGAGGGCTTAACCCTGACCCTTATCACCAAGGACTGTTTGGAGAGCAGGCACAGCTGGCATGTGCTGACAGCTAAGCCACAAGCTAAGGAGTTTGCCCCCTCTCTGCCTTTAGGTCTCCAGGTATTTGGCTTAGGGATTTGACCCCTGTTTCTGCAGGACCCAGTGCAACAACTTCAGTTTATGCTGGGGACTCATGCATTCCCTCATGAAAGGTACTCCATAGCAATAAAGAAGAGAATCAAGGTTATGAAGGGGGTGTTACCACCAACCTATGTCCTGAAGTGTTTTGACAGATGATTGTAGATGAAAAGGGAAAGTGCCTGTGTTAACTTCTCCAACTCACAATGAGTCTTTGGTCTCAATGGCTGATGGAAAGAGAGCAAACAATGTGTATGTCATATTGAAACCAGGGGAGGCAGGCAACACAGAGCCCCATGGTGCTGTTGTTGAATAAAGCCATTTTTCAGAGGCAGGACTGGATTTTAAAACAGAGCCCTGGCTTGTGAAAAAACTGACTCAGTGTGTGCTGAGATCTGTAGGGTCCCAGGGAGGAAGCCAGCTCTGGGAGGATTTTTTGTTATGGTAGGAACATCTAGTTAGTTTTCTAACGTCACAAAACCATTCACAACCATGGACACGCACACACAAATGTGCACATGCACAAACTCACACACACAAATCCTCATGACTTTTCCCTAATGGGAAGAAATTTAGTGATCAACATTTTGCCTCTTTTCAAACCCCTTTGAAGTCAGAGGCTGAGGTTTCATAGTTGTTTTTTCTAAAGCTCTCTGTAACTGCTGACATATGCTGCACATATGGTTTTAATGTGATTAGACTTCCGATCTGGGTTATTTTTCCTTTCAGACTTGACAAAGTACCTACTTACCAGCCACATATCCATGAGGAAGGGACTTTTAATAAGTTTCCCACAAAGAAATGTACTTCTGCAGATTCATTAAGCAAATATTAATCTCTCCTTTTGATTTCTTTTTCCTCCCTTTGAAATATGTGGGAATTTGCTGAAAGCGGGGAAACTTTAGGTGGGACCATGCTTTCCTTCCCTGAATGCCCTCAAGAAAAATTACTCAGGGGTGATTACACATCTTTGTAGGTGCCCTGCACCACTTGGTCTAGTAAGACAGCCTGCATTTGTGAGAATGCAGCTGAGTTATTTTTTGTAGTGTGAATAATGTCTGGAGGCCTTGGTGGCAAATGAGATGCCCATGGGCAAGATGAGACTTGTGGCAGGGCTGGGAATTCAGCCCCATCTCCCAAAGAAAATGTGTGGTGCACTGCTGTTATGGAGATCAGTGCAGACAGTACAGATCCTCTCTGGGGTTTCCCCCTCAATACTATTATTGGGTTTAGGGGTTTGTCATTAACACCTTCATGGTAGCAATGACAGGTCAGGACCTTCACATCTTGGAGACTACTGGAATCTGCATGAATCAAGAGCCACAGGTGAAGATCCTCCTCACTCTTTTGGCTATTCTGAAGATCTCAGAGTGTATTGCCAGAACAGCCTACCCAGATCCTGCAGCACAGAGGCTGCTACTGGTGCACAAAGTGTATCAACATCTATGGTGCCTATGAAATTTTGGCCATCTCATTTTTTTCTGCACCCCTCTGATCTCACACTTTCATACAATCATAGAAAGGTTTGGTGCCTCACCACCCTTATAGTAAAGAATTTTTTCCTGATATATAACCTAAATCTCTCATCTTTCACTTTGAAACCATTCCGGTATAATTTCATTTTACCCTGGTAAAATCTTGTAGTTCTGTCATTTCTCATTCCCCTTAAAATGCCTAATCCTACATTGAATTCTGCTAGTCTTACCCTACATTGAATTCTGCTAGTCTTACCCATGTAGTAGTTATCCTTGAGTGATTCCTGTGGCTATGAATCCTACAGGCTCATTAGACACAGGGTAAAATCAGAAGAGCTGGTGTGAAAATGCTTCCTACCCTTTCCATCCCCTCTGTAGCTAAGCAGTCCTGAAGGAACCTGTTTCAGGAGACTTGTTTTATTGTATATGCTCTAGTTCAGTGCTGGTTTTTTTTTTTTTTTTTTTTTTTTTTTTCCAGTAGTGAACTTTGCATTTACCCACACTGATAAAAATGGTTGTGAACTTTCCTGACCCATGGACTGTAGATTATGAAGTTCATGAGATATATGATTAACCCTGGGCTGCGAAGTTTCTAGACTGAAGTCAGCTGATAAAAGCAGAATGTGAAATCACTGCTGTGCTCATTTTGCCAAGATAATATTTTACTATCAGTGAGTTTGTAAACGCTTGCAAAGTACTTATGTAAGAGAAGAATAAAGGTCAGGCAAATACCTGGGTAGTCATGAGGGAAGGGGAAAAGACTGTAGGTGCAGAGATATACAGAATATTTTGACTAGTTAATAAAACTCTTTGATAAGAAAGTGCTGGCGTCACACCCTCGGCTCTCTGGCAAACAAGAAGTTTTTTATGACAGAAATAAAGTAATGAGTAAGCAAGATTTATTCTTGAGATTTCTATTGAAAATTTGTCTTGTACAATCATGCTACTTTATGCAACACCAGCTACTCTACCAGTCCAACAGGCATTTTTAAACTAACTTGCCAGCACAATCTCAGCTTTCCTCTCCATGTACCCTTTCTATCTCTTGGAAATAAGCACCTTTTTCCTTCATTAATTTCACCTCTACCCTAAAGGTGCCTGTAGGTAGGATGTAGTCTAATTTGTACACTCTGATTAAATGCAAAACACTTTTTCTCAAAGTTTGCTGCTCTCACTTTAGCCTTAAAGAAGCTGGTGCACCCAATATATGGCAGTGTCAGCTATATCAGCTGGGTAATAAAGCAATGCTCATGTTGCAAACCCATTCCAACTCAGCTGATTTGGTGTTTCGTGTCGTTTGCGTGCCTTGAACTGTGTTAGGACAACCTAAGTTAACCTCTGTCAATCTTCAGCCCTTGCCTTTGTGACCTCAATTGTCAAGATGCCAAGTGGGGTTTAGATGACAAGTCACCAAAGTGTCCTACTCTGCATGAAAAGAGCAAAGCTTTAAAACATGAACTGTGGCACACTGGGGCTTGATGGGCCGCGGGAGTCATGTCCTGTGAAGACAGGCTGAGGGGGTTTGGGTTATTTAGCTTGGAGAAGAGAAGGCTCAAGGGATACATTCTAGAACCTAAGGGGGACATGTATAAAAGATGGAGAGTGACTTTTACATGTCCAGACATTGACTGGAGAGGGGGGAATGGTTTTAAACCGAAAGAGGGGAGATTTAGATTAGATGTTAAGAGGAAATTCTTTAGTGTGAGGGTGGTGAGGCACTGGCACACATTGCCCAGCCACCTTGTGTCTGCCCCAGGGGTTCAAGACCAGGTTGGAGGGGTCCTGGTCAACCTGATCTCATGGATAGCCCCCCATGGCAGGGGGATTAGAACTCAATGGTGGTCCCTTCCAACCCAAACCATTCTACCCATCTCTGAATCTATGATTTCCAAGTATTCCCTTCCAGTTCCAGGTTGGGTGGCCTGGCTTGGGGCACACATGCTCCTACTGACATTCCCATTATTTTTGCATGACTCTTGGTGGCATCTAGGCACATTGTGCCTTGGTGAGATCTGAGCAAATTAAAGGTTAATTTGTGATAATGTCACTGAGCAACAGCCCATTCCTTTGGTGACAAGGGGTCAAGAAGCAGAGGTTTTTGGGTAATAAAAGGAGTTATCTCTGAACTAATAGTAAAATTCAGATTTATCAGCTGCCTGTCACCTACATCAGCCAGTTCCCTTGGCTAAGAACCATCCATTACTTTCCACTGACTACAAAGTAATAAATGCCAGGTCAATGACATGTCTGAGCATCAAACAGTTGTATTGCAGAGTTTCACAATAAAGTGGTTGTAAATATGGCATTTTGCTCAAGGCTGCAAAGCTCCAAGTGATCTGAGTATGCTGGGTTTTTTCTGCTAGGCAGCTCTGCTGATGAAGTGGTGGGACAAGGACTTTTTCCTCTGCAAAGGTCATTCTGGGAAATCCTATTTGTTTAACCATCATTTTCCCTGTCAGGACAGTTCACCAAAAGTGTATCATCAGTGTTCTACTCCTTTGGAAAGCCAAGGGGAAATTCAGACAAAACTTCAATTTAAAAATTATTAGCATATTTGCAATTCTTGATGACGACATAAAGAGCTCTTTAATCACCAAGAATGAACTTGTGGACCTACAGAGTATCTTTGGCTGTAAAACACTTGTGTTTTTTGTAGGAAAATGAGACATGTCAGAAGGAATATTTTGCAAAATAACTACATCTTGTTTTGAAGATATTTAGACTAAGATTTATCATAAAGGTAACCTAAATGAAACATCAGATGATGTCCCACACGTGTTCTGATGCTTCAGGAGCCCACATCCGTGGACTCAACAGCCTGAAGAGCACAGAAGGGATTTGCCTTCATGTCTGTACAACACTGATGTACAGGACCCAAACTCCCTTGGGGGAGTGGAGTGGAGAGCTGTCATCTCATGCCTTTCTGTCGCCACCAGCAGCAATAAGGTCCTGTGCAGGTTTGCTGCCTCACTCTATGAGGCTGATACTGGATGACACCCTTTTTGGTGTCTTCAGGACATGCCTAAATCCAACCATGGGAAGGGGAGAAATTCAGCTTGAGGGTCTCACCTTTCTCAGTATTACAGGAGAATTTGGGCTGCAAGGAACCTCAGGAGGTGCCAGTTCAAGCTGATGCTCCAAGCAGGGGTGGATACAAGCCTGTAGAAATACACTATGAATGTCTTTTCAGGTGTTCATGGTAGGTATTAACTTCATCCCAGCTGGCAGACAGAGATAGTCTGGTCTGAATCATCCCTGGCTGTCAAGAATATTCAGTTTCCAAAATGTGTGCCCTGAATATGGCCCAAATGCATTCATGCCCTCAGGTCTTAAATCTCCTCAGCTTCCAGTTAGGAGTCAGTAGGAATGTACCCACAGGCATCTTTCCCTTTTCTTAAGCATCAGTCATACAGCAGAAAAGCTGCCCATGGCACTGTGAAACATAGAGATCCCAACCTGATTTATTACCAGGGATCTGCTCATTAAAGATGCATACTTTCCAGAAGTCATCATGCAAACAAAGAACAGCTTCCACAGGCTCTTAGAGGAAAAATCATAATTTCCACAGTCCATACGGTGTTTCTCTGACAATATGCTCACAGTGTCTTTCAGCCCAGCAGCCAAGGTTACAGCAAATGCCTTATTTCAGCCTTGCAAACTAACATCCTTGGTTTAACATTGCTTTAATGAAATCTCCATGAGGACTCAGAAGAGAAGAAAAGAAATGAAAAGAGACAAATATACACTATCTGTCTGATGAAGTTGTTAATTTTACACTGACGACAGCAAAGCCCTGAGGTGTCAGAGTGCTCTTTGCTGATGGTTGACAGAGACTTCATTCACAGCATTAAAATTGTGGCCCTCTTGTAGCATTCAAGGTCCCTTGGTCTTCCTATGTAGAAATGCCCTTGAGGGCGGCATTTGCTTTCCCATGCTTTTGGCAGGTCAGGGGCTGAGGCATCAAAAATTCCCGGGACACACGTCATCAAGCCCAGTGAGGTCAAAGGATTCATTGTGTGTGAAAGCTTTGGTTAGAGAAGGATTTGCAAAATCAAACCCTGACTGACTGTGAATTGTGCTGGCTCAGAGTAGCCATATCCCTGGGATGTGAGAGAGTTGCTTGTTGCAAGTACAGTGGGAAGAACTTGGAGGTGTATGAGGTTTTAACCCTGATGGCTGCTTGGCATGGTCAAATGAAATGTATGTTAAAGGACTGACAACTTAACTGCCTTTTTTTCTAAAACAAAACAAAGCAAAGCAAAGCAAAGCAAAACAAAGCAAAGCAAAGCAAAGCAATACAAAACAAAAAAACACAAACAAACAAACAAAAGCAAACCCAAAAAACACCAGCATGGATCCTGTATTATCTGCTAGAAAGAACAGACTGTGGTGCTCCTTTTATCCTCATGATCATCTTCACTCATGATCATCTAGATCCACTCCTCTGGATCCCATTTCTGGGTGAGTGAGATTGGGCACTTCCCTAGTTCTTTGTTGTGAAACACCAGGAAAAAAAAGTAAACCCTGGTTTCCTACCTGTTCATGGAAACACAGAACCATTAATGTTGGAAAATACTTCTAAGAACATGGAGTCCAACCATTAACAGAGCACTGCTAAGCCCACCACTAAACCATGTCCCCACGTGTCACATCTTCATGCCTTTTAAATGCTTTTTGAGGAATAGTGACTCCACCGCTGTCCTGGGCTGCCTGTTCCTGTGCTGTTCATCTCAGAGGAATTCCTTAGGCAATGGTATATCCTGCCTTATTTATGAACTAAGACCGGTAAATTGTAATTGGTCTAAGCAGATTTTCAGAGAAAATATCAACTTTAAATTTCCAAAAGAAAAAGTTCATGTGTTCCAACAGTTAACCACTTCTTTGTTATTTCTGTCTCTACCTTCAGGTAAGGGCATCTGTTCCTATTAGATCAGCAGACCTCACTTGTGCACTCATATGTCTTTCTCAAATGCAACTTCCAAGGATATGTCCTTAAGGAAAAGCAGTAGCCAAGTGCATCTGGAGGTGCTGGATGGGCTACATAACACCTTTGACTCCCTTGCTTCACAGCAAAGTGCCTGCTCACTGGGGCTCACTAGACTGTATTTCAACTTGAGTCTCACACCTTTGATTTCCTGGCAAAACGCTGTTGTTGTTCCAGCATCACTCTCCAAAGGACCTTTCCTAACTGCTCTGCCTCTGTTCAAGTCATTAGCTGGAAACTTGGACTCAAGCCTACAAACGTATGACCCTCTCTGCCATTTATTGCTACTCTCCAAGTGAGAGATTCAAAAACACCAAAAGGAGAATGTGACTGAGAGAACATTTTGGGAATGGTGGGAGTTCAGGAAGTGCTATATTCCTGTAAAGAAAAGCCTACACTCGTGGGGAAAACTGAGCACAACAAAGCATGGCTCAGCTCCAGAATGGTCTTGGAAAAAAAAAAAAAAAAAGCAGAAAACCTTGTTTTTCATGCTCTTCCTTGTTGGTTTTAACCAACACTGATAACAAAATAAAAACAAAATAAAACTAATTCTCTTCTTTAGTAACAGAGGTCTTATAATTGCACAGCCTCTTCATGCCTTTAAACAAAGAGCTCCTTTGACATATTTCTGCCGGCATTGAGCACTTTCCTACCATGTGATTGGCTCTTATTTCCTTTCCTTTTCCTCAGCCTCACTTGTACCATTACTTCATGCACAATATTGAAGTCAACCAACCTCCTTTAGATATATCTATTTCCATTCTTTGACTTGGATTGCTTTTAGAACCAGCCTGTGGAATGGGACAGGGGGATGAAGGGAAGAGCTCTTCTAAATCAATGATGTCGGCACAACTGTTCCTGCACATCATCTGATAAAAACACTATGGTCAGGGAAATGAGCTGGTTCAGCCTGAATGATTGGGATGGGAAAAGTCCCAATTTGCTTGGCTCAGCACAATATTTTGGGACAGTGCCCTGAAGGATTATTACTGCAATATCCTTCCAGATCAAGCCCAGATATCAACACGAGCCCGTCTTCCTGTTTACTGTGCAGCTGAACAAGGCATGGAAGCAATATGCAATCATCTAAGGCATTTCAAAGCATTTAAGGAATTTCATGAATGCCAGCTACACTGGCAAAAGGCTTCCTCTCCTGTGAAACAGCATAGTTGCCCAAGGATATTTCTGTGAGACATATATTGTCTAAGGAGTCAAGGCTGACTGAATCCAGTTGTTGTGTTCTAATCTTCCGGAGGTCCACAGAGTAACTTCCTTCCTGCATAGGGAAGTGGTGGAATCACCATCCCTGGAAGGGATCAAAAATAATGGTAGATGCTGTGCTTGGGGACATGGCTTAGTGGTGGCATTGGTGGTCTTAGGTTAATAGCTGGACTTAGTGATCTTTGAGGTCTTTTCCAACCAAAATGATTCTATGATTCTTGACATTCTCTCAGTAGGTAAGGTTGTTGAGAAAGTTGTTCGTGATAAAGGAAATGTTTGGCTAGCGGTGACATGTCTGGCTTTCCAGGATCCTGCCAGATATGCTGGAAACAGAACCGAAGATTTTTGGGTGCACTGGGCACATTGCTGCCCAAGGAGCTTCACCAACCACTCTGCACCAAAGGCACTGGGAGCTCTGGAGCATCATGTCCTGCATCCAGGCTAGATACCATCAGGTAGCTTGATGGTACCTAGGTACATCACAGGGGAGGAACCAGCCACATGGACGTGTGTCCTTATTCTTTTGGTCTTTGACATCAGTGTCTGAAAGCCCCACTGGGTGGCTGGAATGGCTGATCTGATCATTCCCTTTCACCTTAAGCACCATGGGCTTACTCCAACCAGCAACTCATGCAGTGCTTTCTGCTGAACATTTATTTTGCCTAAACACACACAACAAACATTTATTTTGCATAAAAACACAAAATGATCAATCAACATGAAGGGAATCATGGCTTGTCCTGAATCCCACCCATAACATTCAGCAGCAACTATTGGTTTTCACAGGTATTGACTGCTCCAAATCCCCAAATTCCATGGTTTTGTCTTGAAAACTATATTGCACTGGAACCCAGACCTGCACTCTGGAACTCATTTCAAAACTTAGAGAACATGAAAATGTGGATACAAATAATAAGTAACCCCCCAGGGCTTTCAGTATGAGTCCCTCCTGGAGTGCCTTTTGGGATTTGTGCCTCTCAGAGAAGAGGGAAAATCAGATGTAGCGATTTCCTCCCATTCTTAATACCGTACACTTCAAGCATGCTACACTACTCTGTGGCTACCCTGTCGCTGGAAGTGTTCAAGACCAGGATAGATGGGGCTTTAAGCAGTCTGGTCTAGTGAAAGGTGTCCCTGATATATCAAATTACTCTGATGGTCTCTTTGGTGCACCTGCTTCTGTGGTTTCTGGGCTTCACAGTAGGGCTGAACTGGTTTCAAAGTGAAAAATTTGACAAATTGCACTTGCTCGTTCCTATGAACTTCCCATGTTCTGGGAAAGCCATCAAGTTATCCTGATAGTGGAAATATACCTTTGCAAAAAGGCTCTCGGAGAAAGTGGAGCATTTGAGGAGCTCTTTCTAGCTTTTCCTCTCCCTTTTTATGTTAGGTTTGTGAACTGACACTCAACTCCCTCTGTGAATAAATAACATACAAAAAAGAAGTACCAGAACTTGGCTAAGAGCTGCTGCCACTGCTTGTGACCACAGGATGGAATATGTACATTGGTCAACTAAATAAACCCTAGAGGCAAAAAAAAAAATTAAAAATGTTGTAATGTTCTTGGAAAGCATAGTATTTGCATGGTCAGTGAAGAGAGGAGAAGGAAAGGTAATATGAATTAATAAGGAGAAAAAGGCTGCATACTGGGACAGAAATAGACACCACAAGTTCCTGTCAAAGAAGGAGGCAAGAGCTCCCATCAAGTCACCTATTTTTGTGCTGCTTTTGCTCACCAAGAAGGGCTTTCTGGTGTAAGGTCTTCTTGTGAAGATGTTCTTATAGCTAAGAGGTTTTGGCTGTGCTCTCTGTTTTGTTGTGCCCTCCCAAGAGATCCTGCAGAGGTGGGAGGTGGGTGTACAGAGGGCAAGGGAAACCCCTACTCCACATGTAACCCTTCACTCATTAACTTGGCTGAACTTCAAAGATTCAAAGGCACTTACTGCGGAGCCAAACCTGGCTTCAACAGCTGTCACCCTTTCCCTGGATTCCATTCCCTTCCATGGGCTGCCTCTCACTCTCCTAAAGTGCTTTTCTTTTCTTTTTTTTTTTTTTTTGGCAAGATTATTTTTAACTTGTATCAATTCACAGGTTTAACATAAGACCCTCAGCCTCTCACATGGGAATGACTCAAAGTAGTACCATGGAGCCAGCTGGGGAAAGTCCATTTGGATGGGGAAGACGTGGAGAGAGAGGAGTTACATCTGCTTCACCAATGAAAACAAAGCTGAGGAAATGCATTGGCTGCTGAGAGAAGTCCTTCTCCCCTCTGGGTGAGGAGCAAGGGATAGGGGATGATGAAGGACAGCAACCCCTTTTCAACAGGAAAAGATTACAGTCTTGGCTTACTGAAGGAAGTCAACCACAGCCCAAAGGTCTTTTAGAGGCTGGCTTTGGGAAGAGATGAAGTCCTGATTAGTCATGGCCAGTGGCAACACCCACAAGCACTTTACATCCTGTCCTGAAAATGGCTTTATCCACTTTGTATTCCCTCCACACCACCAGGCTGCAGACCAAAGAAAATTGCAAGAGCCTGTGCTGGAAATTCCCTTAATTTGGGTAGGAATGCATAATTTATCTCTTTCACCATTTTAATTTTATACTTCTCTTGCTGATAGTGAGAGCAATCCAGATTGAAGGTGTCTTTGACGTTTTGCATTATGTTTACTTAAACTCAGTGTTCCTATTTCTTTTTGATTAATTCTGTTTGTGTTCGTTTTATTTGGTTGGTGATGGAGTGTAGGATCATGCATGTCTGAAAGACTCTGTAATTGCATTGCCTGTCTTCTGATAGTGAAATTAATCAGGTATATTAACCATCTTTGCTTTCCAATTATTGCCTCCCATGTAGACATATAGGCCTGAAAATTCAAGCCTGTATCTAGATCTTTACAGACTTATTCCTATTAATAACAGTTACAGATGTGGTGACTTCCTCCATAGCCTCTGGCTAAGGAGTGGCCTTTTCTGATGATTTATTTATGCTGGCTTAATTTGATTTTAAGAATTTGGTCATTTACATAGTTTAATTGATGGAATTTATTTCCCTGATGCTTGACGTCTTATATTTTATTTACTTCCTGAGAATAATCTTTTTGTAGGTGTTCTGGAAGGACAGTGATTTGTGCCATTTCTGTTATTGCTTTACTTTCTAATAGTCAATGCTTCACTTTCTAATAGTCTACGAAAAGTATCTAAGTTGCCTATTAAGAGGAGTTTTGAGTAAGATGTGGCCAGATTAATGTATGACCTACATGGATGGCAATACATGGGTGGATTATAAACCTGTCAAAAAGCACTTTGCCTTTTATTTATGTTCTTTGGCAGAAAATTAATGCCATTCCTCTATGAGCTCTATTCTCTTAAACATACCCATGCCTCCTCTGAAGGAATGGGTAAGATTTGTTGTCCATCATTTGGCCACAAGGAGCCAAATTGAAGGAGTGTCCCATTGCTGTGGCTCTGTTAGGTGGGAGAAGAGGCTCCTGATGTCAGCAATGTATATGGAGTAAGGAGATAACTGGGAATTCAGCACAGCAAAGGTGAAATTTTCCCAGATATTATTTATGTGAGAAGTTTTGTTGATTTTGACACCTCAAATTTCTCCACAGTGTTGTCCTAACACATGAGGACTGCTGCAACACACAGAGAATCCGTTCTTGGTATGGTACCTGGTCTTTTATAGTTCTGAAATGCATGGCTGGGAATCACCAGTATGAGCCCTCGTGTGAAGGTAATTTTTTTGTGTCTGGCTTAGGACAAAGGTGAGGACTGGACCTACCAGATGCTGGACTTGACTGCAGAAGGGCCATAGAGTGTTTTCATAAGCATTTGGTTTGGTACAGCAGAGTTTTCAACCCAGGGAATTTCCAAACCATTGAGGAACTGAGTCATGGTATATAAAAGTGAGAATTACTGGAAATAGTTCATTGCACTTATTATGCAAGTGCTTGTATTTACACTGATAAACTCAAGGACACCACTCAGCTCAGTCTGGGTGCACCAGGTGTAACTACAAAGTGAAGCACAGTGCAGAATTTCTCTTGTCTCAGGACCTTAAAGACCTCCAGTGAACCCTGTCTGGCCACAGATAATGTAGTAAAAGGCTGCCCTCAAGGACAGAAACTTGGTTTGAAGCTTTTACAGAGGGGCTTGGCCATGGAAAGACCTATATTACAGCTGTCACTGGGGTACAGAAGCTTTTTCACTCCTTGCTATCCATTTTATTGCCAACAGTTCTCATTTCCCTAATTTAATTAGCTAACGAAAGACCATTTACATTCATTAAATAAATCAGCATTCTGGTTCATTGTGAAGCTAATGATCCAGTCTCTAATTCACACAATTACAAGGAACTTGATAAACAAAAGTAACTGCTGCTGGCAAGTGTCTGCCCTGGTGAAATCCAGTTTTGCCAGCTCCATCCATTTAACACTGGCCACATAGAGAGTCCAGTGCCCCCTACTCTGTCCCTTTCATACCTGGATACTGTAGAGCTCAATGGGAAATGTGTGTGGTCCTTGTTTTTTCTTCTTCCAAAGGCATGAAGAGTCCTTGCTCTGTGTGGTATGTATCCACAGAGGATAGGTGTTATAAGGAGGGCTGCCTGGAAAAGCTTACTATTTAGGTAAAAATAAAGTATTGGGGTGTTTTTGCAGCTTTGTAGGCAGTTGGTTTGGTCCTGGGTACTGTGAAGGTGGGAGGTCTCAGACAGTTTCCAGGAACAGAGAAATATCCAGTTCAGAATCACAGAATAGATTGGCTTCAAAGGGACCTTTAGAGGGTATCTAGCTCCAGCACCTCTAGAATGAGCAGGGACATTAACTGGACTGAGTTGCTCAAATTCCATGTAACCTGGCCTGTAACATTTTCAGGGTTAGGGCATCCACAACTTTACTGGGCAACCTGTGCCAGTGCCTCACCACCCTCATAATAAAAAAAAACTTCTTTCTAATATCCAATCTAAACTGACACTCCTTCAGTTTAAAACTGTTCCCTCTTGTCTTATCACAGGAGTCCCTGCTCAAAAGACTGTCCCTTTCTTACTGGCCCACTTCAAGTACTGAGAAGCCATAAAAAAGTCTCCCTGGAGCTTTCTCTTCTCCAGTCTGAACAACCCCAACTCTCAGCTTGTCTCCAGACCTCTGAGCATGTTTGTGGCCTCCTTTGAACTCCCTCCAACAGGTCCACATCTTTCCCGTGCTGAGGACCTCACATCTGGACACAGTACTCCAGGTGGGTTCTTAATGAGAATGCACTAGAGGGGGAAAATCACCTTCCTCAACCCATTGGATGTAAGAGTTTGAAATGAGTAGGAAGTGGACAACTAAAGAACTTCGTGATCCAGAGAGGAAGTCCAGGGGTGAGCAAAAGGGTGCAGCTGTCCCTGCTGTGTGGTGTAGAGCATGTGGTGGGCTTTGGAGCTGCATGAAGAGGAGGGTGAAGGGACTGTGGAGCTTGCACTGAACATGGTGTTGGACTTAGGGGGTCACATGGATGGGAAATCCCTTAAGGGGATGGGTCTCATTTCCTCACCACTTTGGTAAAGCAAATTATTCCACTTGAGAAACTATGAGAATCTGACTCATGTCTCATGTCTTTTACACCAGTAATGTTGGAGTCACTCCAAGTTCCCAGCATAATCCAAACTAATGGAGAATTCTTCTTCCATCCACTTGAGACTTGGTTTCCAGAGATAGATGACCTTATATGAATCAATTCCTGCCCACCATTTCTTCAGACACATGACAGTTGTGCTTTGAAGTCTGAAATCCCCGCTTCATCCATCTGAGATGAACTCCACACAGAAGTGCCAAGATGTCAGAATGGAATTTGGCTTTCTGGTCACTGCTGGGAGGTTCTATTGACAGCTCTGTAGACCTTGACTCCATTTCTCCCCTGACACCCCTGTTCACTTTGCAGATTCGTCCAGGGCATTAAAATTCCCATTCTTAGGAACTTCTTCTGAAGAGCTGGCTTTTGAGATAGTTTAGTCATGGATTTCTAAAGGAGGTATCTGAGCCAGAACCTTTTCCCAACTGATATAAACTGCTTCAGCCTTCATAGTTAATAGAATTAAAATGAATTAAAGACAATTGAACCATAATCCTGTGATTTTACTGTAGCCTGATCACCCTGTCTCTAAAGGCAGATAATTTCCAAATGATGAACTGCGCAACAGCTGACAAAAAAGTAAGCTTAGCTGCAGCATTGCTCCAAACCATAAGAATCTATAGTCTTTTTTCATATTTCTAAACCAAAAGTCCTGCTGTTACCTGGAAGTGTTTCCTTTTTTCCTCCATCACCATTAAAAATAAAGCCTATCTATCTACATCAGTACACAGAATAATTGGAAAGGAAAATTAGACAGAAAGGTGGTGCAATAGCTTTCTAGATATCTGTGGAAATGTACAATACCAGAATAGAAAATAGCTTTGTCTTTGGAAGCCATTAGTCAAAGCATCCAAGGCTCCTTTTCTAATGCATGGAAAGGCAATGGTGCAGCTTAATTCAAATTACCCTGGTGTATGTGTTCCAAGTGGATTAGGTGTATGAACGTCTGGACATCTTTTTCCCTTACCTATAGAAAGAATACGTAGACTAAATACTCATCTTTTGGTAAACATGTAGACTTACGGGACATGAATCATAGCCTGACATCTGTTCAAATAACTGACAGAGATTGCAGAAAACAAGGAGCAATCTCCAGGTGCATTAACCAAGCAAATGCCTCCAAGACCTGCAGGCAGAGGCACAAAACCTTTTCCAGGAACCTTTCTGCTGTCAAGTCTGCAACTTCTGTTTGTATGCTTAGGTCGCAAGAATGGCAAGTGGAGAGAAAGGGACCCCTTCAGAGGGCAATTCATGCAGGAACATGAGCTGGCTTGACAATAGATGCAGTGAATAGGGCTGTCAGGGTAGGCAGTAATCACAGCTTGTTGTGATGGGAATAGCGTCTTCCTTATGTCCACCCACCACCACGGATGTCAGGGCTGCCACCAGAACCAGCCAGGAATCTCAATCAGGAAACGGCATCTGTTGAGCAAAGGTGCAATCACCTTTCAGAAACAAAGGCCAGCACTTCTTTGTAGTTCTGGCTTCAAAATCGATTTGGGTTGAAAACAGAAGGCAAAGGAAAACTCTGGTTCTAAAACACACTGAAAACAATGAAGGCATTTTTGATTTACAAGATTGTTAAAACATGAATTCTGAAGTGAAATATGGTATGGTTTTGCCCAATATGCCTTGGTTTTCTCTCTCCCCATGATATCGCATGACAGCAAAGCACACTTCTTGAAGTTTAATGGGAACAATGAGTTTCTTTTTTCTGAGGTGGTGGGGCAAGATATTAGCTTATTCTCACTTATTTGGATGAATGCTTGTGTTTTGTGAAGGACCTCCCAGTAAGTTTGTGGATTCTGCCGTTGCTTAGTTTAACAAATAGGACTTGGAAGCAAAATTATTTGGGTTTGAAATTAGGGTGGTGCTGCAGCTGAAGTAAAGTCTCAAAAACAACTTGCAGCTGTTGATAAGGTGTGGTAAAGGTGAAGGAGTTTTCTTTCTTCCCAACAGAGGCACCAACCCTGTGCTGGCAAGTCTAGCTGTAACTAAATATACAAGAAAGCTTGGGCTACCCACTAGACAACCAACTTGTCTGGGTGGGCTCCTGGCAAAGTGGGAAGGCATAATGTATTTTCCTTCTCTCTGTATTTGTGTGCTTTAATGAGGCAGTTGTTAACTGCAAAACACACACTCAAGGAGGCCCAGACACAGTTTCTCTAACATATGCACAGCAGTTTCTCCCTTGCCATGCTAAGCCTCCTCCCCTTTGAGTTATTTGCAGCTTTAGGGCTTGAACTTGAAGCTAAGGACAGAGACCCCTGACCATCCACATTCATTGCTGGGGTCAGAAATGGGACTTCATGAATTTCCTAAGATGTGACGGTAAACTCTGCATCGCATGGCAGGCTTTGGGGCAGGGAGACATAACCATGAATGCAGCACACCCATCTCACCCACTTCCATTTGAATCCAGCCCTATACACAACATTCCCTTATACATTCAGACCCACTTCTTGTTTCCAAAGTTAATTACCATTCCTCTCTTAAAGGGAATTCCTTCACTGTTGACATCCATCATCCTTGTGTCAATCTCCCTGTATGAAGATGTATTGTGCTGTGTATTCCGTGCAGAGCCAGAAGTGTCTCAGTGGCGTTTTCTGAAAATAATTTTGGGCATTCGTCCCTCTAGGGTCCCTTAAACACATTCAACTCTATATAAAGCAGTATCACCTCTGCCTCATTAGCATTTTGCAGAGCTGTGCTCCCTTCCCCTTCGATCCTTTTCCCTCTCTTCACTGAAAGACAGACCAAGAGAAAGTCCTTCTCCTCAGAGAGCTCCACCACTGCCTCATTCATCATACGGCCTAAATCAGAGCTGCCCATGTGCCTGCTTGGAGCTGTTGTTTTTCATTCTGTTCCATACCCTTCTCCTTTGGTGCCCTTCACTGCACTTGATACCAGCTTGAGACCCTTCTCCCCTGCAGTTCCTACCATCCATTTACCTACACATTACCAAATGTTTTAGATAGCCAAGACAATTTCTACACTGATTTTAGGAGCTTTGAAAGATTTCCAGAGGCTCGTAGTGCTCACCCTGTTTCCCTTTCCATATGTATTGTTGCAAAATCTTTCTTAAAGCTGCAGTTGGAAGTACCCAGGTGTGGCTTAAAGGTGCACAGGTCTCAAGCTGAGTCTTTCCAAAGTTTCTTCTTGTGTAGAACTCAAGGCATGCTGGTTCTCCCTCCTCTTCTTCTAAGTCCCTAATGTAGGGAAGGGCTCTGCATTGCTACTGTGAGCACTCTAGGCATTGCTGGGTGATGGGGAGGATGCAGGAAGTAAATTACCATTTTTTTTCTCATGGAACAGCTGCATGAAAAGCCACTAATTGAGTCTTTAGTTTGAAGGTATGTTGTCTTTGATGGCTTTTCTGCCCTCCCTCCCTCCTTCTGCTGCCTCTCAGTCCTGTATTCAGGCTTCTGCATGCCATCCTTTCTTCCCTGCCAGCACAGCTGCTCTGCTCAGCGCTGGTTTGGGGAATGGATCCAACAAAGCAACAGAGCCAAACCAGATTTATTGGGGATAATAATTTTCTTCCCTAATTCTTTTTATCTTACCCTACTTAGCAATAGCTTTGTGGCATTACACCACGATATTGTAGGAGCAAACACTTGGGAAAGGGTAAAGGACTGTGAGGCAATTATTTAAGCTGAAGTTGCCACCAAAAAAAAAAAAGTATCAAGAAAACACAGCATGAAATGTAAAGCCTCTAAGTGAAAAAACAGGGATAGTATCATGTTCCTTTAAATCCCTCAAGGAATTGGACTCACTGGACAGAGATCCTTTCTGCAAGTAAAAAAAAAGCACAAACAAACGGCCCTTTATAAATTAGGAAATGCTTATTATGTCTGTCACCCTCTGTTTGTTTCTGTGCCTTGTCCTCTTAAAATTGGAGTCATGGGGACATACAGAGATGTAGACTATTGCAATAAATAAACAAGTGCCCTGGAGCTCAATTTTGATTACAATATTTTAGATCTGCATGGATTGAAAGCTTGTCAGCATACGTATCTCCTGCTGAGAGCTGTTCAAATATATCTTTAAAGAAAAAGCAAATCATGGCAAAAGCTGAAGCCAGGTTTTTTCTCTGCTTTTTCTTCTGGTTTCTCAGTTGAGCACATCCCAATGACATTTCCTCAGGTGTTAAGATCAGTGCTTTGAAAACCTGCCAGGACTACATTTTGTTCTTGGCATTAGAAGCACCAACTCCACCACCTGAAAGGAGCTCTTATCACCTAGGAAAATGGGTGTTGCACTCCAGGGCTTTTGGGGAGTGGAGGATTTTTTTTTTTTTGTAAGCAGGAATCTGCTGTTCACATTAGTCTGTGAGGCAGCTGAAATATTGGGCAGTGAGACTGTTTGGAAAACACCTTCACTTCTCCTTCCTTGGCATGGCCCTCCTTGAGCTATTTGTTCTGCAACCAGAAGCAGCTCAAATTCCTGAGGCATGTGGGTTGGGATCTCAGAGGTGCTTGGCTCTTTCTGGAGGTATTTAAAAGTTGTGTAGATGTGGTGCTTAGGGACATGGTTTAGAGGTGGGCTTGGCAGTGTAGGTTAATGGTTACGCTTGATGATCTTTGAGGTCTATTCCAAGGCAAATTATTCTGATTCTATGATTTTGTGGTTAATGGAGTGCAATGAGAGCCTCCAGAAACTGATTTGATGGTGTTAAGATCAAAATCACCTTTCAGGAGGGTCTCTGAGATGACCCAGTCTGTAACATGACTTTGAGCATTTCAGTTGCCCATGTAGGCACGTAGGTCTGGTATCAAATGTTGGGATATACTCTCCAGACCCAGTGGTGCTACTCTTTTGGAAGCCAGGGCAGAGAAATCACAGGGATTTCATGTGACAACAATCAGCTCACTGGGGACTGTTTGTGTCTGTCACTTCTCTTCCACCTACTTTCTTCACCTCCTTCATCTGATCTCGCTCTGGTCCTTTGGACTCCCCCTGATCTCCAATTCCTTACACATCCTGCACCAGCTTCTGCTTCTTGCTGTGTGCCAGAATGGTCTGGACCTTGGACGATCCAGTGTGTGTAGTTACAGTGTCTGAGCCAGGTAGACTCATGCTAGTTCTGAAAACAATCACAGCTGCACTTTCAGACCATAGCACAAACTGCTGGCCCTCAGGCAGGAGCTGGGATTTAAAATGCTTGAAGTGAACAGAAACTAAAGAATATGAATATCAGGCAGTGCAAGATCCTGGAAAATCTGTCCATGTGTAGCACAAAGAAAGTAGTCAAGAGTCAAAAATGCATCCTTCCTGAACGTAAAAAAGAGCCAAAGTCATGGGGATATGTCCAAGCAGCAAGCAAGGAGACAAGACTCCTGTTGCCTGGAAACTGGGAGCTGAGTTGTGACTGTGAGCCTGGTGCTCACGCTGGAGTCACTAAAAGGCCAAACCCTTTTCTCTTCCTGCTCACTAATATGAGGCTGCAAAAACAGAAATGTGGCAAGCAAACATCTCCGGTTTCTTCTTCTGTTTTCAAGGCTAGCTTAATCCAGCATCAGCCTGATTGTGTTGCTCTGTGGTTTACTGTACTAGTCTGATCCTGTTCCCTGTGGTTCATACTAGCAGTTGCTAGAGACTTTATGCATTCAATTCTTCTTTTGATATCTCTTTTTGTCCTACCTTAGGCTAAAGGGCTTAGATTCTGAAACAAGCCACGTGGGTATCTCTAAAACAACCTAGTACTTGCAAGAGCAATTTTTAAATACACTTGTTTTAATGCTTCTCCTTAATTACAGGGTATAAGCAGACTTTCTACTCTGTATTGATGCAGTATCTTACTCAAAGAGGTCTTTGTTCATGGCTGGAGTTTCCATGTCTTCTAAAGAAATCTGCAACTTGATAGTCTGTTTTAAATCTGTATTTAACCAACAGAGTTCAGCAGCAGACCCTTCACAGAGTGGTTGGGAGCTCACTCAATCTCCTTTACTTGTGTCTAGGGGACCCTAAATCAAGGTATCTCTCTGTAAGCAGGGGCAAATGTGTGCCACTGCTCTGCTGGGAGACCTGGAAAATCCTTCAGCTTTAAGTTTCCCAACCACAACTTTCAGGGGAACAGCTCCAGAGAGGTCCTGGTGCAACAGAGCATCCCTGGGACTGGCCACACTGCCAGTGTGGAATCACAGCCTCTACCCGTGGCACCTTCTGAGCATCTGCTGCATTCAGCACAAAACCCTTGCTGTACTACAGACCGTGGGGGCTGGGAGCTTCCTTTCCCCTCTTCTCCAAGCCCTTCCACTTAATTTGTGTCATTTTGTTCAGATGCAGCTGGAAAGAATTAAAATGTCAGCCAGGCACAATTGCCTCCATTGAGATGAAAAGCTGCTGGAAGAAACAATGCTAACAAGCATGGCAAAGAGAAAAAGGGAAAGCCTGGTGCTGTTTAGCTGGTAATAATTAGCCCCACAAATGGGAAGAGGCAAGATCCAGCGTGGCTCCCGTTCAGTTCAGGGGAGGTCCAGTTAGGACTAGGTCAATGAGCACTGCTTAATTGCTGCTAATCTACTACTGGATGGAGTCTGGTGTCCAAGATGTGCCCATCATGCAAAAGCATGTAGCAAAACAGCTGCAGAGAGCAAGAGCAGGCAGAGATGCTCCCAAGACTTGGCTGTTGTGGGAGGTCACCTGCTTGGATAGGGTTACCTGGGACCAGTGGTTGTGAGGGTGTCAGGTTTAGGAACTAGCTTGGATATTCATATGTTATCCAAAACCAGGGTGATAGAAGAAGTTTTCAGCTGTTTAAGCTACATGACTATGTGAAGTCAGGACTTGTCCCACTGCAGCCCAAGACATTACAGGTAAAGAATAAGAGAGCCCAGGAAACCACTGAAGCTCCTCAAGTCTTTACTAGGAGAACAGATCAGATGTGTCATGCTCCTGGATCAGGAACATGCAACAGCCTTGCTTCAAAGACTCAGTATTTTAGCCTATTGCTTAGCTTAGGATTAAACATAAAATATGAGTCCATAAAAGTACTTTAGGTCATATTTCTTCCCATTCTTGTGTTCCCATACAGACCTCCTTAACAGGGGTAAGTTTCTGCATCAAGGTGTATGGAGGATGCCCTAAGTCCACCAGACCTTCTTCCTTCCTTCTCTTTCCACATGTTCCTTTTTTTTCTGGACAATGTGGAAAAAATCCAGACATTCTTGAGCACATTGGGAATACAGTCTCAGTTTGTACCAGGAGCTGTAGACAATTCCTAGCTTCCTTTTCTTCCTTATATATTCCCAGTGTAGTTCCAGCATAGCACACACTTAATAAAACAACCTCCCCAGATGAGAGACTGGGGTCAGGGCTTCTTCCATGATGTGTGAGTGGCTTCATTTATACCAGGATGGCATTGGGAAATAATGGAATAGAGAGTACTGGGGAGGCAGTGACATCCAAATCACACTGAAAGGACTTGTGAACTCTGGTCTACCTGGCTCTTTAAAATCCTTCACAATATCATGTGTTGTTCCAGATCTTTCTTCTTTATCTGCCCGGAGTAGGTCAGTGTTTGACTCTGCAACTGCAATGGGGTGCTGGTGGCTGGGTTTGCACCCACCATCAGGTCAAATGTTTGATGTGCCTGAGAACTGCTAAAGCGGTTGGCTTAATAAAAATTAGTTTCCCTCCCTACAGGTTTTGCTTAAGCTCAGCCTTGAAATCTTTCAAGCAATATTTATCCCCTACCAGTTCTGCAAACACAGATTATTGCTTCTAGAGGGAGCAAGATGGGAACTGGGACAAGACATCATAAACAACAGAAAATGAGAGTGGGCAGAACACCCTGAAAATTGTTTTAAAGGTCAAATTTATGGCAGAAAAACACAACTTAAATAAAAATGCAAACTTGTTATACATTATTGAAATAAAAGGATCCAAGGAATATATTTAAATTTTCCTGGGAAAAATTTAGAGTTTGCTCTTCAGCAAAAGGCAAAGCAGAGGAATGAAAGCGCATTGCTGACCAAGGGAATATGACTGCACCAGAAGCACTGTGTAGGGCTTTTTGTTAATAAAAAGCCCATCATGGCAAGGTGAGTTCATCCTGCAATTCTAACATAGGGGTGCCTTCATTGCTTTTAGACATGGAGATCAGCCCTGCCCCTGACAGCAGGGCTGGACCTAGATGATCTTTAGGGTCCCTTCCAACCCAAACCATTTGATGATTCTGTCCTTATCCAGCTCAGTAGCTAAGTGTCACGATTTCTCACAGCAGTGCAAACACCCAGCTGAAGCAATGTCCATCACTTTTGACATCTGCGTGCGTGTGCCCTATCTTTTATGGCAAGCAGCAGCACACTCCTCCTTTTGCTGGGACAGAGAGCTGTGATCTGTCTTGATGTATGTTTTCAAGGGAAAGGCAAAGAAAGAGAATGGGTACTCAGACAAAGCCAATTCTTACAGTCGAGTGGTTCAGTCAAACCATTGTTCCAGTTAATCCTGTCTTCTCAGATAGCAACTGCTCACTGGGAGGATGAGACTCTTCCCAGGATGCGTCTGGTGAGCTGTGCAATATCCTCAGCCATGTGAAAAACAGCTTTCTCACCCTCCCATGTAAACTTCTTGTGCTCTTTGAAGCATAATGTTAGATTACCTGAATAATATTGTCTTCCGGCTTCGTTTGGCTAAGCCCTTTCTTCAAGCTCAGATTTCTACAGTGAGGCATTGAAGTGGAAATCATTCCTGACTGGACACTGCTTTAGGGACTTTCACAATCAATACTCTCCCTTTCCCCTAATTTATCTCTTCCTTTAGGACTAGGAGGTAAACAAAGTAGTGTATGGTTTGCAAGTGTGAGACATGGTTGCAAAGGGAGCATGATCCCTTGCCCAGATTTAGGGAGTGTTTGAAATAGGAAACAGACATGGAAATATCTCATACATAAGAAATCAAAGAGGATGCCACCTGCCACTCTGTCCCAGTTTGAAATGCATTGCAGTCTGCACAAACTCAGGAATATTTTACTATGGCCGTGTTGGATACAGGCAGCACATCTGCACAGCAGCATAGAGCTCCCTGGGCTCCTCTGCATTCCAGGATGGAGTTGGAGCCCTCAGCAAACTGCAGGATGCTGCAGCTTCAAAACCTGGATGCTTAAAGGCAGCAGTAGCTTCCTGACCCTGTTAGGAAATTGGTATGTGCTGCTGCAGTGACACTGCTTTTATTGGTGAAACATCTGGAGAACCTCTGCATCAGTCCTGGGAGCCCAGCTGAAGAAGTCATGTTTGACAGCTGCTAAGCCACCATCTGAGCTTGAATAACAACCTCTGAGGTTCAGTGATGCCAATGCAATATTCCTTATGAAAAGCAATTCTTTATACCAGATGGAATAAACTGTATGCTGGAGAAATTTGAACTTCAAGTAGGATTTAAGTTCCTCATTTCTAGCTTGGTTCTCTTTTGTATCTTATAAAACCTACCCCCTCAGTTCTCTCTCTGTGGCTAGATGTCCTGCTGCTGGAGGTGATGTGTCCCCATGAGCCTTTGTCTGCCTAGAGTTCACTCCAACTTAGCTGCATCCTGCCAGCCTTACAGGAGACAGTCTGCTAAGGGTATAGACACTTATTAATGCAGGCTTTGTCCTGGTTTCTGGCACTTCGTAACAGAATTTGTGGCTCTATCCAGGGGTTTGCCCCAGGGGTTTGCCCAAGAGCTGTTGCCACATCCAGATTCCTTCAGAGAAAGGCCCACAAGAGCAGTTGATGCTCTCCAAGCCTGGCACAAGAGACAGGAACAACACCTGTGCATGACTGTGCCTCCCTAGAAGGCCATGACATCTCATCCTCTTGCAGCTCAAAGGCCTGGCATGCCAGGAGGAGGCTGCTGCTACAAGACAGTGCCCTGGCTCTGCAGCTGTGCTCCTTCAGAGCACATCTTCCCCTCCTTTTTGGTGTTGCCTCCTGGTGCCAGCCTTTGTGAATCCCTGTAGGGGCCTCAGGAAGAGGAATCAGCACCACTCGGCACCCCAGGCTCCCATCAGGAGGCCCTGTGAGGAGGGCTTTGCCATCAAGGCAGTCAGTCCCTTCTCCAGCTCTGCCAAATTTCCCCAGGGTGCCTCATTAAGACCGCTGCTCCCTGAGCCCCATGGAGCTAATTTCTTTTTTAGTGCACAGGCTGACAGACCTGGAAACAGCAAACTCAGCAGCTTCATGCCCTGCTCAGATCTGAGGCACAGTGCTTCAGAGCTAATTAGCTGGATTTCAAATCAGAAGGGCAACTGACTGCTGTCTCTGACAGCCCTGTTTCATCAGGACTTCCCAGGAAGATTGTTTTAAAGTTTTTTCTCATCCCAGGCATGAAATGAAGTCACAGGAAACATCTCTTTTTTTCTTTCCTTTTTTTATTTGTTTGTTTGTTTGTTTGTTTGGGTGTTTTTTTGGTTGTATTTTTGTTTGTTTGTTTGTTTGCTCTTGGTTTTTGGTTTGGTTTGGTTTGGTTTGGTTTTTTGGTGAAGGGAAGGGAAAGAGGCATTAAATAATTGTATTTTCCTTTGCCTCATCCAATACACTTAATATTTGCTTTCAGGCAAGTAAATATAATTTCACACCTATCAACCACCTTTGTTTCAAGAATCACTGGGAGAGACAGGCCTGTTTTCCTGGAAATGTCCATGCACTACCGCTTTCTATCACTTGAAAACCTTAAGTGCAAGAGCTGCCTTGAAATGATGCTGTACTGTTTTCTGCATGCCATGAGATAATGCTCCTCTGCCTGCTGCTCTGCCTCTGGGGGGCCACCATGGTGCTCAGTGACCTGCAGGACCACAGGTATCAGAGCTGGAAGAGGGAATTCTGAGCATCAAAATTGATTTTCCAAATTATATCCCACATTCCCCATTCTGAGCCTTAAACTTTCTCTACAGCCAGGGCATAGCCAAAGTCAAGAACTGAATTCACAGCTTTTGGCTCCTTGTACGTTGCCAAAATGAAATCAGTGGTGGTTTTGTGCTGCCCAGCTTTTTACAGTTGGAAGAGATCTATGTTTTAAAGGCAGTTGCTTAACATTTTTTGCAGACCAAGCATTCACTGAGGGAGCATGGAAATCTCTTCCCCTCCATAGCCTGCCCTGATTTCCTACAGAATTCCCCTAAAAGCTTATTGTGTGGACTTGAGCCCACCTGGAGTTGTTGTTCCCGCTCTAACTCATTCAACCACTCTTTTACCTCCATCTCTGGACCCTTAATCACCTCTGTGGTGGAGGCTGTGTTCCCACACAATACATTGCTATAGGCAATTGGCAATCTTGGGAGCTGCTACAATAAATTCCCACCTGAGCCCTCTGGCACCAATTCAGCGAGGCACTTTCTTCTTTATTTTCCTTCTCCACACCCCCAGTTAAAAGTAATAAGTCATTAAACTGTCTTTATATTTGTGTTGGTGGGCCTGTGAAATGCTTGCACAATAGCAGCTCTTACAAAGCCTGAGACAAAGAGTCCAACACGAACTGGCTGCCCTCTGTCACTCCACTGCAAGGTCCTGCCTTAATAAAGGAACCCTAATGAAACACCAGAGGGGTTCCCCAGAAACACAGGGTCTGAGGTGGGGGAAGTGTGATGGAGGGGGCTTTCAAATCTCTGAAGCATAAAGTAGCAGGATTTATTTAACTGAGTGGAGCTGGTATTCTCCTCCAGGAAAAGCTGGCTGAGCTAGCTCAGGACAAGGATTTCCAACACCACCTCATGCTGGGGGCCGGATGTCTCCACTTCTGGGGAGTAAAGCAGCTCCCCATCCTGTGCCTGCAGAACAGGAGTGCAGCTATGGGATCTGTGGGGAAAGACTTCCTGCTGAATGTTTTGACATGTCCTACACATGCTGCCTTATGAATCCCTTGCAGTCCTCCAATGGAAGATGGAAGGATGGTTTATTCCCCATTTGACTGAAAAACAAATCAGAGAATGAAGACATTAAAGGATACCAGAAAGAAGACTTTTACCCTCCTCTCCTGTTTTGGACCTTAATTAGTGTCTCTGGGTATATCTGTGTGGTGTCTGGAAACAGGGATGAAGTCACTGCCCATGCAGAGTACTCTGGACAAGAAGGACCAGATCAGATCAGAGCTTGGCCTCTACAGCTGGATCATGTCCCTGATATTTTTCTCTCATGCTATGGCACAGCACTGTACCATGTGTGGTTTGGGTCAGGGCTGCCCATAAGCTGATGGATCAGAATGACAGCGTCATCAAGGAAAAGACATAGAAGGCATTGAGTCTGACCACTAATCAGACACTGCCAGGTCCACCACTATCCATGTCCCTAAGCACAACATCTGCATGCTCCTGGAGGCATTGATAATCTGGTGATAAGGAGGGTGCATCTGTGGTGGCTTCAGACCTGCAATTTGTGTTGACAAGATGGTCTCATGGGAATGCACAAAGATACATGGCAGAGTGTGGTCAGCTGAGGATGTGACTCAGAAGACAGTCCATAAATCACCTTTTTGTGTTTAGGGCATGCAGTCCTGCTCCTGAGCTGCAAACCTTTCACTCTCATGGGTCAGACCTTGTTGCCCTGTTGGAGGGTGCTGTAGCTGGAATCAAATATCTGGCTGGAAAGGTCTCCCATGCATGGGGCTTGTTCCTGGGCAAATGAGCTCTGAGGAGCTATGAAGTTCTCCTGAGATCAGCAGGTAGGGGTTCAAATCTCATTTTTGGATTTGCATTAAAATCTGTCTCTGTGAAGCACTTTGGTGTTGTGGAAAGTTTGAGGTGATCAGTGAAAAGTGCTCAAAGCGAATCATGTTAATTTTCAGGAAGCAGCAATTAAACCCCAGATATTCTTTTGCCAGAAGTGAAGGAAACTTCTACTATTTTTAGGTGGTGGTTGTGTGAGGAAGAGCGGGGACTGGCAGGACTTGCCTTCACCTACTTGTCATTGCTTTTCATAACAGGAATGAGCTGATCATAGCCTCAAGCACATAACACCCTTGTGTACTGGAGAATCAGGTCTCTGCCTGTGGAGGGGAAACAAAGGTACAGCTGGACAGGTACACATCTGCTGTCGTGGACCTCTTGCTGAAAAGAGGCTGAATCCCAGTGCCCTTCCCTGGCTGCTAACCATCCTTAAAAACTCTCCCCATAGGGAAGCTGGGCCAAGGCGTGGTTTGCTGTATGAAGTTACTCAGCATGATGCCATTCAGTATCTCTGCCAGAAGCCAAGAATTTCATGACTTCTTGCATTATCCTTGTTTTATGAATTACCAGAGTGCTGAGTTTGTGTAGCTATCATGTAAAAAATATGTGCCTGCCCCACCCTAGCAAGGAGATTTGCCTTACAGTGAGCTCCCAGCTCTGAACCACATCTGTTGAATCAGCCCTGCAGGGACACAAACAAACCAAGCCAAGCCATATCCAGTTTATGGATATTGTTCTAGTCCAAATCCTACTTCTAGAAATTGTCAAGACTGGCTGTATTGGAGGGTGATGCATCAGCCAATGCACAGTGCACTTTGTGTACGAGGAGCTGAGCACATCGTCATGTTGGACAGCATTTCATGTAATAACAATTGCAATGAGACCAGTCAGCATCATGCTCTGGCCAGGAAAACTGGGTCCTCCCCCTTCTGGCATGCAGATGTTTTTAACAGCTGCAACATTTTCAGTCTTTAAAGCCTGCAACCATATTTTAATTCAGCTTCTGTATCACTCAATGACCAGGTTGGCAAAGCTGACTTTTTGCTTCAAAGGTATTTTCAGTGGCCGACCAAAATGTTGGAAGATGGTGACAGGGGGAAGTGGACAGGTCCTGTAACTCACAGATCAAGTCTGGCAGAAAAGCAGTTTTGTTTACAAGGAGTTGATGGTCTTTGTTCTCTCTCATCCTTTTTTAAAGTTGCAGAAACTGACTGAGAACAGACTCAGATCTGGTTTGTTTAACAAGCCTAGCTTAAATTCAAGTGTACAAATGTGATCAGATCTCTTATAAACAGATTGGTTTTTGCTGGCAAATGTTTCTAGAGGAACTTCTGGTTTATGGTATCAGGCAGTTAAAACCAGGTGAAAGCTGCTGGAGGACTGGACATTTCTCATCCAAACTGTAAAACACACCAAGCACTATAATCCATCACATGTGTTTGAAGCCAGTAGGCAAATTCTGCACTGCTTTATATCCTGTTCCTTGTCCATTGCCTCCAGGCAGCCACTGTGCTGTCCAGAAATGTGTATCTGGTTTGAACTTTGTTTTGTGTCCATGAACTTTGTTTGCTCTGGTGCCCTGTGGATCAGGACTGTGCTTCACCAGGTGATGTGCTGTCTGCCTGGGCAGAGATCTGGAAGAACTTTGTAACCAGCCACTCAATGCAAAACAAAGCCCAGCACCAAACAATTCAGGTGCTGTATCCTGAGGGTCTTGGTTTTGACTCAGCTGGATCCTAGGACCAAGGCTATAGTGAGAAGCCAGACCTTGCCCCAGAGCACTCAGTCAGACCACAGTCCATCAGTAGAATTTATTTGAAAACTACCAACTGCACTCATGACTATTTAAAGATTGTATCTATTTAAAACACACACATACACACAGACACACATGAAAGAGAGCTAGAAATAGCAGGGGCTCTGAGGAATGGGGGCTGAGCTTGAATTTTTCCCTGTCTGAACACATGGCAACTTGGATGCTTTCCATGGATGGTCCACAGCCACTGTTCCTGAACTGCCAGTAGCAGGAAAAGCAACATCTTCCACACATGGTGACAACCCCTCTGCCATTACTCCTTGGCCCTTTGGTTTATTTGCAGGATGCTATCACTCTAATTATAGCTGGCTCCTACTTCTAACCCCACAGACTTATTTGCTGCTTCCAGAGTCCCTAGAGAGCCAGATATGTTTGAAGTGTGACACATGTGAGGATAAATGAAGAGAAAGTCTGACACAAAAGAGAGATGCAGAGGACAGGGCACAAGGTATCTTAGGACCATCACCAAACTGATACTGAGGGAGTATCCCTCCATATGATGCCATCTGTCAATCCTGCCTCATAGAGTTCATAGTCTGACCATGGTGACAGGAGAAGAACTACCCTGGCATAACCCCCAAGGTCTTTTCTTTTTGCAGTATTCTTCTCTCTGTCTCCTGGCTTGTCTCTTCAGGCTCAATTTCTTCTCTCAACATTTCTGGAGACAGTCATTGTTGTGGCCCAGTAGGATGAACCTCCCTTGGGAATGAGGACCATTCCAGGTACAGCTGGTCTTTCTACAAGTGCGGGCCTCCCCTGTGGGATGTGCTTCCCCAGGAGCTGCCTGACTTCCAGCCTGAGCACCCCACAGGCTCTGCATCAAGCAGAGACTCAGCATCCGGCACTCCGTGAAAATGTTGGCTGCTGCCTGAACTTCTGCCCGCCCATTATAGCACAACAGCTGTGAAATGCATGACTCACAGATGTCTATAATTAGGGTCTGCCTCTGCCTTCCAATGGCATCTGAGCCAAAAGGGCCAGTGAAAACTGAACAGGTTCTCCTGAGCCACCAGATGAAGAGTCATGCTCCACAGACCCCAATCATTGAGTTTTACTGATTTAGCTCCATCCTAATCGTGGCAAGCAATGCGAGGAATCCTGAATCCAAAGAGACCATAGCTGAGCATTTGTTGGCAGCAAGGCATTCCCATAAGTTCTGGAGGCTTTATGTCCTGGAGCTGTATGGAATCCTGAATGACAGAAGTAGGTCTTTATTGCTGAGTTTTGGGATGATTATTTGTGCCTTCCTTCCTGACATGGAAAACTAATTTGCATCTTGACTAACACCAGCTGTTTGCTACTGTTGATGAGCTTTAGTCATCTGTAAGTTTTGTCAACAACATCACATTTTCCAACTGCATTTTCCAACATGAGCACCAAGAGCCTTTCCAGCCACCACAGTATCAGAAAATCTATAGAAAGGAAGAACACAATTTAAAAAATCATAGTTTTTCAAAATAAAACCTACTTAAAATTGTGTATTCAGGGAGCTCTGTACGCTTTTTGAGAAAGCAGGCAGAGTTTGTTGAAAACATTGTGTGTTCATAGTGTTGGGGTGTCTCCTTTGCATCTCCTGATGACCTCAGCCACCATTGCAAAAATATTTGTATGTGCTTTAAGAATACTAGCAGCTCCAACAGAGGGTCTTTGTTGGGCTAAGATAACAGGCAACCGATGGAGACAGGCAGTAGTGCAAAAGATGATATTTAAAGGTTGGTGGTCTTTTCTGATGAGGATCTGTACATGTCTGGGAGGAGCAGGACAAGATCATCATTAATTCAGAATGAATGATGAGGATGAAGAGGCAGAAAAATGCCAGAACAGAAGAGAGATGGTTAAAATGTACTCTCACCAAGACACAGAGCAAGAAACAGTAGGAGCCAAATCAGAGATTTTTTCTTTATGCTCCCTGCGCACCTCATCTATGCACTATTATCTCCATCTTTGCTGCCATTTTCAATTTGTTGCTGCAGTTTTACAGAAGCAAAGAATAAAGCCATGTTGTGCTTTGGGATTTTATTTTATTTTATTTTATTTTATTTTATTTCTATTCCACTTTGCAAATAGACTGTGCTAACTTCACAGCCGTGGATAATTCCCATTTGTGGCTCTGCTATTTCCAAAGATAGGATATCCATCATTCTTGGAAGTATATGCAAGCTGACATTTTCTGTTAGACCAAAATATAATTAGATTTTCACATATCAGGCACAAGGTTATCGACCACGAAAACAAAAAGACATCACATGGACAGGGAAGAACATCTGGGAGACACACCAATTCATCTAGGGACCAACAGAAACAAAACCTGAATAATAGATGGGCTAACACAACACTACCAATGTCCTGTCTGATTAAATCTACTTCATCAAACATCACCAACAAGGACAAAAATGTCCCCTTTGCCCATAGTTGGATGCATGATGAGTAAGAAAAAAAATACATGACTTCTTACACATTGCTGAGTTGGTTTATGTCCTTTGCATTTTGCAGTAAGTGCTCACAAGGTACCCCTGTACCCTGGGCATCAAACTGGTTTGCAAGTATCCCAGTTTTAGGGGTGTTAATTTGTTAGTTATTGGGTCAAACTGGGAAATTTTAGGCAAACTCTACTTTCCAGTCTGCCATGCTGCCTGCCAGTGGACTGAAGGGATGCTGAATGTTGGGAGAACTTTGGATCTTCTGCTCATGTGCATCCTGGAAGCTATGTATTCTTGTTTGTCTTGATGTCTCCATGCGTAGTGTTTGTGCAGTCACTAAATTTGGTCTCTCTAAGAGCGTCAGGCTACCTCTGATAAAACAGCATGAATTCACCCAGTGGGTCTGTGGCCATTGATATTGCACCCACTGTGTGGCCTCAGCCTCAGGCAGGGGTGGGCTTGGTTTGGGGGAGACACACTTGCTGTCAGGGCAAACCACCAGGGGGAAAATATCAACCTCAAACTAGGTCAGATTAAAAGGACAGAAAGTGAGTTATAAAAGTCAGTCAGCAATTGACCAAGGACTTTGCTGCACACCTGTACTTTCCTGGGGAGCCAAGGAGGGATCTCTCTCTCTCTGCCTTCAACTTGGTGACTGACAGAGACTATGCTCATGTTCAGCACATCTTGGACAAGATGAACTGGCAGGTAAATTGGAAGTATTGGGTGAGACAATAATTCAATTTCTCTCATCAGTTCAGTTAATGGCTTTCATTTAGAGGGTTCATGGAAGATCATTACTCTCCATTAAGCTGCCACAGCTAGACAGATGGCAAACCAGTTTCCTCAAAGCACTCCACTAAAACTCTCTACCTGGGGAAAAATCCCTAAACCTGGCTGTCAAAGAAACCTGTCAGGCACATGGATGAGAGTCTGGGAAAATTCCAGGAGCTGGTTCCAATGAGATTGGATCATGGTGGGCCTGCAGGAGGTCTGCAGCATACAAAGGTTGAAGATGATTGCTTAGGACCAGACATGCTGCAAGGTAAGGGTGGACAGAAGCTCAACCCAGAAGCTCTGATATTCCACTGCAGAGAACTGTGAGCCTGAAAATCCTTTGATGCTGAGTGTGTGAGGCTGCAGGGAGCAGGAGAGCCCCCTCTGTAGGTCCATGTGTGCCATCCCTTCTGTATCCCAGGAGACAGTCAAGAGCCCTTAAATCCAAGATGTTCTTCTGATCTGTGTTTTAGGTGTTTAAACAACCTCAGAAAATTAGAAGCTCTGCTGATCAGAGTCTCTGGAGCCTCTTAAAGCAATGATGTCTTAGTGGAGTGGACAAAAAAATTGGGTTCAAAAGACTTGCATTCACACTCTTTCTTTCTGCTATGAGGTGAGTTTGAAAAAAGCACATTTGCTTTGCATGAAGGATGGACAAAGAAGTATAGTGCCCTCTGCTCCTCTGCTTTGACATGTGAGAGATGGCCTGGGGCTAGTTACACTAAGAGAATAGTGTAACTAGCTATAGAAAAACAATCATAGCTTCATCCTTTGTGCCTGGTCCCTTGGCTTCCCTCCTGCAGTTCCCTCATCATAGCCCAGGGCTAGTACAGGCTATATGGCAGAGGACAGAGGCACCACACATTTTCCTCAAAGGATCTCTTAAGAGACTGCCTGGGAGATAAGTTTTAGCCAAGCTTTTCCAAACTCTCAGAAAAGGAAATTTTGAAAGGGTGGTGTTGTATTTTCACCATCACATTGAATGAGGTTTTTTGGGTGGAAAGGATTTTCTTTGAGTTGTTTTACCCTGTGCTACTCAGTAAAATTGCATAAAGCACTTTTGAACAGCTCCACCTTTTCCAACATGAGTTCATGTTTCCTGGATGAGACTTGTTATTGCTGAATTATCCTGGAGAAGAGAACTTTGGAAAGCCTCCAGAAGGCCTTGTGAGGGTCTTTTGGGGAGGGCTGTATCAACACACTAAATAATGGATGTCTTGTGTGGGCATGCAGATCCAGGGCCAGAGCTATGCCAGGCTCAGTGATGAAAGATTCAGGCTGACATTGCAGATGCAAATTCTAGAACAGCCCAGTCCAGATGTCTCACAGCTCTTTGTGACCTCACAGCTTCTTGGACGGATTTGACCAAAATCTCTTGGACAATCCTAAGAAATGAGAGATGCTGTGGACACAAATAAAGGACTATCTGAGCAGCTGAACTAGACTGTGAGATCACAGAGTAACAGAAGACATGACAAGGGGGTGATCTGTGGAGGATGATGCTTGGAGATTGCTGTTAGAAAGCATTCTCCCTATGGACACCCCTCTGCCATGTGACCTCCATTTCTTCTATCCGTGACCTGATGCATGGAGTCAGGAGAGCAGCAACATGCACTGGAGAGAGAGAAGAGATGCAATAGGAATATCCACCTCTAGAGTCTCACACATGCCCTGCAAATTCCTTTTTATGAGTAAAACTCACCACAGCCCCTGAAGGGTGGAGTTAGTCTCTATGTTATGTACTGGACTGGCAGACAAGAAATTACTTCTGCCTTGGAGGTAGACATCAACTAGCTCTATAAAAGTCAAACCAAATATGTCACTTCACAGGAGCAATAACCCAGCCTCTTGCTGCAAGCCAGGGCAGCTCCAGGGTAAGCAGAGAAGGGCAGAGTGGGTTGGGCCACAAAGGACCTTAGAGATCACCTTGTCCCAAACCCTCTGGCCATGGTTAGGGACATCTTCCTCTACACCACGTCACTCCAAACCCCATCCAGCCTGACGTTGAACACTACCAGGAATGGGACTGGGCAACCTGTGCCAGTGCCTCAGCACTCTTATCATAAGAATTTCTTGCTATTATCTGATTTAAACCTGCCCTCTGTCAGTTTGAAGCCCTTCCCACTTGTCCTGTCACTCTGTGCCCTTGTCCAAAGTCCCTCTCCCTCTCTCTTGTGTCTCCCTACAGGTATTAGAAGGCCACAATAAGGTCTCCCCAGAGTCTTCCCTTCTCCAGGCTGATCTTCTCTCAGCCTGTCTCCATAGCATAGATGCTCCAGCCCCTGATCATCTTCATGGCCTCCTCTGGACTCATTCCATCACATCCACAACCTTCTTGTGTTGGGGGTCCCAGACCTATAGTGCAGGTGGGATTTCACTAGAGCAGATGGGGAGAATCCTCTCCCTTGACCTGCTATGGCTGTGCTGCTCCTGATGCAGCCCAGGATACAGTTGGTTTTCTGTGCTGGGAGCACACGTTACTGCTTATATCCTCCTTCCATGTGTTATTTTTCAGTTGCTTTTTGCCCAAAGGTTACTTCATCAGCTCTCTGTTCGTACCACATTTCTTTTAGGATTGCAGAGGTTTGTTACAACTGCCACAATACTAATAAATAACCACTGAATTAAAGGTCCTCCAGATCCACTGTAATGACTTACATGAGAAAAAAACCCAAAATAAAATAAGGAATTGTCTCTGCAAACTGCTAATATTGCCTGAGGTGGGTTGATTTGGACATAGCATTGTCCTAGTGGAGACAAGAGCTTGTAGTGTTTCTGTGCTTCTTTCCTTCAGCCATATTCAATACAGTGATGGCTCACTCCAACATGTGGTGCTCTCAAAACCTGCCTTCCTATGGATCTGTGTCTTGTGGTTGATCCTGTAATGCCCTGTAAGGGTTCAGACTTTTCTACAGAATTTCCCTCTGGACAACCAGTAAAGGTTTTCCCCATTGAATATGAGCAGAAAACCATTAGCTCTAGAGTGCGTCTGAGGTTTCCAACTTTCTGCCAAAAGTGATTGAAATTTCGAAGCTTGTTCAAAGATACTTGGGGAAAAAAGAAGGGGACTGCAAGGTTAAGCAGGCAAAGGCACTTACAGGGAGGCAGTCACAAAGGTAGCATGATTACATAGTGCTCCTTTCCCTATGAAACTAGAGCAAACAACATTTCCATTGCTTTTTATTATGTCCTGCTGTGCACTGCCATCTTCCATCTGCAAACATCAAAGAGCCACTGCTGTAGTAACCACACATGACATCTGATGCTGAACAGGAGCAGTTGAAATCCTCAGCAAGAGGGGACCTATTTCTATCTAAGCTTCCCAGGCAATAACACTGGAAAATGTTTTATAAAATGCATAACATAATGAGAAGCTGAGAAAACATTTTCCAAAAATCTGTTTCCAGTCCGCTCTAACAATTGCCATCAAAATTTTATTCTCATTTCAGCACAGAACAAATTAAGTTTTAAATAAGGTCTGCATTATGGCCTGAATGAATAGGACAATGTTTGCATTGAGACCTCTACCTTTACAGGGTAGGAGAAATGGGCTTGTGGCCAAAAAGCCAAGACTGGGCAGATGGTGATGTTTCATAGCACTGTCCCTAGACAGCCCCACATCAGTTCCAAGATTTACTGTGCAGCTTGCTAGATCACAAGCTGCTGAGCATCACTGTAGAGGGAAACTGCTACAGGGATGTGAAGGTAGCACAGATGATGTGATACACAGTCCTTCCTTGGAAAAAAGCTATGTTACACAGGGATGGATTTTGGTCTTGTTGCAGATGAGTGTGTTACCATCACTTCTGCTATGAACTATCTAACGCCCCAGGTACTTCTACTTCATTCTTAGCCAAAACCAGGAAATAAGCATCTTCTTTACCACTGAATTGCAGGAACATTTAAGTTAAGTGCCACATTAACAGGAAGAACCAGCAGTGAGCTGTTGCCGTCTTGCTGCAAAGGTTCCGTACCTTCTCGGTGGTTTCTCATGAGTAGGTCCTCACAGCACTGACTCCTTCTTCTCAGCACAGGCAACAAACTTCATGTCACCCTCTGCACCAGCCAACCTGCTCTTTTATAATACACCTCTTAATTGGATGCAGCTGTGGCCTATTAAGGGCAGGCTTGTTCTTAATGCTTGATAATTAGCACAGCTGTAACTCCTTAGGGGTGGGATTACTTTCACCACTACCTCTAGTCTCCTACCTTCTATCTAACCACAGTGAGCCCTTAAAAAGAACAAATATATGTGCTGCTCTATCTCCGATCTTGCTTTTAACAGTGGTAAAGGGATGAATTTCATACCCTATATGATGCCATGGTGTGCTGAAATGGGAAAATTTGATCATACATGTTTCTGTGTATTAGCAGCATTCTTGAGAAGGTTGTTCAAGTCCTTCTCTCGGGAGAGAAAACTCTTTCCCCTTGCACTTATTATTGCAGCTGGACTCACCATTTCTGTCCTGACTCAGACTTCTCCTTAGCTCAGGAGATGCTCAATGAAACTTTAAAAAGTCAGTCCTGTGATTGGATGAAACACACTGCACCTGGGCACAAGATTTCCATTGTGTACCTTGGAAGAGGTGGTTGTGCAGCTGCAAACACATCTGTGTAAGCCCTCAAGCTGGAATAGGAACAAACATTGAAGCAGCAGCTTCATTCTGCAGCAGAGAATATAATTTTTTTCCTGACGGAAACATATGGCCATCATTAATAATAATCATTGATTATGCCAGTTTCTAATTGGGCACAAGACAACTTTGTGTGCAAAATAGGATAAAACTGCATTTTCAGATGATCTAAGGAGACAAAAGTGCAAATTGTGTGGGTTTGTTTGGGGATGTGAGAGTCTATAAGAGTGAACCAGAGCCTATCTTGACTAGTCATCTGCCAATCACACCAAGATGTCATTTTTTATTGCAGCTGAAGAAAGGCTTGCTCACTATTTCTTTCTTACATTTGAACAATACTCTTTTCAAAGTATGAACTACATTGTAGAGTCAGACTCATAAAGGAAGCCAATAATTAACAAAATTATTGCTACATCTATTAACCATGGAGTCATCCTCCTAGGTCTTGGCCATTGCTCATCTGGGTCATAACTTCCCAGGCTGTTTCATTTTGGCAGAATTTTCAGACATTCACTGCTGGGACACAGAATGACACATATTGTCTGGAATGACAGCTCCAAAGACATTGCATTCATCACTTATAAGATTTTATCACAGCTAAACACTCTTAATTTCTTCATATTATAGTAGCGATTTGGATGACAATTTCTGGGAATGAAAGAAATTTGGAAACTTGGAATAAAACGCAAGAAAGTTTTTTCTGGGTCAAATCGTCCTTTCTCTGACATGTCAAGAACCTGTAGGATAATGTGCAATGGATAAAGAAAAAGGGAACCTTTCCTACCAGACCTTCTCAGCTTTTACTAGTGGTTTAAAGACCTCCTGATCTGGAGTTTGAATATGGGCTACATTTTGTGTGACCACCACAGACACATGCGGTTTTTTATGCCATCTAGAAGCAGATTTCTGTGCACCAAGTGAAAAAGAAACATGCAGTTCCTTCTTGTTTTAAACCTGACACCAGGAGCTTTGTCAGAAGTCCATTCATCACCAGTGAATAATCTTCCCTTTCTCTGCACCACTTGTGGCGGTACAGATGATGATCCTAAAAGCAGTCCAGGTAAATAAATTCCTCTGCAGATTACCTAACTGGGATTTTGATAACCTTCTTCCCTTCCAAATGATTATTGTTATTTATATTTGGATTTTGCTTTCAAACCAGCTCCATCTGACTTGGCAAAAGCTGCTACTGAGCTTTGTTTCCAAGGAAATATTTGGATCAAACATAGCAACCAGAAGCTGCTGTTATTATTATTTAGCAAATAGGCCAGACCTTTGTTTTCTATCCAAGCATCCCTCAGACTTTGAAGAGTTTGGAAATCTAATCCCACACTGAATCTTTGCAAACAATGGCTCTGTTTAAAATGGGCCAAGCCGCAAAGCCAAATCAAATCCTGCCGAACCTTTGCATTGCTCAATACTTGACGTGAGCTCCAATCAGTGCCATCTGTTTCCAACTCTGTTATCCATTACTGCTGTTATGCTGTGCCTCCTGCCCCCTGTATCCATAGGAAAATGCATCAGAGCAAAGCTGATGAGGCTTTTTAATACTGCCAATGGTGTTATTGCAGAACTGTATTCATTATGTACCTTGAGGCTTATTAGAAGCATCTGGAAAGTTATGCTTCAAGGATATCAACAAAGGCTTCTGGGATTTCACCTTCTTCCTCTTACACAAGCCTGTTTTAAATTTCTTTTGGGCAAACAGCTCCAAAACACCTCTGTTTCATCTCTAGTAAAAATATCACACTAAGTAAACATACCCCATTTATATTCAAAATTTCACTTGCTAGCTTGTTTTTTTTGTTTTCAGTTTGGTTTTTTTCCCCCTCCAGAATTGCACAATAAAAATTTAATGATCCCCTACATATATTACAGACTTATATGGAGATCTATGCTGCTTAAAAGTTAAGCATAAGTGTTCGCTTCATAACAAATTACTGTAGAGGTTTAGAAAGTCTGAAAAACAACTCTCAGCATGGGGCAATGATAGCCAGGAATAGGCATTTATCCTTTGCTCTTTGGAGATATGACCCACTTTAACCAATGTTAAATGGAAATCCATCCTCCCATACAGGAAAAAGAGTAAATTGAAAAAGATAATCAGGGCCTGGTTCCTACATACTTGCATGTCATTGTTTCTATCTGCCTTCTTGCTTTTATGAGTTTCCAGTTCTGCTGAATTTTAATTTTGAATTTTCTATAATCTTCTGGGAAGATGTGCCATCTCCTTGCTGGTTTTCCATCAGTCTCTTTGGACTACATTGTTTCATCTGTTCTACTAAGAAATATTCTTCATCTTTGAGGCCAAATAGTACTGCTCAGATCATGTCCAAGACAGCAATGCCAAGACAGTTATCTCTCCCCCTTGTCCTTCCTTCTTCCCTTATTTCCCACATCCAGAGTGTGCCATGTTCAAGCTCCCAAGGAAACCTCAATGTTGGTAGTAAGCCTGAGCCACAATTTTTGCCTCCAAAAACACCCCAAAACCTCAGCCTGATGTGTTTGCCCTCATGCATCACATTCACATAGCATGGAAGACAAAGCCACCACTGTGGAGATCTGGGATTCTCCTGCTTAGTTTCCTTCATCATTATAGACTTATATGGAATCAGTTCTCTGTCCTCATTTCCCCCTGAACTAAACAAAGTGATAATTGAATATAAATATGCAGGTTTTGACACTGTGACCATGCAAGCTGAAATCTGGTTAGCAATGAACTTTATCCTCCTTCATTACTACACCTCATCTTTGCTTAGTCACTGCTTGGTGTCAAGGGTTTTTTTCCCTGGAACAATGTGTCTTCTTCCCTGGAACAAGGCTTCCTTGTGACGAAATGGATGCTGTAAATAAAAATGTCCACCCAGCTGGAGGGTTCAGCTCCAGGGGTGAGGGTTGGACAAGTTTTGTGCAAAACAGATCCTTTAACACAGTCCTTTCCCCTACTGCAAAAGTGAGCTCACAGGAGAGCACAATCCTTTCTGTATTCCTTGCTGGGAGTTCCTTCAGGATCAGCACAGATCCACTCAGGAGAATTAGTCGCCTTTCTTCTGTTTATCTGTTTTTCTGCCAGACAATGAAATAGCAGGGGTTAGCACTAACCAAACCATGGGGGAGAGGTGTATATTTTACAAGACCTCAGAAACACAGAATGTTGATAAAGATACATAAAAGCCTTGTGGGAGACCATGCCCTCTGGCCAGGGAGTGGAGACAACCTTTTGTGTTCTGTTCCTGGAATAGCACAGGACGGAAACACCAGTGGGAAAAGACCCGAGCTGGAGACACAAATGCATTTCCATGATAATTTTCACTTGACTACATGCACCCATAATTCAATGGCTTCTGTTGCCATAGCAATGGAGTGTCTCATCATTTTTTTTTTTTTTTTCTTCACAAAAATTATGAGAGTTGAGGAGGTATTGTGTACATGTTACAGACATGGCTGGAGGTGTTTTAATTCCCCTCTTTTATCACCCAATTGAAGGGGTGCATTCATTTCCATACCTTGGGTCATGGCAGGGAAGGAGCCAGACACCAGCACCCCATCCCCATATCTCTCTGCTCAGGAGGGGGAATTGCAGGTGGAAGGTACTTTATGAGTTAAAGGAAGTCTAAGCAGAATTCTGAGGGACAGAAAATCTTGAGGATGTTTGAACTTTTCTGGAAGACTTCAAAGTTGAATGCTGACCCAAAGCAACCCCTCCTACTACACCCCTGATTGCTCAGATACAGCAGTACCCCCATGCCTGTATATGCTTGGACCTGGAGCCACCATCTCAAGGAGATTAACTTGTACTAAATTCTACTTGATTAACTTGATTAACTTGTACTCCACTAGCTCCATCCACTTGAGGTAGTATGTGGTAGGGTTTCCTTTTAAACCCCTCTTTATGGGCAGCTAAACTATGTCACATTCTCACCTTAGGGCAGTATCCAAACACCAATTACCATGCACATACTGGGCCCTCAGCTTTGAAAGGACAAGTTAAAGCACTGTATGAACAAGAAATTAGAAAATTAGAGTAATTAGAGTAAAATAGTGTTGAACCCTATGGCATCGAAAACTCAGCAATTAGCATTTCCACCCTTTTTTTTCAACATTGTTTTCAGTAAAATCTGAAGATGATCCTTCTGAAACACAGAGAGTCTTCTTGCAGCTGTAATTTGCAGAAGAAATCTCTTATTTATACCCCTGCTTCTATGAATTTAGTGTTTATCTTGGTATATGAGCATTGTAGCTGGTTACTCTCCCTGGCAGGACGCCAGGCTGAGCCTCCCAATGTACAGGGACACAGAGGCTTTGCCATGTCCCATCTGCTCTCATCCACAGCTGAGCCAACCCTCTCTGGTTTTCCTATTTGAGGCTGTGCTATGTAGAATCATAGAATGTTTTGGGTTGGAAGAGACCTAAAAGACCCTTTAGTTCCAACCCCTCTGCCCAACAGCAACAACACTTTCCACTAGACCAGGTTGCTCAGACTCCCGCACAACTTGGCCTTGAACAATTCCAGGGATGGGGCACCTGCAGCTTCTCTGGGCATGGTGCTAATGATAGGTGTGACATAGCCTTTGAGAGACCACTGTTTTTTTTGGATGTGAATGGCAGGCCAGCTGGGACACCCTGGGGAGATCAGAAGGCATTAGGGAATGAGAGAGATTTGTGAGACCACTCATGTGTGGGACAGAAGATGGCCTTAGGGCGGTGAAGGCCCAGCAGAGCTTGTAATTCCTACCTAAAGCTTGTCTGACACCACGTGGATGTGTTAGACTCAGAGGACATCATGTATGTCACTATATACCTGGGAGTGGAGCTGAATGGGGCTACCCAGGTTCTCCAATGTTTTAGCAGGAGCTAAACTACTTTCCAGCTCCCTGATGGCTCCAAAAACACTCATTTACATGACAGCTCAGTTAGCCTGTGGACATGAAAGCACACCCTCGCATCAGATGGAGGGTTCAAATCCCACCAGTGACACTGTAAGGGACACATCTGCCAACAGGCACAGCTGGGAGGGGATTTCTTACAGCTAAAGGGCTGTTCTGGGAGGAAACTTCAATGAATGTTGGGAAAGGAGGGACAAACTCAATGCCCAAGGCATTTTTGGAGGACCTGGCTTCTGAACCAATGGCCACTGGTGTTTACCCAAAGAGACGAAGCCCAGGCCAGCCCCAGGACACACTGCTGGGTGCTGGGCCCCTCATCTTCCCCAGTTTTATAGCAGGGGCTTACCTTGCCATCTACAATGTTCTGGCTGCACTGCTCTGAAGACAGATCTTCTTTCCCTCTCCAGTGCAGCAGGATCACAGGCTCCACTTCTGTCTGACACAGAGGCGTGTGCAACAGACACAGGACACCAGGCAGACTAAACCATCCTCCCCCAGCCATCACTCAAGCCATGGCTTAGGGCATTCCCGTTCCCTGGAGGAATAAGCGAGGTGTTTTTCAGGCATCATGCTTCATTAAGTGTTTTCACAGCATTGCTTTGCTGCAGGGTGTGGTGCTGGGGACTGCAGCTCTGACTTGCTGATTAGTGCCTGGACTGTTGTGCTCACAGCTGGATGAGACCCAGTGATTGTCTGAGCAGGGAAAAATCCACAGAATAACATAAAATCAGGAGTGGCTATAGGCTTGGCATTTAGGGAGTCCTCTGAATTGTTTGTCATACTCAGACGTTCACCAAGAGGGAAACTTAATTAAAATGAGTGCTGAGAGAGGCTTGACACTTTCCTCTCCAGAGCAGCTCACTGCTTAATTGGAGAAACAAACTGTGTTCAGCGACTTGGTGGAACAACCAAGGCTTTTTTGGACAGGAATATGAGAAGGAAGGCTGAGGACAGTGAAATATGTTTTACCAGCACTGGTTTCAGCTTGGCCTAAGGATCAAAATCTTGCTAGTGACGGTTTAGTCTGGATGATGAACTAGCAAATCACACTTACACATGGAAAAATGTGTGACTGGGATAACAGAAATCCCTTCCCTTGTCATGCTCTCTTGTTTTTCTTGCAAGTGGTTGTACCCTGCACAAATCTCTTTCCTGGAAACAAAATCCCTCTCTGAAAGACCCAATGATGATGCACCATGTCTGATTCCCAGGGAGCTGATTTTGGTGGTATTTGAGCATGAGCAGGGGATTAGAGGGGAGCCCAAGGATCAAACTACCCCAGCTGAATTGCTTTCCAGTCTAACCAGTTGGGAAATGTGCAGTCTACCAGCGAAGGAGCGCTCTCTTGTGGGCTATACAGAGTGTGAGTGGAGCCTGTGTCAGCTATGTTGGCTCAGAGGTGATTAATAAAGAAAATAAAGACTGGGGAAGAAAGGCATGACATAAACCGGCACAGCAGCTAAGTGCAACCAGATGTCAGGTTGTTTTGATCTCCTTGCAAAACCAAGGAAGAAGGAGCACAAATAAACCCCCCTCAAAGTAAGAGCACTTTAGGCATCCACTGTTCTGCTTGAGTCCAATTGGGATGAAAGGTAGGGTCCAATATGTCACATGCTCCTGGCTGGGGGCTGTGAATTGCAGAAGCATGTAGGACAGCTGGCCACAAGGCTCAGACACACTGGGTTTGCTCTAACTACTCCTGTGCTGGGGCTTTGGCAAAGCAGCCAGCACCTGAGGATGGCAGCTGGACCAGGCAATTAAAGGTGAATATTCTTCTGCCTATAGTCATGAGAATGTGGTAAACACAAGGAAGAAGAAACACAGATGATGAATGAGAAGAAGAGCCTCTTAATTGATAAAAGATGGTTTGTTCAAGGCTGACAGCAATGCTTGTCTTTGTTGGGTGGGTGAAATAATTTGCCTCTGGACTTAGAAAAAGCTTATGACAAAACACAATAGTCTGAAACAAGTTTTTTCTCTTTCTGGGGCACCCTCCACCTCTTTGGACCTGCCTAGGTGTACTGAGAAGAACTCTATTCACACTGTACCCACATAACCATCTCTGCTGCATCTCATGGCCCAGGAGTGTTTAGAAACTAGAATAGAATCACAGAATTGTTAAGCTTAGAAAAGTCCTCAAAGAGCATCAAGTCCAATCATTAACCTAGCTCTGCCAAGCACACCATGTACCCAAGTGCCACAACTACATGCATTTGAACACCTCCAGGGATCTGACCCCACCACTTCCCTGGGCAGCCTGTTCCAGGACTTGACAACTCTTCCAGGGAAGAATTCTTTCCTGCTATGCAATCCAAACCTTCCCTGGCACAAATTGAGGCCATTTCTTCTTGCCCTCTAGCTTGTTACTTGGGAAATATCCACCAGAAAACCTCAGGGAGACAACTAAAGCCTTTCCCAGTCCAGATCCAATATATGGAGCTGAGCTAATGTGCAAAATGCTGATTCTTAGAATTAAGCATATCCTTGCACACTTCACTTTAGTATGCTTACATACTTTACTGTATTGAGATTCCTCCTGGCCCAGGCGAATTTCTCCTTGGCCTTTCCACTCAGAGGACAATGCTCAGAGCTTGGGATAGGACCAGAACCAGAGTTAGATACTGCTGTAGATGAACATCTTCACTCCTCACCAGCTGAAAGCTGATGGAATATTTACATTATAGATTACATAGATACCATATATATCACACAGATGGAATACTGCTGGCATATTTACACTCCTGCTCAACACCCCTCCTCCCAGTCAAGCAGATAGGAAATCATTTGGCAGATCCTCATCTAAACAAGTCTAGTGCTCAGGAAAAGTGGCATAAATTTACTCAAGATGGGGTAAAACATGGCTTGCACATACACCCACGGTCTTAGGGAAGAAGCAGAAGTGAGAGCTCTTTGCTGCACCTGCTGCATTTTGCACTTGGTATTTCAGTCACCCAGAGCGATGTTGATCCAGGTTCAGGCCTGGTAAGGTTTTGTGCCCTTTAAGACACAGGAAAAGGTAACCCAGGTTCCAGTGCCTTGTTGTACAAGACCACACACACAGTCTGCTTTAGAGACATCTGCAGAGGTTAAAGTGATAGAAGAAAGGAGGCAAGGACTGTGTCCCTATTTCACAGTGTGATGCTGGCAGTGCTAGTAGGAAAAGACAAGCTGTCCTCCCCACTGCCTTTCTCCTACTAAATCCATATGAGAAGGAGGCAGTCCTAGAACCTGGGGAGGTGGTTTCTCATCAGACTGCTCTGTTTTGACCACCTTTGAGCACTGCAAGCCTCACAAAGATACTCTGACGTGGTTTGAAAGGACAAATGAGAACTGCCCTGGCAAGGGTTGGAGTCTGGGCTCAGATGCTTGTGGAACCTCTTGATCTTGTAGTGGGAAGAAAAGGCCAATGAAGCTGGAAACATGGAAAGTCGGGAGCAGTCTATGCGAGCCATGGACCTGCTATGGGTTAACACGGACAGTTTAGGACAGGGCTTTTCTGGCCCTCCTCTGATAAATCCCCCAGCAGTTCTTTCTACAAATACCTGCAGACATTTGTGCCACTGATCTGCCCATGGCAAACCCAGTGGTTCCCAGGGCAGCACTTTTGCTGCTTTCCCAGACCTGGATGCTGCCCTTTTTCTCCCATGGCTCTGAGCATTCAAGATTTCCATTCTGCCTTGCAGAATGACTGCCTGTTCCTCATGTCTGCCCCTCATCCACAGTAGCACTGGAGGTATCAGAGCAACACACCGTCAGCCTGAGAGGCTTATCATTATCAGCTTAGGAGATGTAGGTCGTCAGGGAATTTTAATCAGCAGAGACACTTTCACATCCAAAGAGACATAGATATTATCAATTCCCTTAAATGGGCATCAGAAGGGATGAGCTGAAGCTCTTGGGACTCTTCCTTTCTTCATTGTGTCTGAAATGAATTGTTCCATGAAATGCAGTGATCCTGTGCTGATCCCCAACTGTTAATGCCCTGGTTTTCAGCCACAGATGTGCTTAGAAAGTCAAATTTCTCTGAAGGCTTTTCTTTTCCATGAGGAACATGCTGTTTATTTCTCTCACTGCTCTGGAAGGCACCCTCCATTATGGCCACCTGGAAAAGCTGTACCAGGACACAGCAGGCTGCTGGTATTTGAAAATGCCTGTCTGTCTTCTGGGTCAGTGCTTATTTCCATCAACAGTTTTGGTCTCTTTTCTTCTCCTTCTCTCTGAGGGCATTCCTCACTTGCCCTGCTGTAGCATTCCATGCTGTGCAGCAGCAGCTAATGGGGACTTAGTGAGGTATTAGCCTGGATACGTGTGTTTCAGATGAAGGGATTAATACCTGGGGGCTTGTTTGGGACTCCTGCAGACAGCATGTTAGAAACACAGCAAGGTTTATCTTTTGTCTTGCTTCTGTCAACATCTTCATTAAATTACAATTACATTTAAAAAATCACACTGTTGGCATGAAGGAAGAGATGAACAATTGGTAATTCTATTTTTTTCTCCCTTCTGTGGTTAGTTGAATTGCAGGTATTGCTCTTTAGGTAGCAGTTAGGACTAGTTACTTCTATAATCCCAGAAGGCGAAGAAAAAGTGAAGCTGGGATGTGTTTTGCTCTGTTATCTCTGGTCTTGCTGAAGAGCTAAAGTGCTTAAAAGATGTGTTACTCTAGATGGGTTAACTAAGTTTGAGCAGCTCTACAAATAACCATCTGCAACCATCCATGATGTTTCAATGTCCCCTGGAAATAGTCATGTCAAGAGTTACCATTATAAATGACAATTAATAGGCACTAAAAAGTAGATGTTCTCTGAAACCAGGTACATTGACCCTCATTAAGCTTTTTCCAGGCTCTGAAATGATGAAAATATTTCCTTTAGAGAGGGAGGGTTGTCAGAAAGGCTTTAAATACAGTTTTTTTAAATGCTAGTAATCCTTCAGATTAGCTTTTCTGTCAGTCTGAAACAGGACCAGTTAAACTCCAGCAAATTGAGCAGGCACTGGTCCAGTCCTGTGGATACAGAGGGGATTAGTGGGAAGGCTGAGGCAGAGCACAGGCTTTTCATGGGAGAGAGGTTTGGAGGGAGTCAACAGAACCAGGGTGCAGAAAGGTGGTGACTCTCCTGCCACAATGCAATGCAAAGGTGTTGTCAGACACTGCGAGAGCAGCCCAGAGGATATATATACATATATATGTATGCATACACACAAATAAGAAGGATGTAGACCTGTTGGAGAGAGTCCAGAGGAGGCCATGAAGGTGCTCAGAGGGCCAGAGCACCTCTGCTGTGGAGACAGGCTGAGAGAGCTGGAGTTGTTCAGCCTGGAGAAGGGATGGATTTGGGGATCCCTTAGAGCCCCTTCCAGTACATAAGGGGGATACAAGAGAGCTGGAGAGGGACAAGGACATGGAGAGATAGGACAAGGGGGAATGGCTTGAAACTGATGCAGGGCAGAGTGAGATCAGATATTGGTAAGACAGTTTTCCCTTGTGAGGGTGGTGAGGTACTGGCATGGGTTGCCCAGAGAAGCTGTGAAAGTGTTCAAGGCTGGGTTGGATGGGGCTTTAAGAAACCTGATCTAGTTGAAGGTGTCTCTGCCCATGGAATGCGAGTTGGAACTAGATGGTCTTGAAGGTCCCTTCCAGCTGAAACTACTCTATGATTCTATGACTCCATGAACTGAAGATATATATATACATACATACATACATACATAGATATACACACATATATACACACACACATAGCTGATGCAGAAGAGATGAAGACATTGGGTTGCTGGAGGCTGCTGCCTGCTGAGACCTTCCATCTACCATGGGATGTTCATACCTAGCTCATGTTCCATAGTAATGAATCAGTTAATTAATTGATTTATGAATTTTCTGTAGCTCCTAATTATGGCTAGACATCTGGGTATCGTGATAACAGAAGATAAATTTTCTGATAGGCAAGATGAGAGCTAGAGGAAGGTATCATACCAATACTGGGTGGCCTGTGCTGTGGTTTTGTATCCAAGTTAAAGTCTATCGAGCAGACATTTGAAAGCTCAGATATCTCGATAAGATTGTAAAACTGGCTATTTTCTTAAAGCTTCCAAATATGCCAGAGGCTGGAAAAAACCTATTGGGACAGAAGATGTTCTGATGTAATTTCCTCTATGGGGTTTGTAAAGCCCTCGTGCGAAGAAAATGCAACACACTGTCATTTCCTGGCTTTATTTTAGGGATAAATGCCAGTTATCAGATCTGTCAGGACCTGATGAATGCTCTAGTGAGATTATGTGGTTATGGGAAAGTTTGCAACATAGCATAGGCTAAGACATCATGCAAAACGTCAACAATCCTTGAGTCCATTGACGCATTTGGAAGTCTTGTTATCATTCACTGTGTGCAGGCCTGGCCAAAACCCATCATTCTTGGTCTGACAGAAGATTTATAGTGATATTTTTTTGTTGGTTTTTTTTTTGTTTTGTGTTGGGATTTTTTTTGCCACACTTCATTTAAGCCATTTATTTTTAAATATCCAAGAAAAGACCAGCTTCCTGAACTCTACAAGTGCTGTATGGTTTTGCTGCTCCCCTGAGGTTTTCTGTTGAGGCCACAAATGCAATTGCAGTTGTCACTGAGTGTGCTGGTTTTGGCTGGGGTGGAGCTAACTTTCTTCCCAGCAGCTGTTATGGAGCTGTGTTTTGGACTTGTGCTGAACACAGAGTTGATAATATGGAGATGTTTTTGTTACTGCTGAGCAGGGCTTGCACAGAGCCAAGGCATTTTCTGCTTTTCACACTGCCATGCTTGTGGTGAAGCTGGGGGTGCCTGGGAGGGTAGGAGGAGTCACAGGCTGCACAGGTGACCCCAGATGACCAAAGGGATGTTTGGGACGGTGTGACATTATGCTCAGTGTATAAAGAGGGGGAAGAAGGAGGAAGGAAGGGACATTTGGAGTGATGTTTGCCCAAGTCACCATTATCTGATGGGGCCCTGCTCTCCTGGAGATGGCTGAGCACCTGCCTGCCCATAGGAAGATCTCTCCTTTAGCAGATGGCTTTAACTTACTCATTAAAATTTCTGCCTGGCTAAGGCTCATGTAAAAAAAAAATTATGAACAGTAGCCACTTCTCAGGCCGAATATATTCTAAAAGGTTTGTAAATGTCCCCTGGAAGAGGAGTGAATTTGAAGGCTGTCAAATTCAACACTCAGGTTTTCAAGCCTAAATAAATACATGTACAAATATCTCATCCGGTGTTATGAGATTCTTTCCTGCCAGCTCTAATATTGACTACCTAAACCTGCAACATCGTGTATTCCACTAACGCCAGTGTCAGAGACATCAGATTTCACAGACTACAAAATCTGTTTCCAAGAAAATCAAATAAATCTAGCCTTTTTTGAAAAGTGGACTTACTTGAACTTGACTCTGCAGGACTCAGGGATGTTGGTGTTCTGATGCAAACCAGATAATCTGGAGGAAAAGGGCTTCCAAATGCTTGACTGCATCTTGCAAACAGGATAATATGCCACAGCAGGACAATCCTTCCCAAAAATTCCAGTCCCACCAAAACCATGGGTTATCAGTTACTTCCTGTGATGCAGAGTCAAGAAAGTGAGCTCAGGCTGGGTTGACATCATGCACACACAATGTCATGGAAAGGACAAAGTGGAGAGGAACTTCTGAAGAATTAAAGGGTGAAGGTTTACTCATGCAAGACCATGAGGCTGCACTGAAAATAAATCTTGTCAGTCAGACTTTATGTAACTTTTGAGTTAAGTCACAATTCTGGCATGTAAGGTCAAATGGTGATGCTATCTTCCTAAGTACCTACAAACTGTCATCCTACTGAAAGCTGATATTGAAGAGAAAATTAGTGTTATATAGTTAATGTCTCTGTATCATAGAAAAAAAATTAATTGCTATTTTGACATAAAATAGTAGATGAGGACTCTCCTTTGTTAGTGTTTTCTAGTGGAGCCTCTGGGATATGATTTTTTTCCCCGAGTGCTGTTCAATAACTCTACCATATCACCCAGAAGAGAGAGAAAAATCATTATTCAGATAGCTTTCAAATTGGTCTGGACCTCTGATTAAATGAATCTTGAAAAGCACCTACTAAACCAGATGTGTTTGTAAACATCTGGGAAGAAAAATTTATACTACACTTCCAAGGCAGATGCTTGCACTAAGGAGAGCAGAGAAGGGCTTAAAAACAGTGGTTCTGCAACTGTGCTCATCCAAACTATAGAATTAAAGCAGAGAAAAATCAAATAGGTGATGAAGGATGCCATGACTCCTATATTCAGCACTAAGGAGTAAAGCTTACTAATTAATACTGTTTTTAATTTAGCCAAAAGAAAGAAAATTAAAAATGAATGTTAAAAGAGCATTGCAAGGATGAAATCCTGAAAGCATGCTCTATGGCAAGAGCCTTAACAAGCTGTTGATTTATTTTGCCCAGAGAATGACTGGGATGTGAGCTAATTATGGTGAGCAAATGTCTATAGGGAGGTGATATTTATTGTGCTTCCTGTTTTGTAGGGTTTTTTTCCTCAGGCAAAGGCAGAGTGAGAGGCAGTTGTAGGAAGCTGAAGGCAGACACCCTGGATGTTAAGTGGGTATTTTTAATGTCGAGGGTAATTAGCTCTTGGAATAATAGACGTAGGAACACGGTAGATCCTCCAAGGTTGTAGTTTTTAATTAGGGTTCAGAGGACATGAAGAAAGCCTAATGTGAGTCTTGCTGTACTGCTCTCTCTCAATTTTCTGTATAATCAGTTGAGATATGAGACTTTTCTTCAGGGAGAGCAGAACATGAATCAAGCCTTTTGCCTGTCTGTCGCTGTTGACAGAAGAGATTTTCCAGAGAAATCAGTTTTATTGAGTGGCACCCTCTGGTACAATTCATTACCAAACACGTTTTGTATCCAGGATCCTGGAAGAGCTCAGAGCAGCAGCAGCTCCTGGGAGGCTGCTTGGCCAGGCTGATGAAGGAGGTCAGACTGAGAGATTAGAGCACCCTCTCCTGCTCTAAAAATTAAAAGCAAAGCAATACAGCTGTGGCTTGACTGTCCCACAGGAAATGTTGTGTCACTTCCACACTTCAATGAGCACTGAAGAGTGTTGGGAATTAATCTGATGGTATGCAAATAACACAGCATTGTAAAGAAATCTTTGCTTTCTAGTGTGGTTGTGGCAGTAATGATAAGCTGTAGATGTGAGGGGGGAAAAAAGCAAGGTTTGGAAATACAGGCAGGGTTTTAAACTTCAGTGTTTATTTCAGCCAGATGGGTTACATAAATAGTTGGGGTTTTTTGCTTCAGCTGCTTGATTTACCTTGTTTGTTTATTAGTGAAACCAATCAGGCAGTGCTAGGACCTGAGCTTGTTTTGTAGAAGTAGGAGTGTTGTCCCTAGTCTTGGATAGCCTGAGCATGGGAGAGATGTGCTGGAAACATTTGGGATAACCAGCTTTTCCTGGGGAGGATGGATTACTGCCACAGTTATTACCTAATGGAAGGAGGGTTGTTACATCCACAAACAGAAGGAGAAGAAAATGGAGACACAGATTAAGTTCTCAACCCACTCTGCTATGAAGTGTTAAGGGCAGAGTAATTATGCTAATGAATAGACTGCCGTGATTATTTTTTAATCTTTCATTGCTGAGATTTGAATGCTCTAAACAAACATTCTCTAGAAGTGAGTCACTGGAGTTTTGCAGCTTCTCCTGGAGACTTTGAGTTTGCTGACCTGAAGTGGAATTAAACTGTGCAGCCCCATTGCTGATACAGAAAGATAGCACTGAGCATATGACATATGGATGGAGCTATAGGTATATCTCTATGTGGATAAATCAAACTTATAAGTTCAAATTTAAAAAAAATACTTCCAACTGCAAAAACTTTATTTAATGTTATTTTTTGAGTAAAACCTGGTGTTAAAACCTGATGCACTGGTAGCATACAAAGCAGTGTTCTGAGGTCAGGCTTGACATTAAAGTGGGTCTTAGGGACTTTCCAAATATGAAGCTATTTTATAATCCCTAATAGCTATCTTGAGCTGTAACAGCCTTCAATGAAGCACATGCCCAGGAACCTCCCTGGATCTGGACTGTGCAAGGAAATTAATGAATGGGAGCAAATGAATGAAATTAACAGAGAGAGCTTCTCTCCCCACTGCATCTGAAAGACTCTGTGGCTTCCCTCAGTCATTAGTCATGAGGAACTGTTCCTGAACTCATGCCAGTGAGGTGTGTATAATTTATATCATGTAGCTGAATTACATATTATTCTCTCTAGACTACAAATGCTGGACCTCTGACCACAGCTAAATTATTGCAAGGGGCTTTCTAGCTAGGGCAGGCATGGAAACACTTGAGGCTTTTCCAGGATGATAATTGTATTGCCAGGTCCAGGGGAAGGTACCTGGGAATGATTTATTGGAGAGCTCACCTCTAGGGAGGTATATACAGTACCCAGAGAAATAACCAAGAAACATTAAATAATGGAATAGTTTGTACTGGAATAAACCTTTAAAGGTCATCTAGTCCAACCTCCAAGAAGACTTTGATGCAAGTGTAAAAGTTCTGTGTATGTCATGATAGGTACAAAAAAAGCCCCAAACAACAATAGGGAAAAAGGGAACGTGGCACATTAGCAGAATGGTGAATCCAAAACTCAAATATTCTGCATACTCCAAACCTAAATAGTTCAAGAAGAGGAGCCATCTGTGCTGTGGTGCAGAGAGATTTAAAGAGTTGTTCTGCAGGGGCTGATCCCAGTAGCTAAATCCCACTAATCCAAGGGCAGAGTTTTAAGATGCCATCCCTATAGCTTCTGGAGTACAATCTGTACTGAGACAGTTCAGTGTGAGGAAGACTTGGACCTTGGCAAGATCCTCAAGGAACTAAGGGCTTGGGAGGTTATAGCCCAAGCTCTGAAACCCTCAGGAGAGGAATGGCCCTCACCAAAAGGGACACAGGAAGATTTTGACAAGGCACGGAGGATCCCAGAGCACCCACACAGCTGGAATGGCCTGTGCACACAAGAATTTGAAGGAGGTGGGCACCAAAGCAGAGGAAGCTGACCGTGAATTGCCCATCCTCATGGTGGTACCCATATCCAAGGACGGCCACTGACTCTGGAGGGAGGCTACTCTGCTGTGGCTTCTTCCTGGAGGTCTCCCTCCATCAGGGACATGCTGCGCTGCGGTGCTCTGTGCTGCATGTCCTGGTGCCTCAGCATCCAGGATAAAAATACTTTTCCAGAAATGAACAGGTAAGCTGGAATAAGGGGCCTGCTATTTTTAGAGCACAAACTTGCTGGGATCAGCAAAGTTTTCTAAGCCATGGGTTGACACTGCAGATGGAGGAGAGCTTGCTATGGCTTTGGTATTTCTGTGCTTGGCTGTGAAGGAGGAAATTGTTATTAAAAAAAAAAAAAACCCAAGCAACCCTATGGCTCCTAGTATTTAACCAAGAATATTTGAAGCCAAGAGTATACACAAGACTTTTGACCGGACAGTTATTTAGCAGTTCTTTATCTAAATTCATATCATAATCCTCCTTTCCCATCATTTTCTGATTATCTGTTTATCCACTTTTCAATTTGCCAGATTTAAGAGACTCTGAGTTGTCCTTGAATTTTTTTTCCAGAGAGTTTTAAAATTGTATGCGCATACATACGTATCTCTAAGTATATGAATATATGTGTCTACATATGTGTGTGTGTGTGTTTTTGTCTTTGTATGGGTTCTGATTCATGTTTACAACCCACTGAGGATTTTTGACAGAAGCTGATGGCCTAGCTGATTTCACCTTTTAGTTTTCTAATATGGGTGTTTTTCTGTGTGACTTTGTCTTTCTTAGGAGCCAGAAGCACAGTGTACCCACAGGTTGTACTTACTGCTGCAAACAAAGCAGCCTCATTCTTCACTGCCTGGTTTCAGAGTATATTGCAAAGCATATGAAAATGTTTATGTAAGTGTGCATTTAAGGGTTAAATGCACGTCTGACACTGGTTGGACAATTTTCTGCATGGTGAGGGGGCTGATGTGGTCCAAGTCCATGTGTCTGTGTGTGGGTTTGGCTCCTCAAAGACTTGTGCCTTGAGAGCTGTTGTGAAGTTTGGGCTGACTCAGCTGTACATAGATGCATGGAACAAACACATATGGTGAACGGCAAACGTAATCTGCTTTCCTTCCAGCAGCTGGTAATGCTCTGCCTGGATTCCTGAAGAGCTTGGTGCAGATCTACCCACCTGTGAAACAATGTCATTTCTCCTGTGGGGTCCTCACAGCTCCCCCTGGGTGCTGTTGAGGCACATCAGAGAGCATCACTTCACTGAAAATTCATTCAAGACATTTTTCCAGGATCTCTGGTGGGTGCTCTTTGGAATAATCCTACTTTGTTCCCCTGCACATTGCTCTGTCTTTAAAATTGGACTGTTTGGACCCTGGAACTGTGACCCCTTCTTTTCCAAAGCATTTCCCCATGTGGCTGCCAGGTTAGCTGTGGGACGAATAAGCAGAGACCCTTCACTAGATCTTGGCCACCGGTTGGATTATGTGATCCTGCAAGAAGAATGTGAGACTCCAAGAGCTCTGGTTAGATTTGTTGATTTTGAAAAACTTTCCTCAGCTTTTATAGGCCCTCTAAACCCTGGATTCTGTGAGGTGGCTGCACATTTAGGGAAAAACTGGGATAAAGCTATCTTCTCATGGATGTGCATCAATTATAAGCTGGATTCCACCATCCGCCATAATGCATTTGCAAGAACTCTGCCCTCTCCAACCCAAATTTTGCTTACAATAATGAAATATTTTAAGTGGGCTCATGTTGGCATCATTGCATCCACTGATGATATTTGGATGTACACAGCCAAGGAGTCAGCAACTGCCCTCAGGAATCACGGGCTACCTGTAGGCATTGTTACATCCGTGCATAAGGGAGAAAAAGGCATTGAAGACACCTGGAATGAGATTAAAAAAGTTAATAACATTAAAAGTAAGTGCTTTGAGTGTCATTCCTGTTTTTAAATTTTTTTTGTTTCCCCAGGGTAGGATTGCATTGTTACCCAATAGACATACTGTGTAGAATGAAAACTTAAAGTGATTTAAGTCAAGCAGAATTTTATCTCTGATCCTAATGCATACAGGGTTTAACATAAAAGAATGCTGGGCATTTTTGTATGTGATGAATATAGACCAAAATCATCTACTACAACCTGAAAGATTGGGTCCAACTTGTCTGAAGAAAAAAATATTTCGTAGATGGTTTTCTGTGCTTGGCTTGAGTAAAGAGGAGTTTATAGGAAGGTTTTATATTAAAGGTGATTTATATTGTGGAATATCAAAAATCAATATCAATATCAAAAATCTTGCTTTGATCCTGTGTCCTGTATTTCAGATCTCCCCACCAAACACTGGCCCCATGACATTTTGCAAGAAAAGGCACAGACTTTGGGACAGTCAAGCATGGACCAGATGTTTAAACATAGCCCCATTGTGTCAGCTTAAAATTTGTATATTTGGTAGTAGCGTGAGCATTTGGAGGTTGGGCACTGCTTACAGCGGTGTGGTGTCTGTCAGCTCAGGGCACACAGAGTAAAAGCTCAAGTCTTGGTCAATGACAACAATGACCACAACTGCCCAACTGTGCCTCACTTCTGTCAAAACTTCATTCCCTCTTTACAGCTCCAGAAATGGTTAACACCCACAACCTCCTTTATTAGGTGTTACTCCAGAGGCTGAACAAAACGGGTGTGACTCTCAGCTTCCTCAGCACATAACATCAGAATCTGACCTGATACAGTAGTTCAGGCAGCTCTTTTATTGGGGGGGGGAGGGAGTGGGGGGAAAGACCTATTTCATGTTGAAAGCTCCAGGCAGATTACTAACACTCTCCACTGTCCTTGTGTTGCAGTTATACTCCTGTGCATGCATTCTGTTCTCATCGGAGGGCAGGAACAGGCAGCCTTACTCACAAAAGCTCTGGAAATGGGACTAGCAGATGGAAGATACATCTTTGTTCCCTATGACACTTTGCTGTACAGTCTTCCTTACCAAAACAACTCATTCAGTGTCTTTGATAATGACAGCAAGCTCCGGGAGGCTTATGATGCTGTGCTGACCATCACGCTGGAGTCTGGAGAAAGGACTTTCTATGACGCATTCAGGGAAGCTAAAGAAAGTGGTGAAATTATCAGGGACTTGGAAGCCACACAGGTAAATATTCTTTCTCCTGGGATTTCCTGGGACCTGTCAATAGGAAACATAACAATAGTTACAAAAAAATACAGGAAAGAGTCAATCCAGACTGCACACTTTCATTTTGAGAAAAATACAGAGAAATTTGAATGTGGTCTGCACTCATCTGGAAAGGTCACTTTTCCCAGATGCCTGGCAATATTACTCACTTGGTTGACCTGTAGGACCATTATGGGAATTTAAGAGAAAGGGCCTGTGTCAGAGGCTCTCAGATTTGGTTTGCTGTGTGCTAGCTGCAATGGACTTGAATTGAAAAGGTATTTCTTAAGGTAGATTAAGTCTATGGAGTTTGTAAGGAATCAAGATGTCCATATGACTGACAATTTGAGGGGATGAGACAGACTAAAGAAATACTGGATGCTTCTAGAGGGAAATATTTAAGACCATTGCTGCTGCATTGTTTTAGCACTATAGTCAAGGTAATTCTTTGTCAGCTTGATTATCTGAAAGTCACTGGTAGGCTATTAAAAACCAAATCAGTTTTTACCTTGAGAACATTTACAAAAATTGGAGAATCTTATACTGGTGAAGAGATACATGAGTCAGATGAGCTATTCTTCAAATCTCCTTATGACATTTCAAAAAATTACAAGTACTTTTAAGGCATAATTTATCAGATCTGTACAGATATACTTTAGAAGGAGATGAATCATGTCTTGATAGCATTAATTTCTTCCCCTTCACTTTAATGAGAGCCCAGGTTAACTGTATTGACTGTCAGGTTCTTCATTTCAGATATCTACATCCAATCAATTAATCTCACAAATGTCAGATTCTGTGGCTCCCAAGGGCACTCCTCATTTTTCTCACTTGGCTATGGCTAAAATCTCTCTCTTCACCTACCAGCTGTGAATGACCATGTGATTGCAAAAGTCACCATTTGTATTAAAGCTTCCTAAATCAAGTCTGGCACAGAAGGGAGCAATGCAAACAGAAAAGGCTCTGTTACCCCACAGAATAAGTTTGCTGTGGCTCTGCAAAATCTGTGGGATTCTTTGCATCTTTAGGATAAATAATCTGACAAAGAAGATCAGTTCCTTGGGCATGACACACTTTTCCTGTCTTGATATGGAGCCTCTGACCTTGATCTTCTATTTGTAGAAGATATTTTGGCGTTTTGCAGCAGGATAAATTTGTGATACATTTCAGCCAAACATCAGGCTCAGAATCTTGGCTTTTTCCATCATAATGCAATTTTGTGTGGTTTTAAAAATATTTTGCAATTGCATTTTGTGAATCCACCATAAGAAAAGACAGATATTCAGAGTAATGCATATATTGGGTCTACCTTCAACCTAAGATTCCTCAAACCCATTACTCTGTGAGCCTTAATGTTCTTGAGTCTCAGTATTTAAGTTCACAACTTAGCCAGGGGGAAAATATTTTTGCCACCAGTCTCAAACTGAAGGTTGGGAGATGTTTATCCTCAATTTCTCCTGTATTTTTAGGTTTCTCCACTTTTTGGAACAATCTATGATGCCATTTACTTCATGGCAATGGCTATGGACAGTGCACGGAAGAAAGGAGTCAGGGCCTCAGGAGCCAACATAGCTGAGTACACAAAAAACTTCAGCTTCCCTGGATTTAGTCACCAGGTAGAGACAGACAGCTGTGGGAAGGGGCTGAACAACTATGTGATACTGGATACAGATGGTCATGGGAACCAGCTTTTCCCAACCCACCTGCTGGACATGTCTTCAGGCTCTGTGCTGCCCCTAGGCCAGGCCATCCACTTTCCCAATGAAGTTCCACCCAAACCAGACTCCAGCTGTTGGTTTGATCCAGATGTTCTCTGCACTGAAGGTAAGAAAGAAAAAAAGAACCAAAAATAGGGTGAAATGGCATTGAGTTCATGCTTCTCTTTTCTTTCATCTTTTCACTCACTCCAAGTGGTTATGCCTATAAATTAGAACTCCCCAACCAGAAAAGTCTAATTTCAAGGATGTGGTATAAAAATGCCCAGTCATCACACTGTTTAGAATGGGAATCCTGTGCAGAGGTAACACCATTGATCCACAATATTCTCTTATTGCTTGTTAGATCATAGAATAATAGAATCATTATGATTGGATAAAACCTCTAGGATCATTGAATCCTTACCCCACCACTGCCAATCCCACCACTAAATATCACATCTACACAATTTTTTCAACAATTCCAGAGCCATTAATCCCACCACTCTCCTGGGCCAAAAAAGTTGTTACCACTGTTATGTGTTGAAAGGGTTTTCTGGGTCTAACACTCATCACCTGCCAATATTAATAGTAACCATTATATAACAGAGGCTGCACCCGGCACTGTGTCTCTGTCCTTCTGGGAGACATGGCACTAAGAGGATTTGCCTTGAAGGCAGCCTAAGAGAGCTGCACAAGAGCAGATGCTTTCAGCATCCTGCCTGTTCACCCCTGCTTCTTTATTCAGGTAGCAATGAGGAGTGAAGGACCATCAGAACTCATCTCATTGAGAAAAAATTATAATCATTACTCAAAATAATTTGAGTTATTATAGATAACAGAGGTAGTAATCAAAGCCTGGGGGCAGAGATATCTGTGCTGCTTCCTAGGTTTGTCAGACTGGGCAATGGGTTTACCTATTGTTTTTAAATTGAGGCAACTATTGTGCCGTTTTAAAGTTCACAGGGAAGCCAAAATCTCAGGGTAGAGTACTTAATCTACTCTTGATATATTTACTTAAAATACTAAGCATTTACACCTATTGCTCCAGGTTATGTCTTTAACAGATGAAATTAACAACATCTATGGAATATTTCATTCAGTAGCTAAGAAAACCATTCTCCTTGGTTTAGCCATAACTGAGCTGACACATAAATCAGTGTCACTCTATGAAAAGGAGAGATGTGCTGATCTCGTAGCAACTGGCAAGCAGTAGAAGAGATAAGTATAATACTATCATGTATCTAATTTTGCACTGTCCCGAGGAACAATGCAGCAATTTAACATCTCATTGCAGTCTATGGAAAAATCCCACTGATTTTTAGAGATATTGGATTTTATGTTCATACCTTTACAAAGGCATAAAGATTTAGGCATCTGTCAATTAAAAAGTAATTTATTATGATTGCTAGAATTTCAGAGACTGAACTTTATGGCTAGAATTAAATACAAGCCTCACTTTATCTTTTATATGAAGTTGGCCTTGGAGGGCTGTAAGATGTGAAGTTGTCAGGCTGCTGTTTTTCCTAACTCCAGGTTCACCAGGAGCAGGGCTGAGCTGGTGTTCCCAGGACATGGACACACACACACACTGCAGACACAGCCAGGCATTGGCAGAGTAACACATACAGGAGAGTTATGTCTTTACAGGCACCACTACCCACAACCAGCACTGCTGGGACACGGACATCAGAAATGGCCTGGTGCTGCTTTGGTACACCTCATAATTAGGCTCCAAGCTTGATACCAGATCTCACAGCCTCAACTCCTTCAGACTCACAAATGAATCCTCTGGTAGATGGTCCAAACCTAAATTCCCCCATAGCCATCCCTCAAACCCTTCAGTCTCTGCAGGAGCAGACTTCAGACTTGCAGTTTCTCAGGGGTTGAAGCGTCCAGGACATACCTTCCCTGTTAGTTAGGTTGATGTAAAGTCTGTAAATGTCATACACAGTCAGAGAGCCCAGATTACCTAGGAAAAAATGTAGATGGGGTTAAGAGGGTGAGAATGACTGCACTGATCAAGTGCCTGCAAAAGATGCACAACATGTTTATGTGTGACCAGCACCCCCATCCTCTCACATACTTGAGCATTCCTGACCCATTCTATCTCTCCCTTCACCCATGTTTGCACATCCTCTTAAAGATCCTGTAAGAGGTTTCATGTACTCCCAGTTCAATTAAAGCATCTCCTAATGACTTTAACTCAATCCTGTAAGTTCCCTCAAGCATGCTGTATGTTTGCTCTTTCCCACAAGCTCATGATTAGGTTACTTTCACTTCTGGTTAGTTGTGAAGTATAGTATGGCTTGGGAGGGACCTTTCAAGGCCGTCCATCTATTCCAATCCCACACTAGACCAGGTTGGTTAAAGCCTCATGGAGCCTGATTTTGAACACTGCCAGGGATGGGGTGGCCACAGCTTTCATGGGCAACCTCTTCCTGTGTTTGTGTGAGGACAGTCAGGGCCTGGGGCCCTAGACTGAAGCAGTGAAATTTCAGCTAAAATGCTCTGACTTTTCCTGAAACAAATACCAATTTTCAAAAATGCCTTCAGCTTTTACTGGAAAGCTCTAGGTCTCAGTGCTTGCAGATAGGTGCCAGTGTAACATAAAAATCATGAGCCTTCCATCAACCCAAATTTCTCCATGTTGATTTGTGTTTATAGATCTCTGGATACAAACAGAATAAAAAGAAAAATTACAAAACAGAAGAGACAGACCCAGGAAACAGTTCCCACTGGAATTTAGCTTATGCAATCATATCAGCTTCCCTTAGCTCTCTAGTAAACACACTCATCAGCAAAGAATCTGTCTCCAGTACTTTCTGCTGATGGATGTGTTGAGGAAAACATCAACCTTCTGCTGCTCCTCCTCTTCTTCTCTTTTCAGCATGAGAAATCTGCAGCAGAGAATGAAAAAGCCCAGATGGGCCAGTGACTCACCCTGGCTGTCACTTTGGTACCACATGATAAAGACTTTTCAGCATTTCAGTTCCTCAAGAGAAAAGGGCCAAATGTTAAAAAGTTATGAACTTTGCAGAAGCTTCCTCTAAAATGTAATACTTCTCTGTGAGTCTTTTTATTTACTTGAAGAAAAAACTATTTTTCCATTGGTCCAGAGCTCTAAGTCTGGTTTAGGAAAAAGAAAGTGCATGGAAATAAATAATTAGCATAGCTGAAATCTTAGGCATGCCAAGTTAGTAAGTATTTGTGTATTCGTAAACAAACATTGCATTGAAATTGTCTTCTGGAATTCTCCTGGTTGTATATTTGACTTTGTAATCCAATGGCCTGATATTGATGTTTTTAATATTATTGCCTAAATCAAAATGATTTTCTAATTCGCTGATCCTCTTCCCATCTTTGCACAGGGATTGAGCCTGCAGTAATTTTCTTGGGAGTAATGCTTTTATTTGTCCTGGTGTTGTGTGCTGTGGGCCTGGCTTCTCTCATCAGGTGAGAATTGCAACACGTATTTGAGTTGGTGCAACTTTTGTTGTGTGAGGCTTTTGCTTTAGCCAGCAGTTTAGACTGTGCACACTCAGAGGGTCTGATTTTGCTCTTGGCTCTCCAGACACGTATGTCTTCACATTTGTGGTGTGTTGGCCCTGGCAGCATGCCAGGCATCCACCAAAGGCATTCTATCTCTCCCTTCATCAGCTGGACAGGGGAGAGGAAATACAGCAAAAGGTTCATGGGTCAAGATGGGGTCAGGAAGGGATCATTCACCAATTGCCACAAGAGCCAAAATGGACTTGATGTGGGGAAATTAAATTTATTATCAATCAAATCAGAGTAAGATAATGAGAAATAAAACAAAATCTTAAAAACATCTTCTTCCCAGGTTTAACTTACTCTCAAATTCTCTACTTCCTTCCCACAAGTGGCACAGGGGCCAGGGAATGGGGACTGCAGTCAGTTCATACCACATTGCTTCTGCTGCTCCTTCCTCCTGAAGGAAAGGGTCCTCACACCCTTCCACTGCTCCAGCAGTCTGCTGGATGTTTCTGAAGCATTAGGAAGGTGGTTATCACTTTAGAAGTGCAAAGGATGTCATCTAAACCAAAGACAGGAATCTGTTATGAGAACACAAGGGTTGAAACCAAGTAATTTTCTGACTCCAGATCATTCTTTCCTGAATTTCTGTCTTTAATATAAACATGTTTCCTATGAAACATGTGAGGCTGACCCTCTGCATTTTCTTCATGTACTAAAAAGAAAGAAAATACCACTGGAGAGAATTTGAAGCATATATTTAGGGTACATCTTTATTATCAAGTTGATTCACTTGCTGTTTGGACCTGGGGCTCAGCTCCCAGGTCATTCCCATTATATATGTGTTGGTCTGGGCATGAGATCTTTGGAGTAAAGGCAGTAGTGTTCTGGGGAAAGAATAATTTCCCATAATTGCATGTCACATCTGTGTCCCAACTCTATATACAAGGTAGAAATGTGCCAGAATGGATTGGTTGGTCCAGGAGCTATGTATTGCTCTTGGCAAGGTCACTATAGCCCCTGAAGTAGTTTGTCTCTAATTATTGATGTCCACATCACCGAACTTAGAGTGAAAATAGACTGAAATTAGAAGGCATATTTACTGAGGAGCAATGACTTCAGCAGAGCAGAGTTCCTAGATTGTTCCCTCCAACTTTGCCTCTGAAATAATTCTGAGATATGTTTTGTCTCCACTCCTGAATCATCCCTCCAAACCCAGATGTAAGGGCCACCCAGCAAGGAACACCCCAAACAGCTCCCCCGCTTTCACAGCTGCTTCTGATAGAGCTGCAGACACTGATGAGGTTGCCTCCACCCACCCACTCTTTGAAACCCTGCTCTGTTCCCTGGCCACCAGCCTCCACAATTAAGTAAATAAACAATAATCTTTCTGCCTACTCTATTTGTAAGCTCTTCCACAAGCACCAGGCTGTGCTTGGGAAAGCTTGGTCATGAGAAAAGATGTATGGCCATCTGCTAGGGAAGAAAAAGTCCAGTATGACTCAGACAGTAATTTATATTAGGAAGGGGCATGTCTGGAACTAAATTTAAACCACAGCATGGTCTGAGTTGAAATGTGGAAGCTCTGGTCTTAGCTCTGTCAGGGATCTGCTGCATGACCTTAAATGAGTCACTCCACTCTCTCTGCTTAGATTTTGGCAGAGGGATGCTTTCCTCCCTGCTTAGAGAGAGGATGTGATTTATCGAGCAAGGTTTTTCAGATGGACTTGTGAAAGGTACATAAGTGGTGATTTTTTTCATGGAGATGAGTTGGGTGGCTTAGGACAGTGTGCTTAGAGAAATGTCATCCCAAGTAAAGCCTGTGGTTATGTGGCCAAGGCTTCCTCTGAGCTTCAAAAAGCTGCCTGTGCTCCTCTAAAATGTCCAGAATGATACATTGAGAGGAAAAGTGAATTATGGTGATTTGGGGTTGTTTTATGTGGTGGTGTCCTTCTACAGTAACATCAACAAAAGTAATCCCTATCGTCCACTTCATCAGGGAAACACTTAGGAGAGTGCAGATCAGTCATCTGCTGTACTGTTAACAAAATTCCTTAAACAAAAGAAGTGGCATTGAAGGAGACTTCCCTTCCCTTTTCTGCTCCTGGTTGAGAGGTTTTGTCTGTCTAGTAGATACTGCTGCTTTGTGCTCAGTGTTATACCCTGAAACAATGATCCCATTGAAACAATGGGATCAAAATGATGTGATGTGATGTCACATGTGCCATACTGCTCATCCTTGCAGCTTTTGCCTCTGTACAAACCTGTGACCATTACAAGGGCACATCTTGCTCTGTGCTTTAAAATGCACCATGCTACATGCAGGTTTAGACAGTAAATTGTGTGCAGGCAGCTCTTATAAATTAACTACACTTATAAATTAACTACACTTCAGTTTCAGTCCCTAAGAAGGGCTGGTGTGCCTAAATGTGGTTTGCTCATGACCAGACCAGTTGGACTAATAAAACTTGGTTTTGCCTCCTAATGGAGAATGATTTGGGATATGGCAAATAAAAGTGAGCAAAACAAAATATGGCTTACATACACATCCAATTAATATTTGGAAGTAAATTCAATCCAGTTGCCTATTTGTGATAAGACCCTTTGAGATGATAGCTTTTGTTGCTATCCATGTTGAAATGGGTAATTCATTATTTGGGATTTAAGTCCAAGCCAAGGCATTGTGATTTGTCCACTGCTTTCACCAACACCCGTTCCCACTCCCACACTATTTTAGACCTTAAAGATCCTGTGGTTCCAACCACTCTGCCATGGGCAAGGACACCTTCAGCTACACCAGGCTGCTCAGAGCCCCATTCAACCTGGCTTTGAGCACTTCCATGGGTGGGGCTGGCACAGTGTCTCTGGGTAACCTCTGCCAGTGCCTCCGCATCATCACAGAAAATTATTGCTTCCTAATATATAATCTAAACCTGCACTCTTTCGGTTGGAAGCCATCCCCCCTTGTCCTGTCACTCCTGTCAAAAGTCCCTCTCCAGCTCTCTTGTAGCTCCTCTCCTTAGGCACTGGAAGGGGTTCTAAGGAATCCCCAAAGCCTTCTTCTGAGCAGCCCCAGCTCTCTCAGCTTGTCTCCACAACAGAGGTGCTCCAGCACTCTGATCATCTTCATGGCCTTCTCTGCACCTGCTCCAATAGGTCCATGACCTTCCTAAGTCAGGGGCCTCAGAGTTGAATGCAGGCAGGGTCCAATAGAGCAGGGAAGCCAGGTGTGAGGAATTCAGAGGAGGTGTAAACTGGCTACCTACCTGTAGCAGGTTGACTCTGGCTGGGTACCAGGTGCCCACTCAGTTGCTTTATCACTCCCTTTGTCACTGGAACAGGGGAGAGAATAAGATGGAGAATGACCAGCAGGGTGAGAAAAGGCAGTTTTATTACAGCAAAAACAAATAAACAAGCAGAGATCTGCACTCACAAGAGCTACAGGGGAAACAGATCAGTCTCTACTTCCCATAAGCAGCAATGTTTGGACACTTCCTGGGAAGCAGGGCTTCAGCATGCATAATGGTTCCTTCAGAAGGCAAACACTGAAAACTCACAAATGTCCCCCTTCCTCCTCTCTCCCTTAGCTTATGTATCTGAGCTGATGTCATGTGGTATGGAATATTCCTTTGGCTAATTTGGGTCAGCTGCCCTGGTTGTGTGCCCTCCCAGGATCTTGCCCACTCCCATCCCCTTTGGTGAGGGGAAGGAATGTCAGAAGGACATGCTGCTCGTCCGTAGCCAAAACATTGGTCTGTTATCAACATCCATTCAGCTACCAATGCAAAGCACAGCACTGTAAGGGCTGTAAATGTTACCTTGGTCAGACCCAACACACTACCTAAAATTGATAACCATGGCTTTCCAACTCTTGCAGGCAGAGTATCTTGAACAACCAGCTTTTCAGGGGTCCGAACAAGATCATACTGACCTTGGATGACCTTGTCTTCATCAACCCAGAGCTACATAGAAAGGTGAGTCCTTCTATTCATGAAAGGAATCCGGTGGAACACTCTAGAACAGATATGCTGTCTGATATTTTCATACTCATAAAGTTCTGGAAGGGTCATTTCACTTCTTCATGTCATTTTCCCCTGCACATTAGAAAATTTCCCATATGCTGAGTGCTTTTAGTCTCAGATTAGATGTCAGAGCCTTTATGATGGTGCAAAATTGTAGCCTTGGTTGTGTTTCTTCTAGCTGCTAGGGCTTATTCCTTGTTCTTGAGGTTGGATAGTGTACCACAGGGCATTCCCAAGAAAGATAAACCATCTTACCTTTTAAAATAAAGTGTCTGCATTAAAATATACTGGGAACCATTCCAGGTCCATCCTGGCTCATACCCAGAGCTGGTGATCTGCTAGGGAACACTCCCATTATTTCCCTACCCAGAAAGCCACACTGCAGGGCAGAGCTGGAGTGGAGGTTTACACCTGAAGATGGTAGCTGCCTAGCACCTGCTTTCCTTGCCTTCCAGAGGCTGACCTTGGACAGTCTGACTGATACAAACAGCATAGCAGCCAAGAACAGAAGCCTGATATCCGTAACCCGCTCCGCTTCCTTGAAAAGCACAGTTGCCACCCATGAAACCTCCAATGTGGCTTTGTATGAGGTAGGTAGGAACCTCATGCAGCCTTCTCTCACTGCTACTGTTCACTGGACTGCTCCAGAGGGAAAAGTATTTGGCTGCAGTACTAGGTCCCAGGATGGAGATAGTTTGAACAAACCCTAAGTATGAAAATAAGTTGCTCCCAAGCACAGACTTAGCAGTGTTTAAGGCAAATCTGTCCCAGCCCTCACCCTGACACTTGGAGTCATGTGGGATGGGAAAATTCAACAAACACATGTAACACTGCCAGTCTGGTCCTGTCAGAGAAGTCACCACCTAAGGTGGTGGCACCATAAATAACCTTTCTTACAAGACAGTCTTTATTTGGTGATATGTCTAATAAGGAACTTAATTGCAAGACAGGATCCAAATATACAAATGGACGCTCAAATTCCCCTTTGTGAGAATAGGACTGCATGGAGCTTACGCAGAGGCAATAGCCAAGAAAACTCACCCCATCCATCAGGTTTTTCCCGAAAATGCAGCTTTTTGAAAAAAATGGCATGGTTACTTTTCCTGAAGAGGTCCAAAATAAATTGGTTACTTTTCCTGAAGAGGTGGTCAATCATTAATGCCAGAGAAAAGCTCTGGTCAGAGTTGTTTTCCTTTTTAGTCAATTTATTGCTGTTTATCAGATACTAAGAAACCTTACAGGCATGAAGCTGTGATCCAGGTGAAGGTTCTGCCTCACCCCTTTTTCAAGGTTTGCTGTGGATCTTCTTATTTGAGTTCCGTATATAAACAATCTGTTGCCAAGAACATTAAAAATCCCCAGCCACTTTCCAAGTCAAGGATCTGAAATTCAGATTTGGATCCCAATGTTATCTGCTGCTCAGAGACTTGCTCTGTAAGTCACCCACCTGTGTTGGGATTAGGGGACTGGACCTTCTCTCTCAAGAGGAAAGGTTGAGGGCATTGGGCCTGTTCAGCCTCAACAAGAGAAAAATGAGAGAGCACCTCACTGATGTCTATAAATATCTGAAGGGAGGGTGTCAAGAGGACAGAGCCAGGTTCTTCTCAGTTGACTAGAGGCAAAAGGCAGAAACTGACGGACAGGAAGTTCCACCTGAACATGAGGAAGACCCTTGCTGTACAGGTGACCAAGAACTGAAACAGATTTTTCAGGGAGTATGTCAAGTCTCCCTCACTGGAGATATTCAAGAACTGCCTGGACACGCTCCTGTGTCATGTGCCCTAGGATAACCCTTCTTAAGAGGGGAGGTTGGACTAGATGGTCCATCACTGGTTTCTTCCAGCCTTAACTGTTCTCTGATTCTGTGATTGTGGACAGGGAGACCAGGTGTGGCTGAAAAAATTTGAGACAGGAGCAGTTCACAATCTGAGGCAAAGCTCCACCAACATCTTAAGGAAGGTAGGGATAGGGGATGATGATATGTGGGGGAAGGTTTCTCAGGGGGTGGTTTTGGCTTCAGGGTGTGTTTGTTGCCCTTGTCTCATGTCTATCCATTAAATCATGCATTGTGGTTGCCAATGAGTCTTGTCTGGTGAAATGTGGCAGAGTGGACCATGCACAACTGCATCTGACAAATTTATCACAGATCCATATGTCAGTCAGCAGCTTGTAAAACCCCATCCCAGACCTGCCACTTCCAAGCTGGTGCAGTGTTAAATGTACAATGAATCCTTCAAGTGACCTTGCCTGCAAAGGCAGGGTGGTTTGGGGAACTCATCCCTCCATAGTGTGAGACACTGGTAGATATTTTCATGTATTATATGTTAACAGTGTGACACAGACACAGTTGTGCATTTCTCCAATGTTTGCTTTGTGTTTCCACCTAAGATGCCTCTCAGATGCTTAATTTTGGTTTTAAATTTTATTGTTACAAATGACAATAAAGCATACTTGTTTTTCAAATTCAAGGGCATTAGTTGTCGACAGCTATTACTAACATAGCAGTGGCATTTTTACATGTGTAAAAGAAACAAATTTACCAGGGCATGTCTCCAAAGACACCATTGATAGATAACTTTGGACTCTCTAGGTATGGTATTTTTTCCAGTTCAGAGCAAGATCCACATGCTGAACTCAATCTACCCAGCAAAGCCATTCTGGCCTAGTGAAAGATTCAATATAGTTTGTCTAAACAAAACACAAACTTCTGTTTAGTTTGCTTTTGCTATCTTGCTTTCCGTGTATAATGGATAGACTAAGGAAAACAAAGTTTGAAAAGAGTGTTGAGTAATCAAAAATAAGTACCAGAGAGGTTGTTTGTGTCCCCATCTTTTTGTGGAAGGCTGTTTGGGAGTACAAGTGTGAAGGGAGCATCTAGTGATACCAAGAAGCTACCAAGCAGATGCCTGGCTGACCTCGTCTCACTTTGATTCACTGTCTTGTTTCAGATGAAGGATCTGCGTCATGAAAATGTGAATCTGTTCCTGGGCTTTTTCTCAGACTGTGGCATCTTTGCCATCGTGACTGAGTACTGCTCACGAGGCAGCTTGGAGGACTTGCTGAGAAATGAGGATATGAAACTGGACTGGATGTTCAAGTCCTCTCTTGTGATGGATCTAATTAAAGTAAATCCATTGCTCCTGCTGAGGCATGATCTGAAGGGGACTTCTATGATGACTAAGATATTTGAATCAGAATGTTGGGTTTTTTATGATAACACAGCGAAAACAAATCTGGATGTAATTGTATCGGTCTTTAAATGAGACTCCTTATCCTTATTTTGTTTCCATCTGAGAGAAGCACCATTTGGGGTAATAGAACTACAACCACACAGTAGGGCAAGAGGCTAAAACTATGTATCAGGCTGCAACTGATCACCTAGAACAGAATTTTGTGACAATTTTATTTTTTTTGCAAAGGCCCTTTCTTGTCGTAAATCAGAAATGCATCCACCAGAGAACCAAACAGTATCCATCCCCTGACACAGGATAGCTGCACATATGGTCCCTTTAGCAGCATTCACACTTCCATGTTCTCATGTCTTGATGGTGAACTACTAATCTGGGACAGGTGGATTCCAGAGAGTAGACCACCAGAACCATTCTTGTAGTCTGTGATCCGCCTTCTGAACCTCCTTGGCGGAGATGGGTAGTGGCACCCAGCTCTTCGTGACTTCCTCTGACCTAAACATTTAGTAACACTTGTGTCCCCTTTCTTATCCTTGCCTAAAAGCAGAACTTCTGGGTGCAGTGAGACGTAGGGCTACAGAAGGAGGCATCTGACTCTTCCTGAAGTTGTCAGACCTTTACTGCTTTAGGGTCCAGACAAACCTATTTCATGTGCCTAATCCATTTCTAAACTTCTCTCATAGTTCGTTGTTTCAATCATTACTGCATTTGACATAGAGTCAATGCTGCATTTAATGCCATCTGAGGTGACAAATTGGCTTGGTGTCTCTGAGTGCTGATGGATAAGATAATTGTTAAGGATCAGTCTTGGATTTCTTCTGTGTTTTATAGGGAATCAGATATTTGCATCACCGAGATTTTGCCCATGGACGTCTCAAGTCTCGTAACTGTGTTGTGGATGGTCGGTTTGTTCTGAAGATCACTGACTATGGTTACAATGAGATCTTAGAGGCACAGAAATGCCCCTATATTCAGCCATCCCCAGAAGGTAGGTGTGATGAAGAATTTTTTTTTTTTTTAAACATTTGTCCATTGGTTTAACAGATTTTTGTCCTAATACAATTGCAGACCAGTGGCCACACAAGGCTTTTCATGCTCAATCTCACTACATCTTGTTTCCTCCATACCACGCATTGTTATAAGAAAGAGTAAGCAAAGGTTTTCTCAGACTGCCTGAAAGTGAAGCGAATAGCAGAGTAATGTGGTAGAGAAAATACATTTTACTGTAAGCAGTGACAGAACTTCAGCTCATTGTAGTTGCAGAAGGACTGAATTGTCCCTGAAATCTTATCAGCACTGAATTTCTGTAGAAATGTAGCCAGTAGAATGGCTTCACATCCTTAGACCCAATCCTATATGTAGAGTTTTATGTTATCCCAAATGAAAAGACTGTTTTTCTTGTTAAAATAAGTCATCTAAACCACAAAATTATGTAGGTCTCTTTGAAAGAGGTCCTCTACATGCCAGTCACCAAAGGCTGTCACATGATATTCCCACCATGTAAGAATTGCCCTCATGGGACCAGGTTTGGAAACTTGGACAAGATTTCTTTCATGTGGCCATTGTTTTGGGGTTCCTCTGGTATTCCAATTTATTCTTGAAACCTGTTTTACAATAGCATTTCATAGTTTGATCCCTCTGTCATGGGATTTGATGTTTACACCTTTTCAGTGTCTCAGATAGGGCAGCTGTCAGACAGAAGACTTTCTTTTCCTCCATTACAGAAGACAAACACATTTGCAGTGGCAGAGATGTTCCATATCCCCATTACTCAGAATGCACAGTTACCAGGGTAACAAAATCTCAGTTTGAAGATTCATTTCTTCATGAAGCTAGATATATTTTACAACTGTGTCTTTTGTCATTTGAACTATTGGATTGTAAAGACTGTGCATCAGATTGTCACAAACTGCTTTTACAGAAACTATTTTCATCTAAAAAGAACTACAGAAAATATGTTGTTAATTGTTGTTTTGTAAAAGAGCAACAACTGTTGCAACAAGAGGCAACAAGAAATTCCAGATTTTATGCCAATATTTTGTCTCAGGAACACTTTCAATTAAAAAAAATGATGTGAAAGCTTCTGGCAGGGGTGAGATGACTTCTTATGTTGAAGTTCATGGCTGGTGTTATATGATACAAATTGTTGGTGTGGCAGTTTTTAAAAAAACTTGGGAAATTTTTTTTTTTTTCAGTGCAGAAGTTTAGTATTTTTAACACACCACTAGAAGTAAAATATTTGATTTAGTATATTATATAGTATTTTCCAACCTTTCATCAAATGACTGAATAAAATATTCATTTAAGCACTTGCTTTACAATAGTCTGAGCTAAAGTGTAAGAAATGTGATGCTCTCTAATTTTTTTAGAATTGCTCTGGACAGCTCCTGAGTTACTGAGGGACCCAGATATGCGCAGAAAAGGCACAATCAAAGGGGACATTTACAGCTTTGCAATCATCCTACAAGAAGTGGTTGCTCGGGGTCCACCTTACTGCACATCAGAACTCTCAGCTGAAGGTAGGCAACTACTACAGTGTATTTTTAAGGTTTTGTGCAGAGCACTTTATAAAAGGCCTGGCCAAGCTCTCTTACTAATAAGGCAATAATGTATTGGTCTCATGACTTTTTTCAGTGGCAGAAGTCTGTTTTCAACCCAACATTCATAGTAAACATCAAAATGTGTGGTTCTCATCACAGCCTTTGTACATGTCTTATCACTGCTTTCACTGGGATCAGGGTTCTGCGTGCTCCCCAGGATGCTTCAGGCCTCTGCAGTACCTCCAGTTCCCTGTGCAAACTCGGACTTTTCATCATTGTGTGGGGTGAAATCTGAGGGCAGAACTTCCCATAGCTTAGAAACTCCTTTGCTTCCCACTCATTGGTCCTTTTTTGTGCATAATGGAGGCTGAAGTTTTTGAGCTGCACCCCTTGTCAACATCCTATTTCGTCCATCTGCCCATCTATTTGTCCTTAATCCTTTCCTTTTCAAAGAGACTCTGTCCTCAACAGAGGTCAAAATGATCAATTTTGTGACATCATTTTGCTTATGTATATCAGAAACAGCAAACAGGTGAAGTCTTTAGGAGCTGCTCATGGTGCAACCATGTTGTGCATCCATGGGAAGAGCAAATCCACTGCAGTCAGAGTCAGGGTACAAGCACTTAAACAGGGAGGGAGTGACAACAATCTAAAATTAGCTGATTTCAGTGACAGCCCATTCTCAACATATTTTAAGCTGAACAATCATAAATTGGGGTATGACAATTCAATATGTGCCTGTACAGCTTGAAAATGGGGCCCTGACTTTTCTATGCCTGAAGCTATTGTCACAATGCAATGACAATGATGTATCCCACTCCATAAATCAGAGCTGGACCTATGATGTAGACTATGATGTAATTAGCAGGTTCTCCCCACCTTGTCCTCCCTGCAGAACCTCCAGCAAATGTTGAACACAGTTCAGTCCTCTTTTCTAACCTGATAAAATGATTAATTTCTACTCATTGTGTCTCAATCCTAAGGAGGTTTCACTTGTGAACTTTAAAACAATCTGGGGGAGGCATTTCCCCTTGGTTGCCCCTGGAAATATTGGGGCCAGATGTTTTGATTAGTTCATTTGGAGGAGTCTGGGAAGATGAGCCAAAGATCTTTAAAGTAAGCTGTAAATGTTGAAAAGTTTTGGGTACTTAGCAACAGCAGGACTCCTGCCAGAGAAAGAGGTTTTCATTCCGTTTGTCTGCTCTGCGCTGAACAAAATAAGATGTCAAATACCATAACTTTGGTGGGTGTTAAAAGGCTGACTTCTCAGGGCTTGGAAACCCAAGCCCAATTCCTTACAAGCCTCATTTCTAGGAAGGGAGCTCTAGACAGGGAGTAATTTCCCAGACACTGTTTTGAACTCAACCTCTCCCCCTTAACATACTTTCCACTGTCGCCACTCCCAGCAACCTCCTACGTCCTGGTTCCCAGTTAATGACGAAGCACCAGAGGCTGGTATCCTTCCTGTCTGGGCTCAGCCATAAACCTCTGCTGTCTTAGAAGGCTGCAGGTCCTAGTGGAGAGAGTCAGAGGCAATTTAATTAAATACAAGCCTGCAGGCTCACACATCCATCTGTCACACATCCTTCCCCAATCCAGCCACTTTATTACTCATAACCTGGTTCTCCAGAGACATGAATCTTCTTTAAATCCTTCAAGAGACTACTGATACAGAAAAGCAGAAATGTCCAGCTTCATTTGGCACAGACTGGGTACTAAGGCCTAAGAGTGACAGCTGAAGAAGCAAGCCAGGGACACAAGAAAAGGTCCATGTCCTTTACCCCTATCAAGGCCCTCCATCTTACAGTGTTCTTCCCATTCTTCTCTTGCCACAGAAATTATAAAGAAAGTGAAGAAGCCCCCTCCCCTGTGTCGCCCAAACATAGCTCCTGAGGTAGCCCCCCTGACATGCATCCAGGTAATGAAGCAATGCTGGGCTGAAGCCCCTGAACGACGTCCAACCTTTGAGGAGGTATTTCATAAGGTCAGTAAATAAAGAAGCTGGTGTAATCCTATTGTTTGTTCTTGGCAGGGAAGTGTTTTATTGTTTGGTGGGTTTTTTTTTGGGGGTTGTTTTTTTGTTGTGTTTTTTTTTTGTTTGTTTTTTTGTTCAGTTATTCAAGAATGGAGAAGTTGCAGAGCTCTGGACTTGTCCTGACTTAGGGGTGATGAAGCACTCTGGACATGGGCTTGATGTCTTCTCATTTGCAGTGTACCTGCACAGATGGTCTCATGGAGATGAAAGATTTGTAAATTATGCACCTTCAGACCAATTTTTCTTTTAATCTTCTAAAATGTTTAAATGGTAACTATAAGGAAAATTCACCAAAGACTGTTAAAGACAAAGATACAACATTTGGCATAGGAGGTCACTCAATTCTAGATTGGTGGAAACTTGGAGAATATGACTGTACCTGAGGCCTCTTTAAACAGTTTTCCCACATATCTGTTATGTGGATCCCACATACCTGGCCAATATCATGGACAGGTACTGGGAAAATAACCCTCCTTTCTGATCAAGCAATGTAGTTCCTGTGTTCTTATAAGGTAATAGAATCATAGACTCATTAAGGTTGGAAAAGACTTTTAAGATAGTCAATTATCAACCCTGTACCACCACCATGTGTGCTGTTAAACCATGTCCTCATGTGCCACATCCACATGTTTCTTGAGCACTTCCAGGGATGGTAACTCCAACCATTATCCTGAGTAGTCTGTTCCAAACAGGTTTTACAAACCCCTTCTGTGAAAAAAAAAATTATCAATATCCAATATAAACCTTCCCTGACTCAATTTTAGGGCATTTCCTCAAAACAGGTAAACAAATATCCATAATTTTTACCTTTTGCTTCTATGATGCTGTGAAGAATTTTGAACCTGCTGACTCCACTGTTGAGTCTAAGGTAGCCTCTAAAGCCACAAATTATCTGAAAAGTTCCAGCAGCTCAACTTCAGGTCAGAAGGAGAAAGCACATCTCAGTGAAGAACTGGGAATGGAGGTGGCAGTACACATGCATGTCAGTGTGAGAAGATGGATTTAAGTGCTGTAACATGTAAAAAGGTTGTAAGTGTTGCTAACAGCCTGAACTTTGTGCCTCTGAATGCAAAGTTTTGCAAGTTACCCTAAAGATTGTTCATGGGATAAAGGGGATTGCAAACCTGCAACCTGGCAAGATTCCATAACCATGTACAAGTTGACAACTAATGTAAGGTTGTGTTTCATCTAATTCTCACTGATTGATGCAAATTCACCTTCTAATTCACCTTTTCCTTATCTTTAAACTCTTGCCATTGAAAAATCCAGTCTTTAGCATGACACCTCCAAAGAAATGTTTGCTTTTTGTTCCTTTCCAAACTCTGAGTGTTACAGTGGTGTAAAGAGACAAACAAATAACTCTCCAATTTAATTTTCCAGTTCAAAACCATCAACAAAGGGAAAAAGACCAATATCATTGACTCAATGCTCAGGATGCTTGAGCAGTACTCAAGCAACCTGGAAGATTTAATCAGCGAGCGGACTGAAGAGCTAGAGGTTGAAAAACAGAAGACAGAAAAACTGCTGTCACAAATGCTTCCACCGTAAGTACTGGTACTTTAAGTGGTAAAAAATCCCTGGGAAACCAAACAAAACAAGCCCATATCTAGTCTGGTCAACACCAGAAATGAGCAACATTACAGACCTGGCCATCAATTTTGACAAGCACCTTCAAATCAAAGTAAGAAACTCTAATCAATAATGGTTACAGCCATATAGTGGAAGATCTGAACACAGAAAAACAAGAGTCTGAGCTCTTGAGCATGCACTAGAAAAGGGTTTGTTTTCTGCCATCTTTTTTGTGTTGCTATTTCAGTTCAGTGGCAGAAGCCCTCAAGACTGGTGGCACTGTGGAACCGGAGTATTTTGACCAGGTGACCATCTACTTCAATGACATTGTGGGCTTCACATCCATTTCAGCCCTCAGTGAACCCATTGAAGTAGTTGACCTTCTGAATGACCTTTACTCTCTGTTTGATGCTGTTCTTGGAAACCATGATGTTTACAAGGTGAGAAGTAATTTTATTCTGTGTTTTTGTTTCCTTTCCATCTTTTTCAATTTCTATATTTATTTCTTAATGTGATGGTATTTGCTAGGTGGAGACAATTGGTGATGCCTACATGGTTGCCTCAGGGCTCCCAAAACGGAATGGAAACAAGCATGCAGCTGAAATTGCCAACATGTCCTTGGACATCCTCAGCTCTGTGGGAACATTCAAAATGAGGCACATGCCAGACATTCCTCTCAGGATACGAATTGGGCTGCACACAGGTAGGCAACTGAACATCAGAGAGCTCCTTCTCAACTGCTGCCCTCCAAAAAAACACCCTTGCAAGACACTTTAAAGTCTTCTACATCAACAAGGATGTGGAAAAACAAAACCCAGAGAGGGTTTGTGGAGGAAAGTGGTTTAGCATTATTTTAAGGAGGGATTTTTGTTCTTCTCAGCCAGGAACTACATCTGGCATGTTAGTCACAAAGGTTTCATCATATGGATAACTCTTTAATGCGACATAGGACCTTCAGAAGTGGGACAGCAGTGATGTCTTTGCAACTCTGTTCTGAAATGAAAGAGCACAGAAACACTGGCATATAAAGTGAAAGCATAAAAAAATTGGAGATATTTATTACAGGTAGGATATACTGGAAGAAAAAAGTGATACATCTCTTAAGAAAAGGTTACGTTATAAAGAAAACATCTCTGACATAGAAGTCATAATGTATTCAATCAACAGAAAGGTTGCTTGTTTAAAATGAATGGAGGTAGTTCTTTTTATATATATATATATATAATCATGAATCAGTATTTGTATAATATATATGAACCTTCATAATTCTGTACATTTTTTAGACAACCATTAATAGATTTTTTTCCCAGCTGTTTGTCACCATATTTCCTGCCTCTTCCTCTAAACTACCAGGTGGTGCCCACTGTGGGAAGCCAAACAATGATTAAGAATGCCCAGGAGTCTGACCCAATAATATATGGGGTTTTATCCTTCTGCTTATCTGATAATATCCAGGCTTTTGGAGCTTTAGCATGCAAGAATTTTGCAGATGTCAATATCCTGGTCCCTGATGTACATGTTGGGAGACAGAAGCAGAATAAGGGAAGTATCTCAGTCAGAATATCCCAAGAACAGAGCTGTAACTTTAGCAGAGTTAAAATCAATATTATGGTTCCCAGATCTTATAAGATCCTCTTTTGGAGTTATCTCTAAAACACATCTTCCTACTGTTTTGTTTGAAGTTTGTGATTCTTAGTTGACCCTTCATAGAAGTGTAAAGCATTCAGGAATGATTGCAGGAGCACTGTGTATTTTATACTCTGTCAGAAATTAGATGAGATTATGGCTGCAGATTGTCTTGCCCAGAGCAGGAGTCTCTGGAGCACCAGCAGCATATTTTCAGCATGGAAAGAGAGGAATTTTCTGTGCAGCATCTGCTGCTGCCTGTTGACAGCAGTTATGCAGTGTATCTCCCATGCAATTGGCCAAAAAATACATCCCTAGATGATGCCTACAGGGGGTAGTAATATTTTTTTGTTGTTGTTTTTATGAACTCTGGATATCTGGAAAGCAGAATTGCTATTCACTCTTGTATTGGGTGTGAGGGGAAGAGGGCGGAGGACTCTGCAGATCTTGTTTTGCACAGATCTGGCAGCATCATACTGTCATGGGAGCAGCCGCAAACACATGTTCCAAAGCAAACCAGCTCTCCGAGCCACAGAGCTGACAGCTGAGTTTGATTAACCCTAGACCCTGTTTCTCCTGAGAAAAGATGGATGAAGAGGGAATGATCAGCATCATGAAAGCCTTGGGGAAGCTCTTGGGGGAGAGGAGAACTTGGCTGACACTTTCACTGTACTGGAAAGGATGGAGAAAGGGTATGACCCCAGTCACATCCTTCAGCTGCTCTCTGGAAACTGGTGCCAAGAAGAGCTCATGATGCCCTCTCAGAAAAAGCAGTAAATGCATTCTGCCCATGCCTTTTCAACCCCAAGGGAAAGCTGCACCTCTGGGAACTTCTGGTGGCTCATGTCTGTGGTCCACTTGTGGCAATGCATGGGTAAGGCAAAGAGGACAAGACAACCAGTGCTAGGTCTGCATTTTCTTCCCTACTTTAAACACATCCTGAAATCTTGGCTGTTTTCTCTTGAGTTCATTGCAGGTCCAGGATAACTCGGCTGACTCAGCTCTTTCCCCATTATCCATGCTGGGGCTGGAGCAGGACAGTCAGCCAAAGCAGTGGTGAGAAGATAAGCTCTTCCACAGAGGCTGAAGATGGTTTGTGTATCAGTCAGGCTCTCTGGCAGTCAGCCCTGCACTTTGATCTTGGCTCTTAAACTCTGCAGCACTGCTGATAGTCTTTGCAGAGTCTTAGCCAGAGCCTCTCGTTAACTGACCCTTGCAAGCCCTGGCAGAGATACTTCAAAGCAAACCTATGGATCTCTGTAATTAAACAACTAGGTCATAATGTCCTCATCACAGGGTGTCTGGTTTCCTCTGAGACTTGTAACTGTAGGAGATTTACCATTGGAAGTTTTTCTTAGCTTTCTGCTGAAGCTCTTTGGAAAAGGGGGAACACACACAGGAGGTGAGGGCAGTGAGCAAATTAAGTCTTAGATGCTTTCAACATAGGGAATGTGTAATTTTGGGAATGCTTATATGGTGGGGTTGGTTTTGAGCTGAGAACCTTCTGTAATGGGACAGACTTAAAAGCAGTATTCTAGAAAGATAACACCTCACCTTAAAAATCTTGCCTCTCCGATGTTGTGAGCTTTGTGCAGAAGTGGCTGGGTAATTGCATTGACTGAGAAGGGAACCTGAATTCAGGCACCCACACGGAGGTTTTTCCAGGACTTTTAGGGAGCCTGCACTCATTTTGAGGACATGTAATGCTGTTCATTTGCAGGAGTGGAAAAGCTCTTATGGCTCAGTTGACCACATTGAGTTGGTCTCCACTGACTATAGTAGAAGCTCATCTGCCTTTATTTGTGCTTCTTAAAATGGAGTCACAGTATCATAACATGCTCGGAGTTGCAAGGAACCCACAAGGATCGTGGAGTTCAACTCCTGAGTGAATGGCCCATACAGGGATCAAGCCCATGACCCTGGTGTTCCTAGCACCATGCTCTAACCAATGGAGTGCAAAGCCTCCTCAGTGAGGGCTGTTTTTTCAACAGGAGCCACCTTTTTGTGTCCTTGCATCACCTAATACAGAAGGAGTTTTGGTCCTTAGTGAGATTTGGGACTGCTGCTGTCACGTTATCATCACAAAAAGAAGAGAGGCACTGTTTTGTGAGATAGCATTTTCCCAGGGAAGTGTCTTACTGAAGCATGAATAAGAAGTCTCCAACAAGACCTTTTTTTGTGTATATGTCTATTAGCATGCACACAATAAAGACAAGTTAGGGAATCTAAGGTCCTAGGCTGAGACTATCAATGGTGCCTTTACAGTTGTGTATAGAAATGCCAATAGATGAAAATCTGAATTAAACTTCCTCTAGTGAGGAAGTTTAATAGTTCCTCTCCTGAAAAGCTTGAAACAAGTTAGAGAGTACTCATAAGGATGGGAATTAACTTGTAGGAGATTCTGAGGAACAGTGTTTTGTCTGAGGTACACTGACAGTTGAAAAGAAACCCCCTTAAATCAGGTTTTTGTGATATCTAGCAGTCTCTTCCTGCTGTGTTTTATCCAGTTTGATCCACGCTGCTCAAGTCCTTGTAATATTTTTTCTATGAACCATTCTTCCTCTCTCTTTTTAAAAAATCTTTTATCAAGCAGTGATTCATCAGAAAGAAAGGAGTCAATATCTGTCTTACCTCTGAGTTTGCATCTTCATGAAGTATTTTAAAATCCAGCAACTTTGGGCAGCAACAACTTTTCAGAGTTCACAGCAAGAGGGGTTCTTATGAAGTCGCAGCAGTGGAGTTTTACTATCCTTAAGATAGATCTGAAAACTATATAAAGGATCAATTTCTTTAAAATAATGCTAAAATCAGCATAAAATTGCCCTGTGCAAAACTAAGTAACTGATTGCTTCTAAATTAGGTCACAATTGCTACTATTTATATGATTACTGTTTTAAACCCAATATTTTAACCTTTTTATATTATGAACCCTAATCTATAGCATCATTTCAGGTACTGTTGATGATGTACAGTGTTCACATCTCTTGTAATCTTGCATGGGGAAAGATTTCCTAGACATCTGTTGTACTAATTCAGAAGGATCATGGCATTGAAAAGACAGGCAAAGCCTGAAAAGGCATATCTCATAAATGGCTCTGATGGAAAATACAGAGTCCTGCCTTTTGTCTGCAGGAAGCTCCACACCTTATCACATGGCTTTTTATTTTCATTTTTGCACTTATTTTGCAGGCCTGATATTTTCTATTGTAGGCAATGAAATTTAGCATCTCCTCTTTCAGAGTGGAGTCTAAACATTAACTAAGCCAAATGCCCCAGATGAAAATTGTCTGTGGTGTTTGGCTTCCACATATCTCCCAGTCTGTGCATGATCATAAGGATCCTGCACACATACCTCTCCCTGACAACTTGGCAATGATTCTTTGGAAGCTACTGAGGAACTGAACAGATCTTGGATAAAGAATGAGAAAGAGGGAAAAAAGAGGTCTTGGCTAGACAGGCCAGCTAACAGTGTCTTCTTTTCCAAGGAGGGGACACAGGGTGGTCCAGAGTGCTGCCAGCACCTCTGGAGTCCCAAGGCTGATTTTTAATCCTGTTTCAGTAGCTTACAGGGCATGTCACAGGATCTGAACTTTAGTTTTCTCACATAGAAAAAGACCTTTTTAAAATGAGATTATGATTGTTCTTCAGTTTCCATGAACTCAAAACAAATTTCTCCCAGATGATGGTGAACCGAGGGCCTACCACACACGACCTTTCTCAGACATGAAACACCAGCATGAAATCCAGAGCAATGCTTAACTTTGGACTGCTTGGCAAGCACCAAGGCCAATGAGATCTTTAGAAAATCTTCTTCTGTATTCCCAATATGTTTTTTGAGTATCAGAGGAGAGGATGAGATCTGTTTCTCAGTGAATCCCTAGATTTATGCAGGGCCATTGGGGTAACGCAGCTGACGTGTCTTTCAGGGCCTTGTGTGGCAGGCGTGGTGGGGCTGACGATGCCCCGGTACTGCCTCTTCGGGGACACGGTGAACACGGCATCAAGAATGGAATCCACTGGCCTGCGTGAGTGTTTGGGACAGTCAAAGAAAGGGGGAATTCAAAGGACAGGATTCAAAGCAGCCTGAAGGAGAGGGCACCAGTGTTGCCATTGAAGGTCGGCCTTTAGGACCCTGCCTTACAACTGCAGTTCTCTGACTCGAATCCCGTCAACCAAAACCAACATGAATCTTGTCCTACTTTCCTCCAACATGGTTTGGATCTTGCTTTCAGTCAGTGCTAAGAACCCTTACTTCAGAGCTGTTCTTGCACACTAAAATAATTCACTTGCCTTTCATGACCGGTACAAAGCAAGGGCTTGAAGCACAGGTGGGCACTGCTTCCATCATACCCATGGCCATAGAAAGTCCCACTGCGACTGTAGACAGCAGGAGCACTGCAGGTACAAGAACATTGTTACACATTAATAGAAATGCATATAGATAAATAGGCAAAGTGTAGGTTAGTCTCTCAGGAAATGTAGCTCATAGCTGTGTGATCTTCCTCTATACATTCAAACTGATTTTTTTCTTTCTTATTATTATGGAAAAAAAATTAATCAGCTCATACCCCATCCTTCAAAGAGAAAGGCAATATGATTGATAAAATTGAAATAAAAGCTCTACCAAAAAAAGCTACTTTGGGGAAAATGTTTTAGAAATATTTCCTGTCTTGTTCAGACAAGGAGAACAATAAATTTCAGTGAGTTCCAGTAGTGGCTGTAAAACAATCTGGGGAAGATGGGAATTCAATAAAGTTCTCCACCTTTGCCTTTTTTGTTCATAGAATAAATGGCAGTTCTGGATGGAATGAATTTCTAAAAATCCAGACGTATCTACATGCATAGCCACATTTTCTTTATGTTCCCTTGCAAACTTCATCTCTCTACTCTTCATCCCAGCTTTCAAATTATGTTGGGTGTCTGGAGTAGGGCAGTTGGCTATTTTTCATTTCTTTCTCATTCCCTAGTTATACTGTGGCAATAGATAAAACAGAAATCTAGCTGACAATGTTACTGGAAAACCACTTACCATCTTTATGAAGAGATGGACTTCTACACTGAGTGTGTTTGGTATCCTTCTCCAGGAAGCCTCCAGAGCAGATCTCCTCTCTCCCTGTGCTCTTTACAGCCCTGCCTAAAAGAATCCATCAGCCAGCATTAAACTCTACAGAGAGGAGCCCCACACAGCTACACCAGCCACACACCTGAGCTGGAGCACTCCTGCTTTGGAGCCCTTTTCCTTGTCAGGATGAAGCAGTGGGGAATTCACAGCATGTGTGCAGTACAATGATCCAGCTGCTTTGCTTTCTGTTTCCAGCTTACAGAATTCATGTCAGCCAAAGTACAGTAGATATACTTCGGAATCTGAATGAAGGCTATGAAATCATACCCAGGGGAAAAACAGAACTGAGGGTAAGAGCTGGGGCTATGTGAAGCACTTCACAGGGGAGTCATCTTGCCTGAGGAATTTTCATATTATTATCTTTTTTGGCCTTCATACACCAATCTTCAGCTGAATCCTTCCAAAATTGTCCCTTTCATTTGTTTCAGTACATTAGGTAGTTGTTGAAGGACTGTGGGATCAAGCAATCAGCTGTATGTGCTGGATATAAGTACTTATATAGTAGACTATTTAGTCCACCCTTGACAGAAGCTGCTACTTTTCAATGTCCAAACAAGGCAGTACTAAATAATAATAAACATAATTTCTACCCTTACATAGTCAATAGACAGAAGTAGGAGATTTGCTTTCCTTAAACACCAGAATAAAATATCTGAATATGGCTTCAGGTCCCCCAACAATCTTGCATGACAAGTGGAATCATTCAGGTTCATATGTCTGCAAGTGGAGATCTGGGGTAAATATTCCAGGTCTAGTCAATGGAAAGAAACCTTTACATAGTTAGTGGGGATAAATTGGCCTTTCAGGAAATTATAAGCCTGAAGTACTTTCAGGGTCTAATTTATGTGAAGATGATTGTTGGTTTTCCTCCCCTCCTTCAGTCAAAGGTGTTTGACTCTCAAATAGTTTCATCAGATGCATCAAACCTTACAAACTAAACCATCCATGGTGGGAGAGGAAGTTATTATTCTGATACTCAGTTCAGAATGAGTTGTAAAATGTCTCAATTAATAATGGTAGTGCTGCCAAATAAGATGATTAGTGGTCCTGTAGTTTCCAATTTCTGTTCAGCTGTGTCGTTCCAATGACCCAGATCAATGAGGGTAATTTGTAAATGACAGTTGGAACAAGGATAATTAATATCTTCTTTCAGGAAAGTGAAACTCAGATAATCCCTGAGCTATTCTGAAGGACAGCCCAAAATGTCCAGGCATGGTCTGTCTCTGGATACATATGAAGCCAGAGAAACCTAGAGAGAAAAATTACATATCAAGCAGAGGGCAGTCAGAAAGCTGCTTTTTATTTGGATTTTTGGTTTTATTTTAGGGTAAAGGAGTAGAAGAAACATATTGGCTGGTTGGGAAAAAAGGCTTCCAGAAGCCCTTACCTAAACCTCCTGAAATAAAACCAGGGTAAGTGTGACTCTGTCACTGTCCAAGACATTCATTAAAACATCTCTTTTGGAGTTCACAGGCTGAATATCTGTCTGTCCATGTTATCTGTTTGCACAATTTATATCCTGCTCCTTTGGTGGCTTACATGCTCAGGCATAGTACTGGGACTCAGAAGGGATGTGATTCCTTCAGCACCTCTCCTTATTCACAGCTCCCAAGAAGTGACATGGAAACTTCCTGCTTCTCCCCTATAATCACTTGGAGACTGAACACCAAGGAGTTCCTCCCTGAATCTCCTTCCTGCTCTTTTTGCATGTAGGAAGCACACAGATAGGGCCACTTTCAGGTCCCTGGTGTCATCAATGTATGGGAGACACTCAAGATTTTTCTCCCCTTCCATCAAATTCCTGCTGAAAACATCAGCCTCATTCAAAATATAAATGCATTTCTTCCCTTTCATTCTAATAGAAGAATAAGAAGGCTTTGTGTTACAAATTTATGGCACTGTTATGTAATTGAAGATTTAATGATGCTGCCTTCATTAAGTCATTTTCTAGCTTTGCAATGCCTTGCTTCACAGAGTACTCCCTGTTCAGCTGTCACCTTCTGTATGCCTGGAAAGGGTGCTGTGGTCAGGACATAAAAACCAGGAGTCGGATTTGTTTGACAAGACCAACATGGTCACCCATATTAAAAGCAAGGGAGTCAAGCAGCCTTGACTCCATTTATAGACAATAAAGAGAAATACCTGCTAAGGGTCTGATTCAATTTGCCCTTGCAAGATGCCTGTTTTGTTGAGGTCCTGAAGTAACTACTTCAGAGATGGGTGTCTGACAGCAAACAAGGTCTGTTTTAATGTAGCTCTGACTTCTCCTGATCAATATTGTTCTACATACGGCCTCATTCTCTCTTATTAAATAAAAAGATTTCCTCATTTCCCCACATACTCCGGATCAGAGGATCTTATGCATCCATGTGTAATCTCTGAAGAGTCCACCCTTAACACTGCAGAGACAGAGGTGATCTACTCTTGTCCCAAGGCCCAAACGTTCCCTCTTCTTTTGCAGTATTTCTGTCCCCGCAGGTCACACAGCACTTGAGTGATTTGGACAGTAAACAGAGAGAAAAAGTAAAATTACACAAAACCATATTTGTCCTAGCGAGGGGGCAAAATGAAACCTATACCCCATAGGCCAAATGTCAAGTTACAGAAAGAAGTAACTGGATATTGAAGCAGAGCAAATATTTGGAGAGCTGCCTCACACATAGGCTGTGCTGTTACCAGATAGGTATCAGACATCATGTCCTGCTTTCCATGATTCATGTTTTGGCACAAAATCAAGAGGCTGGAAATTGTTTCTCCCTAGTTGGCTAATATGGTGGTTTCAAGTCACTGCCTTGTATAATTCCATAGGGATTATTGTAGCCTTACTTGTAAGCTTTTGAGCTGAAGAAGGAAATACTGAATAAATTCCTTTTCTACTAATTTTTTCACTCCATCCTGAGGAACTTACCTTCTCTTGGGTATTTCCTTACCATGAGATCTATGAGCACTTGTTTTTTCTCTTGCTTTATGCTGTGACCTGGGTAGCCTAAACATCCACAGCTGGGCATTTGTGGTAGCCATGCTGAGAGGTGTTTCCTACAAAGTGAAGGTGACTATATCGTGCTTGGTCTTATGTCGTGCTATGGAAGTGCAAACCTGTGGACTATGGATTTAAAGGTCAGATCCTATGGATGGAATTTTTTGAAGTTCCTATTCTTAGGACAATTCCTTTTTTTTTGGTCTGGTCAAATCTGTTATATCTGGTTTTCATGAGAATTTTGTGTTAACTTTGCATGACATAGAAGAGCACAGGACAGTTCTGTAGCCTCTCCAGACCTTCCCTTGCTTCAAGGTAGATTTCTACACATATACCTGGTACTGCCACAGGAAATAATGGCAGACTGGACACAGAGAAGGTGTTACAAAATTAAGAGACAGCAAAACCAAGCATGCCAAGCCATCAAACAGCAGACTACCTGTAGGATGGACATTCTTCTGACATTTCAGTGAAACAGGTTTAAAGGAAGGCTGTGAAAATTCTTTCAGGGTACACCAGGTGACTATCTGGGGGCTAAATTATCAGACAAGGAAAAAGCAGGAAGTTGTGAGTATATAAACATGGGATATTTGAAATTGGCATCCTGTGATGCTTTGGGACAGGCAGCATCTTTTCAACTCCAGTGGAACACTCATTGTGTCCAAAAAAGCAGAAAGGATAAGAGGTTATACAAAATTACCAGACACAAGCCTGACCAAGACTAAATCTTAGATGCATTTTGGAGAACACTGGAAAAATATCTAAGACTAGGAAAAATTCAATGGCTAATGAAATTCAGAAAGGAAAAAAACCCCCAATCTACCAACCAACCAAAACAAAACAAACAAAACAAACAAAAAAACCAAACCCAAACCAAAACAATACCTAGAGCCAGGCTGATTTTCATTTGCCATTCCAAGGAGATGAGTGACATTCTTGGTCTTCTGAATTTCCTACTTGTACCATCCTGGTTCAGAAATTCTTTTCTCTGATAGTGAATACAGTGTTTGAAAGCATCAGAAGTCCTCTATCACAGCAGGTAGTTTTATTCAGAAACTTTCCCTTTAAATTATTTATGGGAAGTTAACTGGAGGGAAAACATTAATACAATTCAGCAAAGATACATATTGTTGATCCTCTCAAAGGCTTCTAACCATTAACCCATTGCCTAGGTAAAGAGCATATGAGAGTTTTTGATTTTGACATAAACCCCAAATCCCTTACCTAGTATGAATTAATTAAGTCTTAACCCAGAAGGGTTAATGGGTCTTCTAGCCCACTACCACTCACAATGATAAGTGCAACCTGATGTGCAACATCACTGAACACTGAAAATGTAGCCAGGAATAGGTGAGAGTTTTGCGGCCCTCTCACATGCATGAGGATCAGTCCTGGAAGAAGCACCGAGATCCTTGTTTGAAGATAAATGGGTGAGAAGCAGTGAAGGATGCTCAAATAATCCTAACCCCTAAGTGAGAAACACCTTTTTATGTGCCAGGAAAAAGACACTCCTTAGGACAAAATGTTTTTTTCTTCTACCTAGTACAAGGTTCTCATTGCTTTGTCTGTGTTGGAGCACCCTGGTAGAATGGAACTGTAGAGAGCCTCTCGTACTGCTGTTCATGTGTCTTTCTGAGGAGAAAACTGAAAGCATTTCTACTTGGGCTCCTATCTGAAGTCTGTCAAATGTGCTTTTAAATCAAAACTAAAAGAGCTTGTGGACCAAACAGCAGTGAAAAACTCTTGTTGTCCTGACATAGCTGGCATTGTACAACAGCATAAAAATATTTCCTAAATAAATTTTATATAACTTTTAACAGGAGTTATTTAAGGAAATCAAAGCATCCTCTGTCTCACAGTCTTGATCATGCAGTGTCAGGATTGATGTGTTTTGCTTCACACTCAATTCCTTCTTTTCAAACTATTTCTGACCACCTAACACAACAGCAAAATGAAGACAAAGAAGTATTCTGATCATGGCTGTGGCATAATGACAATGAGAAATAAGACTTTTTCTCTGAAATCTGATGGAGGATGAGAAAGGCAATAAAAATTGATGACTCATCTCCCTTTCAACAAGACTGTTTGACTTGTGATGTGATTGCACCAGCTTTTATATTTAAACAAACTCTTCCTGAGCATGCTGAAGTTTCTGGGAGAATTGACTGGAATATCACAGAATTTGTGCTAATAGCAAGAAACCCTAAATGCAGTGTTCAGAAAGGAAGCAAATTCAGAACTTCACAGATTTTCTCCTGCTGGTTTTGCAAACAAGGTGATGGGAAGAGAGAACCTCGGAAAAATAACAGCTGTCTCCAAAAAGAGGGGTTTTGCCTGAGGCTGGGATGGATAATGCAGAACCAGACCTCTCCAGTTGCTCAGATATTTGTGAGTTCAGGAGATGGGCAGGTTCTGTGTACACTGGATCTTTTTTGCTGTTGTGCAGTGGTCAGATATCAAGTCACTGCCAAACAGTTTGTTGATACTTGTGTGAGCAGCATCTGGAGGTGGACCTCAGGAAGTCTAATACCATGCTTGATCACCAAATACACTGGTCAGGCCTTCACCTTCAGTGGGTCACAAGCTGCTGCACTGTTGTGCAAACACAGGCAACAATGTCCTCCACCCCACTGTGGGTGAAGTCCTGCTCTTTGGACTCAAAAACAAAACCCCTGATGCTCACCCATGTGTGGCTGAATTTTGTTACTGCTTCCATAAAGGATCTGAACACAAAGATTTCTTTTCTCCCTACAACAGGCAGGATTTAGTCTTATTGAAAGTTATTTATCGTCATCTCATCTGGTCACCTTATGTGTCTTTTAAGAGTCAGTGCAGAGGAACAGACGTTTCTTGGTGTTGATCTTTTTCTTCTTTGGGATAAACTTCTGCTGTGGCCCAGCAGCACCAGCTTCCCTATATTGGCTCAGAATAGAACCCAAGATATTTGACTTAGATGGGGTAATCTCTATTGCAGATTAAAAAATGCCAGGGTGCTAAATCTCACCTGAGTTGTAGATTCCCAGAAGAAGTAATTCCTCATGGAACCCATCAGGATTGTATCCTCCTGGCTTTCCTGTCCTTGAGACCCAGCCCTAAAGGCACCATAGCTCTTGAGGAAGTTTATAAACAGGGGTCAATGTTTCTAAAAAGGAGAAACATGTTCCCATAGGTAAGAATTTAGATAAGGCATGGGAGGGCAGGACAACTTGTCTCGGCATTTCCATTTGTAGAGCAGAACTGGCTGAAGACCTGAAGCTTCACTCTAATCTCCCACAGGAAAGGCCGTTAAAACTGTGTTCAGCATTCAGAGACAGCTGGCTTTCTCTACTGACTGTTAAATAGGATTTCCATGAGGAAATATGCCCACAGCTTAGCGAGCTGAGAGCTTCTGAAAGCAACATCCCTGGAAGAACAAAAGGCACTGAAGCAGGAACTAAACTAACAAATTGCAAGGTCTTCACTGCTGTTTTGTTCTGTTCCTCCCTTTGATGAATGTGGGCAAGGATCAGTGGAATAATGGAATCATTCTCTCAGGATCCATCTTATTAAATTGATTCTGGAAACAGCCTTGATAAAGATATAGTTCGTACTCCTCAATCAACAAAGTCATTCATCTTGTCCTGGCAGAAGTGTCTAAGAGGGCCAAGAGCCCTCTAGACACTTAAAATTTAATTAGCTGACCTCATCCTTTGCAGTAAGTTGAGTGGCACAAGAGAAGAATTAATAAGGCCAGAACCAGGACCCATATTTGTTTTCCTTGCTCTCACAAGAAGACACTTACCTTTTCTTTAGTCCCCATTACAGTCTGTTCTTTATTTTAGATGAAACTGAACTGGTTCTTTTTCTAATGGCCTACCTGTTCACTGCAGGTATAGAGCTCATGGGTTACTCCCAGAAGAAATTGCAGAGTTCAAAAGGAGGAAAGCTGAAAAACTCCTTGGCAAAAGAGCCTAGATCTGAGGTAGTAGCTGTAGGACAGTCCCCATGTAGCTCTGCTGTTTAGTGTCTGCTTGTGTGTTATTTGTCTGCATTTTACTGCTTTTAGTGTCTTTTCTTCTCCCTTTCCTTCTACTTTTCTCCTTTTAATTTTTTTTTTAATATGTGTTATTATTATAACATGTCTCATTCAAGAGGTGCTTGGAACAGCAGCAAAGCTGGAGCCTTGTTAGGTGATTTCCTAATGAATTTATAACCTAATATCCCATTAATTCCTGAAAGACATCAAGTATTACTAGGTTTATCTGTAGTGTATTATCAATTCACTCTATGTTGATGTTCATGGTGCCAGGAAGAGCCCAGTACATGGTAAACACAGACATAAAACTGGAGTTCAAGCCTGGAAAAATCCACATTGCCTAGTGTTGCTTTTGTGTAATGTACATTTCCTGCCTAGTGTAATTCCATACCTCATGACAGTAACAGGATGCAGCTTTGATATTCATCATTATGGTAACAATGTGTACAAGAGATAATGGATTTATGGTTTGGGTGGAATTTGGGAGTCATGTGGAATATGACAGGAATTAGGTGTTATCAGAGCAAGGCTGTCATAGAAGCATGCACAACCACACTTGCTGATGTATGAGCTGGGATTTTTGATAATATCTCTAAAAACAGCAGTAACACTTCTGCTCAACTCCTCTGGATTAGTGTGCATTTCATGTCCACTCCCTTAACAAAGGAGGGGTGTATGAAAGCTCAGAGTACCTAGATATAGGCAGGTTACAAACCCTAAGACACACCACATCAGGCTGATAGATTGCTATGAAGACTAAAGTTCCATCCAATTTTCTCACAAGGATAAAACCCAGCAGGTAACTGCTGGCTGTGTTCCTTCTTCCCAAACACCTCTTTTAAAGATTCAGAGTGTGTTACCAGGCTGTTTTATCTCTCTTAACCAATATTTAAATTTTTGTCTGAAGTTCTCCCTATCAAGGACCTAACGGTAGAAAATCCTCATTAAAAAAATAAAATAAACAAAATTATTTGAATATGGGACACAATCTGGAGACCTGCATAAGTGCTATCATATCTGAACATCCACTGCTAAATATAAGTTCTGAGGCATAGAAGACCACCCTACTGATTTACACCTAAGAGTACAAGCTAATCCTCCAAGGCCAGAGACAAAGAGAATCTCACACTTGGGTTAGCCCTGCTTGACAAAACCTGCACATATACTGGTATATACGTATTTAGTACAGCTATAACCCACAGACACAGACTTCCACACTGGAGCAGGCTGATCAGCAGTATATATTACAGAGAACAGGAGGTCCTCATTAGGCAAATTGGCTTAATCCTTTGGAAATAGCAGAAAAATCAATAAGACTTTCATACCTGGATCTTTTCAGTGGTCCTAATTAAATCCTTCTTGTGTGCAGAAAGCTTTCAATGGACGCAATTAAGTCCTCAACAGCCACTTATCCCCACATGCCTGCTTGGTGGTTTAGTGATCTTTCCAGCTAATCTATCTTAGATGTATCTGATGAAAGGGACTATGCTGCCAATAACCTTGTTTTTCCTTGATGGCAATAAAGGAACATTATACAAGGATCTCAGATGTAGTGGTTTATGGTCCATTCACCCAATTTATGGTCCTTTTAGTCTGGAGCCCTAAAATGCTAACAGTCCCACAGGGTTATTGCTGCAGTACAATAGGGATCCCCATGTTGCAGTAATTATATATTTTGGAGTATTCATCTGGCCTGGAGTCTAGAGGAAGGTCAAGACTCCACTTCTGCTGCTCAGAACTCAATCCTTTAACTTTGAAAGGGTGGCTGTGGACTCTGCTGTCCTTGGTGTATTCTTGATTTCAAAGAGAAGTGATGGTTCTGGCTGGATCTTGATAAAAATGCTCATCAAAACATGAGGAACACCAGAGTGCACCTCCACTTACCTGAGGATAAACATCTGGGCTGTATTATTAATGACCCTTATCTTTTGTCCTGTGGTAGGGTCTGTGACCTTAACATGGATCTTCTAACCCACTCATGCAAGCGGGATTCAGCCCAGAGCACCATGGCTGTCACAGGCACTTGTGTAAGGCTGGTAGATTAATCAACAGCTGAAGACTATGTAGGACAAACCATGGCATCAAATGCTGCTGGGAAATATCCTCAGGCAGATGAATCCCATCCATAGCATCTTACAATAATTCTGATAAGCATAAAGGGATTTCTCTCTTTAAAACACAACAGAGAGCTGTGTCACAGAGAGGTCAGTGACTCCCTACGATCCATGGATAGGTCTCAGTTTGTAGATAAGACTTAGACCTCATGCAAGTGAGTCAGAGTTTATTGTGGAGTTCTCAGGGATGAGATTTCACCCCTGTGATTGGTTGTGGCTGTACTTGTGGAGGGACACACTGTATGTGAATCTTAGTACAGTCTGTACTGCTCTCTGCTGACTTCTAGATGTGTAAGCATACAGGTGGTGTACCCTGCATAGGATTACCCAAAAGTATCCAGGTTCAATTTTTCAAGTTATTTTCTCTCCTTTTGTTGTTGTTGTTTGGTTGGTTGGTTGGTTGGTTTGGTTTGGTTTTTACTCTTCAAGGATTTGACTCTTCTTGCATTCTATCCCCTCATCCTATGAACTATGCTTAGTGACAGGAGATCCCTTGACATTCTTTCTTGTTCAGGAAATATCCAAATAATTGCAGCTTGCTGGCCAAAACATTGGCTAGCAAGGTGCAGCTGAGCAGTAGATAAGATTATACAATCTTAAGATAGCTTGGGTTGGAAGGGAGGTCATTTAGTCCAAACCCCCTTGCAATGTGCATGCTCCTAATAAAAAATTTCTTTCTTGTATCTAGTCTAAATATATCTTGTTTTGGTTTCAAAATATTACCCTTTGTATTATTTCTACAGGATACCTGCTTCATGTAGTCAGTTTTTAGCATATATTTCTATTCTAAAGTAATTGCACATTCATTGCTCACAGTGATGCTGTGTACAGTTTAAACCATACATTTTTGTATATATACAATTATTTATTAGCTATTTCTTTCTAATCTCTTTATAATAGCAATAGTGTTATCAGTGGGGATTAGCATTTAGCTCTTTTTGGTTTAAAACAGTTGGAATGATATTTTCTTCTATTATACACAGTAAATCTTATTCCATATAATGCTTTGTCCATGACAGGGCAGTTGTAGATTTGAGACCTTCCTAAAGCCCTGTCATTTGCTGAGCTTCTGCCCTCTTACAAGTCCTTGATGTTTATTTGGTCTCTGAGAACCCATTATGTTATAATGAATTTGCACCCACCAACAGATGGTGGCCCAGAAGCTGGGCGGGATGAACTCTTGAAGTATTGCAGCAAAAGATCCACTTCAACTCCACCATTTAACATTTCTGCTTTGGCTGACACAAAATGATGCTAAGTGAAAAGTCATGCTTTGGTGAGCAGGGTTGCTAACTCCTTTTTTCTTTTCTCTTTCGCAGCCACAACTGGCCGGATGTACTGACCAGGAAATTGAAATCTGTCCTGAGGGACACAAAGCGGACACTAAGAAAAGCAAACTTTAAAGAGCTGGGAAGCATGAAGGAGGCTGGAATAAGCTTTGGAGAGGATGAAATCTGAGAATAACATGGCAAAGAACTAGTAAGATCAGGAGGGACACCTTGAAGCCAATCCAACAGAACTCACACTCTCCATTTAGTTCCCAGCCAGCCCGAAGCAGAATAATTAATGAAGCCTTTTAGATCTTTCAGAGGGTGAACCTGAGCAGGCAGATGAATTCTGACCATCATCTCTTGTGAAACTGTCTCATCAATCCTGACCATCATCTCTTGGCACTGTCTCAGACTGCATATGTGTGTGTTTTTGGGAGGGGTGAACTGGGGAGGAAAGTGAGGGTGATAATGATGGCAGTTCCTGCTCTTCATGTGCAACTGTCGCAAGGATGAACTCAAAGAATATTTTAGCTAGGTCTGCATGGCAGCACTAACAAGTCCAGCTGCCCCTGGGCCTGGATTCAAAATGCCAAGTGCTAAAATGGTTCAAATGTTAAGTAGTTGTTTTCCTGTTGTTATTGTGGGAAGGTCTGGTTTCATGAAAATGAGTGCAATTGAGAAAAAAAATGTTTTGGACAACAACAAAGAACATTTTTACTCCCCCACAGAAATTTTGAATCAAAATGTTCTGTCCTTGTATGTCAACTTAAGCTGAAATATTTTCTTTCAAATTGACATTTCAGCTGCAAATGCCAATTTAATGCTATTTTCAAAATGAAATAACAGTTTTGAATTGAAACAGTTTGGTATGAATCAATATTTGCTTCAAATGCCAAAATGAGATTCTGCTCAAAATGTCAAAATATGTCATATTCACAAATCCTGATCTAAATTGCAAGAATTATTTTTTTTTTCTTTTATACACACACATATACAGGATATCTCAAACTTGTTATGTTTTTCATCCTAAAGCCAGATAAAAATGGAATGCCAAGATACTGCAAAACAGAGATGCAGTTCCATTTAGCTGAGTAGTACTGATAAAATATGACATTTTTTCCTGCAAAAGTGAGGCTGAGGGAATGAAGAGAGCATAATTAAAGCAGTACAAAGTCTAAACCCATCAATCTTTTCCTTTCCAATCTCCAAGTGGTCTTTAAGGCACTTGTCTATAAAGTAAGCCTCCCTGTGGGTAAAAAGTTTTCTGCAAAGGATCAGTATTTGGCCTGTAGGCACTTCCACCAGAGCACACTTCCTCAAAGTCCAATAATTTTGGTGTTGGGCCCTTTTTCTTCTATGTTTTTTACTCCCGTTCAACATCTGGATCCTAACAAACTTCTGGGAATTGTTCTCTCTTCTGCCAGGCTGAAGAGAAGAGCAGGTATGGTAATGTAACCTATACTACCACCAGAAGGTGTTAACTGAGAACACTGAAACTTTTCTCAAGCTCAATTTGAACTCTTCTCATCAGACCAATCAAAACAGATTTTTACCATTCAGATAATAAATCAACATAAGAATAGATAAGATAAAAATCAACAAACACTTGGCAAACTTTCATTAGATATTGAAAATATCATTGTAAAACAAAATGAGTCTGACTTCACAGAGTTAAGGAACACAGTATTTTCACAACTAATTCAGTGTATCAAGTATAAAACATGCACTGTCAAAGCAAGATCTGTTTGAAGTATAAACATCTAAAAAGCAAAAACAGAAGGGAAATTCATTAATGCTCTTTAATAATGAGCTTTTACTCTGTGGCACCTGGTTTTTAAAAGAAGCTTTTGCTTTTTTAAGTGGTGAGTTAATATTCCCTGTGGGAGAAGTTGGTCCTTGAAGGACGCCTGTCAAAAGGCTCATACAACACTCAAACTGTCAAACAGGGATTAGGAAAGCCTTGACTTTCTGCCCTGTGCCCACCTTCTGTTTCAAAATTCCTTCAGAAAAACATCCTATGGAGAGACATGGGGCAGGTAATTCTGACACAATACACCTCAAAGTACATTTCCAGAGGAGAATGTTAGCTGAATTGGTCTGTGCAAACATAAGTTTAAAATCAAACAACTTTGCATAATTAATGTATTTTCCATTATTTTCCCATATTAAAAAAAAAAATCTATCTTTGTTGTCCTGTTACATAGCAGAGTGGCTTATATCAACCTGAATTTTCCACGAAAGTGATTGAAACAAGATTTCAACCCACACTACTTCTGCACACAGTTTTGAATTCTTTCTTCAGCCTGTAGTCCTCTAAAATAAACAACATTCTTTGAATTCTTCTTAAAAATTAAGATAGTAAATCTGTGGGAAAGGGTAGCAGAGAAGCAAAGTTCTAGTCACTGACGACTTTAGTAATCCCAGAGTAATTCATTATTCTCTTTGAAGTTAGGGGTAATTTGTCCTCTTAATTTCAACAGGAAAAGGCCAAGGACTCATCCCTGAGTGTGATTACCTCTGCTGTTAGAAATATAAAATGCATATTTATATTTTCCTGGTATTGTTCTGTTTAAATAGATTTAAGTTCACTTATGAGATTTCTTCCCATACTGTATCTTTTTTTTATTATGAAAAACAAGTGTTTTTCATCCTTAAAACAAGTGTTAAAATGTTGTAATGAGGAAGACGTGGGCTGGAAGCAGCAAATGGAAATTTTTGTAACTCCACATCAGACTTGTCCTGTGATTGTGGATGAGGCACTTGGTGGATTCTTGGATAGGGAAACACACATTGTAGTAACCATTATCAACAGGAACTTACCACATGATTGCTAGAAGTTTTACCACTAACATTATAGAGTGAATTTTAATGTAATCATGCAAACCCACTGAGAGCTGTAGATGTATTTGCATACAACAAACGGTATCTGAATATAGTTTGTATTTCATACAGTATTTTTAGCAGTCAATTTATAGCATATGACAATAAAGATCCTTGAAGACCTATTGCTTCACCCTAAAATCTTATCCTAGTTTGCATATTTACCTTCAGCTGACCTAGCTTACTTTCATCTCCCTGTGAAGATAAGACACCCATGGAGACCCCCTTTCACATATTCACTGGATTATACAGTAACTAAAAGCAGGTCTCAAGACACACAAGCCAGTGGCAGGACAGTCAGGCAGAGAAGGTGTGAGATGCACAAAATCCAAGGAAGATATGGAGCAGCCACAGCATGGATGAGTTCCCAAACAGCAACAATGGCGCAAGTCTGGGAAAATTTCCCATGACAGGGCATGTTAATGTGAAGAGGGGTCAATACCACTCCTCAAAGCACATTTCTCATTAAAAAATGTGAAGATGCTCCTCTGGGCTTTGGTAATACAGCCATGTGAATGCAAGAGTAGAGCTGAGGGTAAGTAATCCCAGGACAATTCTATGAGCCTATGATTTCATCCTCACACCAGCAATGAATCTGTGAATACATGAGGGACATCACATGAGCTGGCTCCTTTAAATCCACGCAATGGATGTGGTCTGGCAAGGTCCTGTGCACAGGCAGACTCTTACCCATCTTTACCCACCCACTCACACACAGTGCTCATCAGAGAGATGCATCACTGGTGAAGGTGGGCTAAGGGTTACCTGATGCTCTAGCCACACATCCTTTCATTCCCTTTCAGCCATGCCTGAAAGGCCCAGTGTGGCACTCATCACCAGCTCCATCTGTGTTAGCAATAATAGCTTGGGTCATAGAATCATTTAGGTTGGACAAGACCTCTAAGGTCATCAAACCCACCCATTAACCCAACACTCCCAAATCCACTATTGAACCATGTCCCCAAGAGCCACATCTACATGTCTTTTAAACACCTCCAGGGATGGGGACTCCACCACTTCCCTGTTCCAGTGCTTCACAATCCTTTCAATGAAGCAATTATTTCCTAATACCCTATCTGAACCTCTCCTAGTGCAACTTGAGGCCGTTTCCTCTTGTCCTATTGCTTTTTATCTGAGACAAAAGGCTGACCCCCAGCCAGATACAACCTCCTTTGAAGCAGTTGTAGAGAGTGATCAGAATAAAAGAATACATGGGAGAAGGCAGAGAAACTACAGCTCATCATGCACAACCTGAAGCTGGTGAAATGGTGGTGTTAGAGAAAGCTCTTACAGGTAAAACCCAGCCTGATGAAGAACTATAGGATTGCTAGGTCAGCCGTAGGATACAGAGAGTTTTGTGTAGAGGGAGGTTGGGTAAGCACATGGAGTTGAAACAGACCTCCCAAAATGAAAAGAGATGTTGCACTAAGGATTATTTCCAGACCCTGGGTGATTGTAATCTTCTCCTCCAGCCTCCTGCAGCTGCAGTGTGAGCAGCAACACAAAGTGCTCCTAGGCCAGCAACTGCTGAGACAGGTAAGCAAGGGGAGCTTTTCTGTATTTGTCCCACACCAGGGTACTCCTCCAGCCTTCCTAAAATGACCACAGCTGAGAGTTCTCTGAAGCAATTGAAAGAGAATCCATGTTCTGTGCAGGGCAAGAAGAACACAATGCTTTTCCTTTGATGCTCGTTACTTTACAGCTGTTAGTATTAAATTTCATTCACCAACTTTTTCCTCATTTACTAGAATTTCTCACAATCCTTCCCAAGCCTGATTTCATTATATTTGCAGATGTCAGCATCCCATGGTTCTCCTTCCTTCCCTGAGCATCCCTAATCCTGCTGAACAGCACAGGACCCAGTGGAGGGACTGTGAGGACCACCCACAAAATTGTCACATGATGCATCCTGATAATGCAATTCTCTGCTTTGCTTCCTGCCTCCACACCTGTCCTGACCCATGACATTTCCCCTTCGCTTTATTCTTACTTGGACCAAAGTGTCATCCTTTCCTGCACAGGACCTGTTCAGTCAAAAAAAATTTACCTGATTCTCTTTTATTGACTGCTTTCACTGGCACATTACAATCCCTTTATTCAAAGGAGTTAACCCTCCTTTTGCCATTTTCTGTTCTCACCTTGGGGATGTGTAGGAGCCAGACTTGATAGCACAAACTTCAGACACACTTAAAAAAACAACAGATGATGAAAGTAAATACACTCATTGTCACAAATCTAGGTGTCTGAAACGTGTTCATTAACATATACAGAGAAGCTCTGGAAAAACTGATCTGAAGCTAAGGACCAATGCTGAAATATGTTATACCCACATAGGCCCAATGCCCAGATGAAAATGGCAAAACCATGCATGTAGTCCCAGTTGGTCTTAGTTGGTCTTGAACAGAAGGCATTTCTTAAGTGCTGGAGCCTTCTTATTTTCTATTGTTGTTTAAATTGAAAACATTCTGCACTTTTCAAGTGGAAAATGGCCTGGTTTTCAGAGTTTGTTTGCCAGACACCTCAGCTGCCCATCTGCTGGGCTACTGCATCAGTGATTCCAAAGCAGCCCTGGAGGCAGATGTCCCAGCTCCAATCTCTACATACAATTTCCTCCTTTATTTTTTTTTTTTCATTCAAAAGCTGAAACTGAAATAGCATTTCAAAATATTGAAATCCTGCAGAAAACCAACTGACTTTTCTCCACACTAGTCAGAAACACAAGGGCAGGAAGAGTCGGCAGCAAAAAGACTCTGCAAGGCTAAACGTCTGGCCTTGAGGTCTTTTCTCACCAGAAGAAATGCACTGTCCAAACATCACACAATAATATCTGATGGCAGATGTGCTGCAATTAACTTTATGCTTTAATGCATTTTGTGATTCAGGGCTGTTTGCCATAAAAAAGCATGACAGGAGCACAACATTCCTTTCCACTCCTTGTTTTGAGCTCTCTGTGATATCTTGGCACTGCGTCCCAAGAACACTGTGTGGAAATAAAGCTTTTGTTTAACCTACTTGTGTGGGCTCCCTGAGGAGGTGACTGCCTGCCCAGCCAAATCTGTAACTCTCAGCTCCCCAAACACCATCAGCAAATAGAAAGCACTGGAGGGAACAACTGCAGGTTGTTATCCAAATAAGGTGCCAAAGTTTATTCATGGATTCAAAGTGGATTCAAAGTTGATTCAAAGTTTATTCATTTATTCATGTCATCAAGGTTTCTCTGCCTGACTGCACCTGTCAGGACTGCAACACAGTCAGAACAAAAGGCAAATATAACCTGATATTCCTGATGGATCCAAGAATTTGGTCCAATCTGTGGGGTGACCCAGGGAGTCCATTTCTCAAGCTATGGAGGAATCAGCCTGAAAACTTTCTCCTCTCTATCCCTGTACTTTTGTCCTTGTGTTTCATACTGGGATGTGTACAAACTGTCCAATGCTGGTGTATGTGGAGAGGAACCAGCCAGCAGAAGGCAGGCAGGTAGAAAGAAACTGAGTGAAGAATCACCTGAGATGGGGAGTCCTCCAGCTCTGGTGGGACAATAGTTTTCATATCCTGTGAGATCTCCAGCAAATCATTCCCCACATCTGGAATAATAGGAGGCCTAAGCATTGAGAAGAACCAGCTTTGCATTGTCCATCTAGATTTCAGTTAAGCATTTGGCACTGTTTCCCAGAGCATTCCCCTGGAGAAATGCTCATGGCTTGGACAGGTGTGCTCTTCTCTGTGTGGAAAACTGGCTGGGTGACCGAGCCCAGAGTATGGTGGTGAATGGAGTTAAATCCACTTGGTCACAGGTGGTGTTTCCTAAGGCTCAGTATAGAAGCCAGTCCTGCTTAATATCTATATCAATGTTCAGGACAAGAGGATGGAGGGCACCCTCAGTAAATTCACAGATGACACCAATTTGGGTGGAAGTGTGGATCTGCTGGAGGGCAGGAGGGATCTGGAAGGCTGGATCAATGACCTGAGGCCAATTGTTTGAGGTTCAGCTAGACCAAGTGCCGGGTTCTGAATTTTCATTGCAGCAACCCCAGACAGTGCTAAAGGCTGGGGGAGGAGTGGCTGGAAAACTGCTCAGCAAAAAGGGATCTGGAGGGGCTATGGCCACATCCCTGGGGAGCCTGTGACTATGGACATCATACCCATGCTGTCTAATGCTACAGGGACCCAGAAACACAGTGTGCCCATCCCTGCACATGGTTTCAAAACAAATTCCATGCCATATCTGTAATCAGGATAACAATCTATAGAAGGGCTTGCAGATCTCAATGGCTCCAATAACTGAAGGCTGTTCTCCCTTCTCCTGAGGGGAAATCTGTGGTTTCACTTGCAAACACTGAGTGCTGAATTAAGGTTTTGATGGGAAGTTCTTCTGTTTCACTTCCCTCTGGGCATAGACAAAGGCCATCAATGTGAATATCACCTTTGCTGCCCTTCCCACTGCAATTGGTTACCCAAAGAGACAATGCTGGAACACTGTGTTCAGCCAATACCTCTAATATTTGTGTGAGTCCTGAAAGCTGCAGTGCTAAATGCATTTATTCTCACTCTCTCGTGCCCAGGTACTGGAGTTTTCCAGGAGTTGTGAAAGGCTACATGGCAAATCCTTCTGCTCTTTGCAGCTAAAAGGGAAAATGAATGCAAATAGGATCTTGAATCCTTGTTAAACCCCAAAAAATTTTACCAAGGGTGAAGGAGTACTGAGATTAGCTCAGCTGGTTAGTGCATGGTGCTAAAAATGCCAGGGCTGTAGATTTAATCCCTGAGTCATACTCAAGGACATTTGGATTCTTTCTACTCTGAATATTTCGTGATTCTGTGAGTATGTATCTTCCAAGTTTTTGCCAGTCTCTCTGTGGCTTCCTGCTATGCCAGATTGCCATTGTATAGGGAAAGGAACACCCATGCTGCAGCAGTTATCCTTTTTGCTGTCCCTTATTTGCTGTAAGAACTGGTCCTGGAAAAACCTTTTGCTCTTGTTTTTTGTACAGCTCACCCAGTTTATGCAGAGTTTATTTATGGAGAGGAAAAGGCCTTGCTGGTCTCAAGCTGAAGCAAATATTTCACTATAACTCCTATTATTGTCATTTTGAAGTATTTTAACTAAACCAAATTTTAACACAACCACAGGAAAATCTTCAACTTAAAAAGACTAACCACAGCCAATGAGTACCTTTAACTACTGATCACGTGTGTAATATTCAAATTCAAGGTTTAATTCAGATGTAAGCATTTTATGCTGTATATGCCAATGCATTTGTGCCTCCATGTATATATATATATGTGTATATATAAATATATTTGTATGCTTTCAACTAAGCAGCATCCATTCACCACCAGAGGGCAGGCACAGAATATGAAAATTAATTGTCCTGTTCTTCCATGTACATGTCAATGAACGAATTGCCCAGTGGGCAGAAGAATATCACCAGCATTTTCTTTTACCATCTCCAATGACTTTCTTATCACAGAATTACAGAATCATAGAATAGTTTGGGCTGGAAGCTCATCCAGTCCACTCATCCTGCAATGAGTGGGGACACATTCAACTGCATCTGGTGGCTCAGAGCCCTGTCCAGACTGGCCTTGAATGTCTCCAGGGATGGGGCATCCACCACGTCTCTGGACAACCTGTGACAGTGTTTCACCACCCTCACTGCAAAAAGCATCTTCCTACTATCCAAACCAACCACCTTTTAGTTTAAAACTATTACCACTTATCCTATTGCTACAGACCCTGCTAAAACGTTTTTGTCCTGAATCTCAACCCTTTCAACTATCTCATATTTCACTGTGTGATGGATGGTTTTTGTTTTGTTTGTTTGCCTGAGATCTAAATCTAGCAGTGTTGATATGAACCAGCGTGTCCACTCTCACAGTCTTGAGTCCTAGGAGCTTTTGGAAAGGTGCAATGAGCAAAGAAGAGCTTCTCTCTTCACTCATACTATGGAGAGGATAAAAACACATAAGCCTGGATGCCAGAAAGCATATCCTTTAAAGTATGTACCTCCAGCCAGGAGATGGCTATGATATGGCACAGGCAGACCTTTGATATTATGGGTCATGAGATCCATAAGGATCATTGTCTAAAACCCAGTGCCTTCAATGTGAGGAGGAAAAGGGGTGGACAATCTTATCCAGAAGCTTTATCCCAGTTTCATAACAAAGATCTTTACAATTGTGTACAAGGAGATGAAAATGTATGGGCATAGAGAGGCCCCTCAGGGCAGGAATCCTGCCCAGGGCTTTGCTCAATGGGATGGTGGATGTCAGACCCTCAAAATAACAACAGAATGGCAGAACCACTTATAGCGTTTGTAGCATATCCTACTATACCATCCCCAAGTGGCTTCACTTGAGGAAACGTGGAAAGTATTTTAACGGATTGCTCTTTCCAGCGTAGGCTGGGAAGTTGTGACTTACTCCAGCAGGATGTATACTCACAACCATCAGAATAAACCAGTTTTCTGTTTCCTGATGACAAGAGGGATTCATTTCCCTTAATTCTGAATCTGCAGTAGTCACGCACCAGTCCCTTCATCTTCACAAGAGAAAGTCAGAGCTTATGGAGGTGACTCATCTGCTGGACAATTAGATGAATCATGAGCAAAACAGGCTTTCATTTCCCTCCCTGAGCTGTCAAGGATATCAAGATCAGTGGCTCATTTGATAGGTCCCAACCTTACAGCTGTCTACATTTGATTGAATACAGCTTGTCTTTTTCACCTGTGACATCATTCTGGAATTACAAATTTTTATGAGAAAAAGGAGACCAGGAGTTTGCTCAGCTCTTCAGTGCCATCACTACTTCCACCTGGGCTTGGCAGGGGGCAGGTGATACATGTTTGAGCATAATCGTGCTTCTGTGCTGCCTATATTTCACCATTCAATGCACTAAACTTTCCGGATATGTAGCCCATGCACTGGATTAAAAGTTTTATCTGAGGTGCACCCCTGTTCTAAAACCTGGAAGGAGATGCTCAGAAGCAAATTATGCTAACAGTGTTTTGAACAATCAAACAGATAGAGGAGCAGGATTTTTTCCCTTCAGATTGTTGCCATATGTCTGCTTTCTGTCTCCACTGAAATGACTTCAATATCCCCCGGGTCTCCTTGCTTCATCATTTGGTTCAGAAGGGTTGTTAAATGGTAGAGGTACCTTCCTTCTCCAGCAGTAGGTTCCACCTAAACCACTTCACACAGGAACTCTCATAACGTACGGTTGTAGCTCAGCAAGAACCCTGAAGGAATTAAGTAAGGGTTTCAATATTTTTTCTCCTTAAAAGAAAAAAAAAGTCCAAAATACATGATTGGGGGTGGGAGATAGGTTATTCAAGAAAAGCCAACACACTGAGCAGTAAGGAAAGACATTTTGGAAATAACCCAGAATCCCACTGTGGGCTATAAAAAAACCCTATGATTTCAGTAAGTGATGACGTACTGATGGATCAGAGGGCTGTGGGAAGGATCAAAGGGTGTAAGGAACATGACAAAAATAGAGCATTTCTAACTCATTTCTTCTCTCTCTATGATTTCAACCTTCTTTTCTTTCTTTTTTTTTTTTTTTTTTTTTTTTTTTTTGGCATTTGCCTAAAAAACAGTCCAGTAGGGGCAAAGGACAGTGTAGATCATACTCTCCACTAACTGTTGTGAAATACTTTTTTGTTTTTTGCAAGCGCTGAAAATTACCTGTGTCATGATCAGCTTCAAGGCTTTATAGATATAATGCCAGTAATCCGTTCACTATAGATTCATAGTAGTAAAACACTGCCTGTCCAAAGAAAACACAGTAAAGAGGTGGAAAGAAGGGACAACGAAAAGAGAAAACTCATTATTTAAATGGTGGTTGACAAATAAGAATCATTTTTGTAAGGTCTGATTCAATAGTAAGGAGTGAAAATGCAGGGGAGAGAGACCAACTTTCTTCATTTCACCAATCAAAAGAAAACAAGAGGAAGGAGGAAGAATGGATGCTATTACACACTTAAAATTTAGCAGCAGCGTTAGAGAGAAACATGATCTTTAGCCCCATTAACACAGAAGACAGAGCAAATTGTTCTTCAACTTGTTCCACACCACTTGATTCATTGATCCTTCTGCTGTTGCAGTGGTAGAGCAGAAATATAGGAAATATTTGCAAGAGAAACCACATCAATCTCCTTTGGTTTGCATTTCAAGATAAATCAGATTTGTCACAAGCAGCACAGGTTCCTGAACCTGTTGATAAAGCTTTGGGATGTTTCAAGCATGGGCCAGAAGATGCAGAGAAGTTAGCAGAGGGCAGAAAACACCCAGGGACACTTCAAAACTCAGGGTAGGATGCAGGGTACCTTCAGTCGTTGGAACAGGGCAGGTGCAAGGCAGAAAACTTCTGCCATTACTTCTGTCTTTTTGAGATGTTCACCTATTGACTTTGTTTGCAAGCCATAGCTCAAAGTCTCACTGAAGGGTGGTGTACATCTGAGGACCGCAGGGTTTGGAAAAATAAGACAGAGCAGCCTGGAGATTTTTTTGGGCCCCCCTTAATACAAACACAAATTCCATTTGCACCATTTCAAACCACCCCCACCCCCTCACCTCCTCCCCAGTTATGATAATCTCTGCGGCTCCTGTCTTACCAGTTTACTTGTCTGGGAATTTATCCCACATGGTTTCCCTCTCTTTTTTCTCTTACTGCCTCATTGCCATGAGCCCCAGCAGCCCCCTTCAACAGACACTGTTTTCTCCAAAGTTATTTGTATTATCTTCTCTCAGAGGACTCTGAAGAAGACCCTTATCACCAAAGTCACCCCATCTATATCCTCTGGTGATACCTGCTTATGCTGGGAGTCTCCCCCATATCTGCCACTCCAAGTGATGTACAACATCTCCCAAAGGTTCCATGAATGTCTTTTTGCACCATTATGTGTGTTTTGCTTTCTTGCTCAATTTTCTGGCACTGTCTGTCTAGGCTTCAAGCAGTGTTTGAGGACCCTGGCACCCAAGAGTAATCAGATGAGCCAGGACTTTGTCCATCCTTCAAATCACTGCATCACAACATGGTCGCAGCTAACTCCTTCACAGCTGGCTACATCTGGTTTGGTAAGTGGGGAGCATCCCATGGGAACTGGACATCCATTTTTACCATGCCATCTGGACCTGAGGAGGGTTATTGTTGGTACCAAAGGGGACTGACACAAATCTAGTCTGGGGAAATGCCAAGAGCAACATCTTCTTTGAGCTCAGTGAAAATCACAGCTCCTGAGATCTGCAGGCACCATGTGATGAGGGCTGAGATGGGACAGGAATCACAGCTGACCTGGTGACCAGAATAACTTCACTGTTCAGCTCATCACCTTCATTGGTACTGGTGTGTGAGGCATCATACCAGCAACAAACTCCCTGCAAAAACACCAGCAGAAACAGAAAAAGAGTGGTTAGAGCAAAGGTCTTGGAATTCTTGTTCCTCATGTTTGTTTTTTTTTTAAAAGAAGAGGCTACAATCAGACCCAGAAGAAATAGAACATGAATATCAAACTTTGTTTAGGCTGAGAAAATAGAATTTATAATTAAAGATAGGCATCTTGTTGACAAGATATGATTTATTTTAACTGTGAAGTGGGCACATGGTCAACTTCTAATCTTCTGCAAGTTATTAAAACCAGCCAGTTCTCTTCCTGGCTGTTTTGTTGTGGTTTTTTGGGTTTTATTTAGTGTAATTTCTAAAAAAGCAACTGGGCTAACATCAGCTCAAGATAAAGATGCTTATACTGGCAGAGATGTCTTGGAGGATCTCAGTTTCTTTCTGTTCATGCACTCCTGCTTGTCTCCATGCCAGCCCCACCAACCCAGCCTGTTACCCTCTCCCATGGAAGAATGGGAATTCTGTGACAGTTAGAAAGGAAGGAGAGGGCCCAGGGTTGACTTTGTGTGACCAGAACTGACCTGTGGCTTTTTTTTCCAAGTGGGATTTGTTGCCTGCTGCCTCGTATGGGGGTGTATAGGATTTCTGCATGGCAGATACCAGTAGGGATTCTCGCAGGACTGGTGCTTGTAAGCAGGTTTTGTGGCAAGATCCTACAAATTTTGAGGGTGTGGTGTCCCTCCTGGTATCCTCAGGTTTTTTTCATGGGATATGCTTGGGTTCATCTATGCTGTCAGATAAGCCAGTTTCTCTGTGTCAATACCGCTGAGGGTTAGCTCGCCCAAGGGCACCCTTTCCCACAAAACCAGCTTGTTCCCTCCAAGATGGGTGTAGTTCTGTGGTTTCCTTCAGGGCCTGCATCAGGTTTGGTTGTTTCTGCTCCACACAGTCCTCCCACACTATTCCACAGCAGATTTGGACACTGTCCCCACAATATTCAAGGTATTCTCAAAGAAAGCTAGCAGTGAAACAAATTCAGGGCTGTAAGGGAACCATCCAGAGCCAGATATCTGAGTGCTACACACTGGGAAATAGTCAGCTTGCTCTAGAGAAGGCATAGGTCTCTATGGATCCAGCCAGGGATCACTCTCTGGGAGAGGTACCTTTACTGGGAGAGATACAAGTGGAGGAGCATCAGCACTCAGGTGTCACTGGGTATCAACCACTGGTTGACCCAAGTTTCTACAGCCCACACACCAGAGACAGACATCTAGCAACAGCAGCGTCTGTGTGAATAATTTCTTCTGCTTTCATATAAGTCTGAAACTCATCATCAGGAGACTTCCTATCCTTTCTGTGACAGGCCATTTTTCTTTGGCTAGCCATGCACCACCTGGATAATACAACTGGCCCCGCATCTCTGAGCAGCATGAATGCAGCCATCCTCCAGGCTTGACTGCTGTGACATCGAGTTGGTCATCAGGCTGCCCTGGTATGATTACAGAAGGGGTGACAATATCTGCTTGGTGACATCCCTCTGTTAGTCCCAGCAAAATAAGGCAGCACGGACTGTGAGGGGAGGTGCAGCTTGGGTGAGAGATGGACATCAAGCCATCAGTGTCGAGCTGATGCCAAACCAAATAGCACCACCATAGTCATGAGGCACAGTGCCACAAGATACAGCTATAGTGAACTCCTGCTTGAGACCCAGCACAGGCTCACTGAGGCTTTCAGACCAAGTGCTCACTCAATGATACTGTGCTGCATTTTTTTGGACCACCTATGTTCCATATAAGTGCTATTCTGAGGTCCTCAATAAGGCTTTGGAGCTGCTGTACACAAGCAAACTCCTCCAGATCTGCTTCTGTTGCCAAGACAGGTCAATGAGAAATAGTTCTACTACTAATTGTTAAACCATTTGGCCTTTAAAAAATATAGAAAATAAAGAGAAACACAGAGGATAAACACATTTTAAAACAGTTAAGAGGTATGTATTCACATACTTGTGGGAGCCTGGGAATACATAAGACTGCAAAGGAATGAATTCACAGACTGGTCTATGGGGAGTATTTTTTTTTCCCTGTGACTTCAAACTTCTCTCGGAGCTCACAGAGTTTTAATCAGCTGGCATGCAAGAGAGGTATGACTTCCCTAAGTAAACTCTTCCTCGACTTGCCCTGGAAAAGCTGCTGGGAGACTCTGTGAGACAGAAGGCTGCAAGCAGAGGTGAATCCCTCTCCTCCTTCTCCTCCTCCTCCTCCAACCACAGAGCAGGTATGTGGAGATGCATGCAAACCTGGGAGCATGCTGGAAAATTGAGCTTTTGACTGCAGGAGAGATGCGACTTAGAGCTGCAGCCTTTTAAAAGTAACACGGACAAAGAAGGTACTGTATAAATAAAAATATGCATATGCAGCTATACCTGTTCATTGTCAAACATAGTATAATTAAGAACATGTATCACTATTTTTTACTTCTTTCCCATAATGGACACATTACTTTTAAATTGATTATCCTTTTTACATTCTTATTGCAGAACACATGCAAAATGTACTCATTGTAATATTTAACAAACCACACCTTTCACATCTCCAGACATTTTCATCTTGAATCTCACAGTGTGGTGCAGATCTGAAGTGACCTTGTCAGGAGCTATGTGCTAAAGAGAATGAACAGTAACATGTGGCAGAGGAGCCAGTATATGTTTACTAGAATCCACCAAGTTGTTTGGCACGTGCTGTTAAAGGACATGCGTTTTATCTGATTTTAGTAAACAGATCCAGGAAAGTTGGACAAAATTGATGCTGTCCAGTAGAGGGGAGTCAGAATCCTCCTATTTATTTTTTTTGGTACACCCAAATTCCTTGTCCATAATGGCAGATGTCAGTGCAAAGAGGGGAAAACACACAACACTGAAGGCAAAACTCTCCTCCAGGCAGGAAATGACTCAGTTCAGATATTCTTCATGCCTACAGGGAAGAAGATTTGCAGTGATCCCTGGGAAGCTTGCTTTGGTCACTGATGCTTGTGGGAGCTCTCTGGAAGGGTGGCCCAGGCAGGGCTGTGGCCTGGATGGTGAACCCAACACTCAGTTTGGTCCTGATACAGCCACTGTGGAGCTGGCCAAACTCAGAGGTTTGCACTGCTGTAAACTATCATGCAGATGCCAACACACCCCTGCCCTGCTACCAGGGCACGTCAGAGCAGAAAGAGACAACACAGGCAATGTGCAGGTACCTCACAGGTTTACACAAGTGCATTGCTTCTGAAATAAAAGAGAGCTTCACATCCAAGGAAAAGAAAGAAAAATTCACCCCACTGCCCTTTCTGGAAGGCATTTACATTATTTCCCATTCAAGCATTAAATTGAATTTATCCTTTCCCCCAAGGGTGCATTTGGTCATCCCACTGCTCTGCCACAGAGACAGAGCTGAGCTGTTGGGAAACCTAACATATGTGTTGACCCTACTGTGAAGCTTCCCTCCTATATACCCTTTTCCTGTGCATCCCATTCTGCATGGATGTGGAGTTTTGTGTTTGTGACTAGCTCAGTGCCCCTGATTCACTCCATCCCCTGGGAATCTGCAAGCTGACAGCTGTGGGACAGGCATGGATGACTTCAGAGACAAGCACGTGTCTGCAAAGCCTGCAGAGAGGATCTTTTTGTGGAATTTACTCACTGTTTCATGTGTCAATACGAGAGGAGCATAATTACCAGCTGAGAAGCTGCAGGAAATAAGCCAAGACTGAATGGACGAAATGGAAAATAAAGAGAAGCGCATAGGACACACACATTTTAAAACAATTACGGAGGTATGTATTCACACGCTTGTGGGAGCCTGGGAATACATAAGGGATCGTGACTGCAAAGGAATGAATTCACAGACTGGTCTATGGGGAGTATTTTTTTTCCCTGTGACTTCAAACTTCTCTCGGAGCTCACAGAGTTTTAATCAGCTGGCATGCAAGAGAGGTATGACTTCCCTAAGTAAACTCTTCCTCGACTTGCCCTGGAAAAGCTGCTGGGAGACTCTGTGAGACAGAAGGCTGCAAGCAGAGGTGAATCCCGCTCCTCCTTCTCCAGCCACAGAGCAGGTATGTGGAGATGCATGCAAACCTGGGAGCATGCTGGAAAGTTGAGCTTTTGACTGCAGGAGAGATGGGGGCTCTGGCGACTTAGAGCTGCAGCCTTTTAAAAGTAACACGGACAAAGAAGGTACCGTATAAATAAAATATACTGTGTTTATGGATAGGCTGAGAAACTGGCTAAACACACTGTGTAGATGGCTCTATCCACACAGCTGTATATTTAACCCATCAGGGGCTTGCACTGCAGAGTCAGATTCCTTATGTTAAGGAGGCACCGATTAGTTTACAACAATGCAGTTGTCATACGCCAGGTTTGCTATTATTCTCTGTGCTTACAGTAGTGAAAGATGGGGACATGTCTGGGTGTTTTTTCTTTCTCCACAGGACTTTAGTCTGTTTGTGGAATTGCTGCATTATAGTGCTCTGAACCAGGAGTGCTGCAGAGACCAGCCTTGTACACTGATTAAATGCCACTCGCCCAGCTCCCCGATGCTGAATCTTAGCACAGCCTTGGACAAATCTCAATTTTAGCACAACCTTGGGCAAATCTCACAGCCCCGGTAAAATGGGCAAAAGGCTGCTTGGCTCCTCTGCCTCCTTACTATCAGCACTGTCATTGAGCTCTCCCTGTTGGAGCACGAGGTGTGAGATGGCAGCATTACTGTGCTACTCTTAAGATCCTGACTTGAATGTCACCTTGGGTGAACAATGACTTACTGAGAGGGTTTTGCTGCATCTGGATTGTCACCACAGGAATTAACACTTAGTATTTGGAACTGATAAAGTTTTAGAAAATCCTTATTTATATAAAAGTCACAGATACATTTATAAAGCCAAAACCTGGTGTATTTTGATAAAAGCATTTTTGATGAAAGTGCAGATAAGTTTCCTTAGATAGAATCAAAAGTTAGGTTTTCTACAACAGAATAAATTTGTTTGTGGTTTGTTTTTTTTTACAAAGATACAATAATTTCAACTTTAAAATCAATTTATTACTCTAAAATGCTGAAATCCTTTCATTTTCAGTAAAAGACATTCAAAACAAGTAATATCTTTTTAAAGCAGATATTTTCATTTCAGTGATTGTATCAGTACTGTACCTTTTACTAATATAATGATGGATGGATTCAAGGGGGGGTATCAATATCATGCAATCAGATCTATCAGAAGTAACTACCCTCACCTCCTGTTAGATCACATAAATTGAATAGATCTTTTCCCAGACACTGATTCCACTGTCAATAGAAAGAAATTGCTCAATTAAAAGCTTTGTTTTTCTTTTTGCTGCACTAAAATAATATGAGAAATGCCTATGTTTTAGTTCCTGAACTTGAGTTTTCCCGGGAACTGTGCTTCCAGGGAGATAGTTTGTTTTCATGATCAGATAGTTTAATCTGAAAATCACTTTCTGCTGAAAAAAGTGTTTTGATTTTCCCATCTCCTACCGTCCCTTCACCCAGCCCCTTGCTCAGCAAGTCTCCAGCCTGGTGAATTTCATGCAATTGTCATTTTTTGGTTTTTTTCTTTCCTGTAGAGAGGAGTCAGGGAAAAAAAAAAAAGTTATTAAAATAGGGAATCTGGCTAAACTGCATATATCCAATTAATTGAAAATGTTAATTTCTGGTGGGGAAGTTCTGTTGGCTAAACACCTGATACAGGTGCAAGTAGGGAGAGGACAGAGTGAGAGACGAGGAAAGCAACAGCCTCAAAAGACAGGAGAAAAGCCATGCTGGGGTTAGAGGAGATGTAGGAATCCTTGTTTTGGTATGCAGGCTTGACTTGTCTGTGGTTTTAATGAAGCAAAGTCCTGAGCAGCAGAATCAGTGCATGCCCTTCCCTCCTGGTTTGGCATTTGTTTCTGTCCAGGCTCTTCTTCACAGTTCACCTGGCACAACTGTTTGGTCACTTGGTAAAACAGCTTGAGGAAATGAGCTGGGATTTTTAAAAGCTCAACCAACAAAATCTCAGCTATTTTTATCCCTGCAAATCCAAACTTCCCAAAGTTCTCTCAACATCCGTTGTAGAAAATGCAAAGCTGCAGTCATCCTGGTCACTTGTTGCTCTTCATTACAGGCATGATATTAGTAGTCCATCTCTAAATTAAATCAAAATCTCCTATTTTTAAAAATATATCTTTTTTTCTTCTCATGGAGGCCTCAAACGTTTGAGGTTTGTCTTGCAAAAGTGCATTGCAAGTGCTATTGCACACTGCTGACAGGGCAAAGTCCACACACAGAGCATCTGAAAGGAATTTAAACCTTTGGACACCACAGAAGTCCCCAGTGCCAACCTAAGTTCCCTGCTCACCCCAAGGGGTTGCAGATAGAGAGGGAAGCATGCCAAAGTCAGCACTGCAGCCAGCTCCAGACAAGGGAAGCTCAAGACATGACATGCTTGAGGGAAGGTGGCAAAAACGAGTCTGACACTAGCCCAGTCAAGGGGAACCTGTCTGGGGCTTTGATAATCTCACTGACAGACTGTTCTCTTGAGCGCTTAACATGGATTTTTCTATCCATTGCCCTCCCCCGTTATCTTTGCATAGTGTTTTCATGACTGGGCCAGCAACCTGGTCTGCAGGAAGATGTCCCTAACCACAGCAGAGGGGTTGGAGCCAGAGGATCCTTAAGGGCCCTTCCAACCCCAGCCATTCTGTGATTCCATGATTCTGTGATTCATGCCTCTCATTTCAGGGTGCATTACAAGGCCAATTAGATGTTAAGAGCCCAGATTTTTGGCATATTATTTCAACCATGGGAAAATTGCATTGTAACAGTTCAGGTTTGTGGCTCTGGGAGAAAGCAATGGGAAAACCTGTGTAATGGTAGGTTTTCCAGCAGCAGTACTTAGCAGAAGGAAGGGAGGAAACCAGCAATTAGACAGCTGCTTCAGCCATAGAGGGCAGCACAAAGTAATAAATACAAACCTGAATTCACAAACCACCTGAAATCATCTTCTGTGTGACAGAAGAATGTCTGGCAGGGTGGTGTCCTGTTGTGGCTAATATCCTTAGCTTAATTGGTTGGATCTAAACAGAAACCATTTCCATTTGAGAGCTCTTTCTATGTGATGCCAGACACACTGCCCAGCATGAGCATCTGGACTTTATTGGGTGGCCTGGGTATCAACTAGGCAGCATCTGGAAGCACACAAACCCATTAAATGCCTTGCATCTTCCTTTTGCCACCAGGCTGAAAGGAATGCAGAGCTACACAGGTAAGTCATAAGTGTAGTAGGCTCAGAGATGGGTTAATTTATTGCACTGCTTGTGTCCATCTCCGTACTAGATGACGATCTGGTGCCAGCTTTCACATGTGTTGACCTCTATGTTCTGTTTGAAATCTAACCATAATTGCTTTTGCCTTCAGAACCATGAAACTGAACATCATCTTCTTCCTGGCAGTGATGAACACAGGAACCTTTAACTATCATCCCACAGAGGGGACACCCTGTGAAACGGTAAGGAGAGATTCCTGCTCAGGCCCTTTGGGATCTGCAGTGAGGCTGGGACACCCCCATTGCAGGCACTGTGCAAACAGCCATAGTCTCTGAAAAGGGAAATCCTCCAGGACCAGACTTTCTGTGGTGGCAGAGGTAGGACTTCCAGGGTTAGAGGATGGGGAGCAGGCACTTCTCAGGCTATGTCCTTTTTGCAGTGACAGCATAAGAGAGGGGTGGAGGAGGGGTAAGGTGGGAAGAATGGTCATTATCTTTGGCTTTTTTTCTGAAGGGGAGCTGGTTAATAGAAATTTGACCTGATTTCCCTAAGACCATAGAGGGGTTCTGGGACTGAGACAGAGAAAAGACTTAGACCTAAAATCAACTCCTTTCTATCAGGCCTAAGTTCTTTGTGCTTTAAATAAAGAATCTTCTGTGAAATACCTCTATACCAGCCCTTTTGTAATAGTAGGGAGACTGACCTCCTCTGCCCTGACACAGCATTGCTGCCAGGGAAGTTGCACCTGACTTCTGCTGGAGGAAAAAGAAGCGACAAAGCCTCTTGCTCCAGTACAAAATTTTCTCCTTGGATTTTTGCAAGCACCTGGTACAATATTATAAATGTTATTCAGGCCTGACCTTTCTCTCTTCCCTATCAAAGTATTTCTGACTGTAACAAGCTTTTAAAAATACCTTTTTTTCCCCTAGATATTGAAACTGCTTAGCACAAATCTTCAAGAATTTCCAAAATAGGAAAAAAACCCCTATTTACAGACTGTACACAACTCCCTTATGGAACTCATTGCATTCCTGCCCACCTGCTGTGTTGCTGCACTTCCTGAATTCCAAAGAAATTAAAACCTAGTTTATATAGAACAATTTTGGGAATCTACCTGACTGAGTAGCTCAGTTGATTGGCTGGAGAAGGAAGTTTGATGAAGCTTGGGTCCCATGTATCACAGAAAAGTGAAGACTGGGCAAGACACACAATAACCCAAGCAGATTTGTCCCATTCCACAGACCCAGCTGACTGCTGTGAAGTAAACATGTGCTTGTTTCCAGCACTCCACCATAAACTGCTTTCATCAAGCCAACAACCCAAGGCTCTAAGCAGCTAACTGAGATAAATTTAGCTCTGACAAAAAGATGCAGTCAAAGGCTGGGATGCTCATCTCAAATAAATGAACAGCTCAGCATTGCAGATGTCAATGCTGATCATCTTCCTTTGCTGGATGTTTGCTCCAACAAAAGATGCGTGTAAATCCAAACACCATTTAAAGAAAGAAGGAGCTACTGGATTAACTGCTGGGTTCATTGAAGTTTTGAATTACTATTTTTCATCACAGCCTCACTGTTTCACAAGGCACTTTCCCTGTGGCAACACCTTTAGAACAGCAAGGGCTCAAAATTTAATACTTTCATCCCAAGTCTCCTGGAAAAGGCATGAATCAGAAACTTGTGCCTGTCTGTGACTCATCACTAGTACTCCTGTCATTGAACAAGAACCCTAGGAGAGGTTTTAGGAAGTAAGCAATCCCTACCAGGCCCTTGACACAGGTGTGAGCTGCACTGATTACACAAGTTGTGGCATGTCTACTTGTTTGCAAAACACAGCTTAAATGTCAGGAGGTTCTTCCTAACTCATGCTGCCTTCCAAGGTCAGGCAAGGCTTCAAGCAGATCATGTTCTACCTCCCAAAGTAAGATGTTTCTGCTAATTCATGTTTGCTGGCAAAGGATAAGATTTGAAATAATTTACAGAAGGGAAGGGATTTTAGGAAATTCTGTCTTACCTTGGATTGAGGTGGTGCAAGAACATGTGCATGACCAGTTATTACAGTTCAGCCAATGTGGGGTACCTGGGCAAACTGCTGAGGTTTGGTTCTGTAGCTGAGACTCCACCTGGGCAGCCCTTCTGGGAATGGTCATGGGCATCACACAAGTGCAGGTCAGTGCCAAGCTCCTGCAGCCCAAATTCTTCAGTTCAGATGTTCATGAGTTAACAAAGGAGAACACGAGTGGAGGCTTGGATCCAGCTGCTTTTTTTGTAGAGCTCTTACCAACATGGATGACAGCTTCCTCCCAGTGCTGAGCAGTGAAGAACTGAAACAAGAATCCAAATTATGCTTAGCTGTTGAGCTCTTGAATCATTTTTTGCCAGCACACAAGTGGGACCAGATACTAAAGGGACCAAATGCTCCTCAACTTGCAGTACTTCTTGACAATGGACTTGAAATGAACTGATGGCAGCACTGGAAAAAAAGATGAAGTCAGAACATGAGACTGGCAAAACTGTCTTTTCTAGTCTTGGGCGACTAAGCCATTGGGCTAAGAGGTGGGAGAAAGGGAGATACACCAAAGAGATGCTCCATCCCACTGAGATGTGCTTTATCTTTTCTTCTTTCATCCTGATGAGGATGAAATTCATTCAATTTGAGCCTCAGGGGAGTAAAGAAGGTGCAGAAGATGAGAAATACGGTGAGGATCAAAAGAGTGAAAAGAATTATAGTTTTAAAAGAAATATGGGAGAGGAACTATTACAGGAGCAAAGGGCAGGTAGTGGCAAGCATAGATTTAATCTGTCCCTTTTACCCCAGGGACAGTTCTATGGATGCAGATTAAAGGCAAAATCCTGCAAGATACATGGTGATCTGGGCCTGACCTCTCAACCATTGACTTCAGTGAAAAGTGGCTGGCTGGCATTGACAGGAGTTGGACCAGAACTTTGCTAAGATACTTTCTCCCAGACAGAGTGAAGGGGGCTCTACACTTGTTGAGATTTGGCTCAAAGTGTCTGAAGAAACCTGGCATCTTCCTTAGGCTGCACAGTACCTGCTGCTTTTTCACTCTGGATTTTTTAATCCTTCTGGCTTCTGCTTCTTCCACAAACCAATTTTAAAAAAGCTTCCTTCTCATGCCTTGGAGCTAAGCCCAATTCTAGGCATATTTTAGCTCAAAATGAGCAATTCTACAACGGCTCTGCAGGAAAGAGATACTATCAGGGAGAGGCCAGAAAATTACCTTTTTTTCTCCCTAATATTTTTTTAGCTGGGGGAGATTTAAGTGAATTGGAGGGGAGGAGAAAAGGGTTTCAGGTTTTTGTAGTCAATTTACTTGGGATCTTTGGGAAAGATGTATTGTAGGAAGGACTGTGGAGCAGTCTGACTATATCTAGACTTCAGATGAGTACTTGTACTTCTCTGACACATTTTTGTGTGGTCTCCAAAATTTAGATTATGCAAAAGAGATTCACAAAAGACTGACTAGTGCCACACTTCTCCAAAGCAGATGTGCCACTTCATTCACCTCAAAGTTCACATGAAACAGATAGGTTTTAATTGTTGTTACTTGTAATGTTTCTTTAACATCTGAAAAATTTTGCATCATGTATTTTGGATCCTGCTTCTCCACAAAAATTAAGATTCAACAGATTTTCTTCTTTATTTCTTTCTTTTCTGATCTTTCTACAAATACTATATGGCCCAGACATCCAAATACATTAATGACAAGAGTTTTCCTCCAGTAAATTAAATGTCACCTAAGCCTTTCACTTTCCATTTCCTCACATCAATGTTCTCCTTATTAATAAAATATAGCTTGATATTTATGCAAGGATGCTCATGCTCATGCTCCCAATCTTCCTTATGAACACACACTCCAAATTTGGCCTGGACACAAACTCAATCTTAGCTGCTATTAAACAGACTTGCTTCTGGAAAGTGGATTTGATTTTGACATTTGTTTTTTTTCTCTATCTGCTGCTGAGAATTGGCCTGAAAAAACATGACCCTCACTGCACCTCACAGTTTTGTTCTCTCAAGTGCTGGCGTTACAGAATTTGTCTTTTCCACGTGTGTCATGTGTGTGTTGTCAGAGCGCTTTCACAAGGTGCTCTGCCCATGCAAGAAGAAAGGAACTGTTACCTTAGCAAAAGGATGAACATGGATAGTAAAAGCAGGAGGCATTTGGACGTTTACATCAGAATTCAGTCATTGAATGATCCATTTTGGATAAAAGTGAATTACTAAACTAAGCTATAGCTAAAGGAAAATATGATTGAATATCTGAGCATGTGACTATGAAGAAGAGACGGGTTTTGTGATGTAGGGTACTTATGTGTTTTTCCATCTTCTTGCTTTGGGACCCACACTCTCAACAGCATGAAGCTTTTTCAAGTACAGCTAACTCTCAATTTTTTGAGTTCAAAAAATCTAATACAGAGATGAAAGTGAGAAAATTAAACATCAGAAGAAAAATTAAGAGATGGTGCTTGGTTTCAATGGAAAAGGGGCAAAACTCCTTCACTTGGGACTGTTAAAAGAATTCAGAAGAAAGGTACAAAAAGGAGGGTATTCAGTAGATATCAAACACAGATAAAACTCTACTGTTGTAAGTCAATGATGTCTTTAAAATGAAAAGAGTGTTGTTAGCTGCTGAGAGGTGTTAGGATTGTTTCTCTTGCTCTCTGACTGCTCAGATAAAGTGGTGGGATGAGTGTTTCAGGAGGAGGTTCTGCCTGGGTCTTGAATGTTATTTTCTTTATATATATCATGCAAAAATGTTTTTGATTTGTCATGTGACACCCCCTTTTCTCTCCTTTTCTGACAGGCAAATTCACAGGCATTTTGCCACAACAAAGACCTCCACCAAATCCCTCACGAGCTCCATCTGAATGTAAACAAAATAGATCTGTCTGGAAACCTGATTCAAAGCATCCCTGAAATACCATTATCACTTTACACTTCCCTTCAGTATCTGGATTTAAGCTTCAACCAGATAAGCTTCATCACATCTGGAGTGTTTGCACATATGACAAGTTTGCTGGAAATAAATTTAGCCAATAATAATTTACATGAGCTTGTTCAGAATGGGACAGAGGGGATTGGACTTTTGCCCAAGGTGGAAATAATGGACTTGTCCCACAACAATCTCTACAGTGGGATGGCTGAGTATTTAATTCAACAAGCTCCAACACTGCGGCATCTTTCCTTGGCAGACAACAGTATTGTAATGATATCACACAAGATGTTTCAGGGATCTCCCAGTCTTGTGGAGATAGATCTTCAGAGAAATATCATCATGGAAATAGAAGAAGGTGCTTTTGAGACTCTAGCAAACCTTTCCAAACTCAATCTCTCCACAAATTCAATTACTTGCATCTCTGATTTCAACCTCAGGCAGTTGGAGATACTTGACCTTAGCAGGAATAGCATTGAGACCTTCAGCATCACAAAGTCAAATGATGAATATAGTTTAAGATGTCTGGATCTTAGTGAAAACAAATTGCTTCACTTCCCAGTCTTGCCTCAGGTAAATAAACTGGTAACTCTGAATTTATCAAATAATTTAATCCAGCTCACTGCTGAATCCCCTTATAATAAAATGGACTACATGGAAAATGAATGGCTAGATGCTTCTTTTCATCTTCTTGATCAGAAGCAAGGTAAAAATACAAGTTCTCTTTATTTATCCCAGCTTGTATATTTAGACTTAAGTTATAATAAAATCAAATCCATTCCAGATGGGTTCTTTGAGTCAATGTTGTCCCTTCACACCCTTAATCTCAGCAAAAACTGTCTTCAGGCATTTGCAGTAAGTTATGATAGTGCTTTGGTCTCCCTGACTGTCCTTGACTTGAGCTACAATGCTGTGCAGAACCTTCTCCTCGATGATGGCGCTTTGCCAAGTTTGAGGGAGATTCATATTCAAAACAACAACCTCCAAACCCTGCAATTCGACATCTTTTCCAGTCTTCCTAGCCTCAGCCTCCTTAACCTACAGAGCAATAACATCAGCCTTTGCCACATGCACTTGGGATTAGCTAAGCAAAGACTTGCTGGAGAGGAAAGTGGTTGTGTGTCGTTTGTCAATTCTCCTGCTCTCCAGTACTTGTACCTAGCAGACAACATGCTGAGCATCCTACCAGCACGCGCCTTCCACAAGACTCCACTGCTTGTCTTGGATCTCTCCATGAACCCTGGACTGAAAATAGAACTTAAAGCACTAGCAGGACTGGAAAAGTCTCTGGAATACTTGCATTTACATGGAAATAGCCTGACAGATTTAAATATTGACTTGCCTTGTTTTAGTCACCTTAAACATTTAAACCTCTCTGAAAATCAGCTGAACTGGCTGCCTAAGTGGAATAGTGACACTCCACTGGAAGTTCTAGACTTACGGAACAATAGGTTCAGTACATTACAGGACAGCAACATTTTAGCATTAGAAAATTCACTTAAAAATTTGTATCTCTCTGGGAACCCACTCAACTGCTGTGGAAACATCTGGCTTTCATCAATGATCCAGAACAAAAATGTACAGATCCCCAACGTGGAGCACTTAACGTGCCAGTACATTCGGAGCTTCGGCTATTGGGAAGAAATGCATGTTGAGGACATTAGACCAGAAGACTGTGAAAAAGAGGATCTGAGGAAAATCAACATCCTCATTATATTAACATCTGTACTAGTTTTATCTGTGATCATCATTGGTGTGTGTTCATTTTTTTGCTTCCGAAGGCAAAACTTTAGCCACCAGTTTAAAGCATAGGAACAAAAACAATCCTGAAAACTGAAGAAATCAGGTGCTACCCTGACACTGTGTAGAAATGAAGGAAAAAAATTTAATCTTTGAGTTTTAACTGTGGATTTTTTGATGGTATTGAAGTGTCCCTGAACTGCACCACTGTACTGGTCTGGGTTACAGGAATGGGAAGGAAAATTGGCTCTGTTTTGCACTTGCTTCATTCACATGCAGATCTGCTTAAAAGATTACACAGTGTTAGAAGGGGCCACTGTAAAGTTCTGCTGCTGTTTTGAAGGATGTGTAATTTAAACCAGCTCAAAAGAAAAAGGCCTGTAAGGTCTTGTGACCTGAAGGTTTTCAGTAAGCTCAGATGATGCCATCAGCCAATTAGGAAATCCCTTCTCAAAGTTGTGTGCCTCCACAAGATATTTCAGTTTGGTCTGAGCTTTGCTTTTACCTAGCTGGTTAGCTCCTAACCCTTCTTAAACTGAAATCATACAAAGATGTGCCAGAGTGGGTCAAAACACAATCTTCACTCAGTAAGTTGGTTGCAAATTCCCCTCGAGTTCCAAAACAATGAGAATTTAGCTAAAAACAAACCAAACCAAACCCAAATGGAAATTACAAGGAGTGTCCATTGTGCTCCTGCCTACCATTTAGGTATATATATCAGCTGACAATGAAAACCAAAGACCATGTGGTAGGAACCTCTTTGGATGTCTCACAAATTTTGTTAGGATATTGCTCCAGTCCCTGGGGCAAGACATGAGAGGTACATGAGGTCAATTAGTTCCGGCACTTAGTACCCACAAGGGATGTAAAAGAAATCTCAGGCATGAAGCAACTGCTGATATATTACTCAGATCTGCTCAGAAGGCCACAGGTTCACAGTTTAACTAAAAGAAAAGAAATTCGTCTCTCATGTGCAATACATATTTAATTGGGTATAATGTGAAGAAATTAATCTCTGGGGCGAATACTTTGCAAAAGAAAAATCTTGCAGAATGAATTTCAACCAGCTAGAATTGGACTGAAATGCTTACATTTCTAAGGGAAACTGTGGGAAATTCATGGCATGTGGTTGCATTTCAATATGGAAGAATAATATATCTACTTTTAAAGGTCATGGAAGGTTATACTGTAAAAACATACCATTGTGAAATGATACACAGGGAACCTAGTCCGTGCCATTATTCACATCAGATGTTCACTGTGTCACCCTGAAAAGATATTATACGGGGTGTAAGAAAAGTTATGTAGATCCTCATTCTGTGATGGGTTTAACATAGCTAATATGCTATGTTGCTAAAAGTCAACACTGATATGTATTTTGTTCCCTACCTGACAGAAAATTCACCTTTTAAAGTGAAGAAAAACCCACCAACAGTAGGAGCTTGATCTGCTAATGGGGTGCAATGGCTTCAAAAGTAACTATATCAGGTCTTCTGTTGATGCCATGAATTGTACATTAAGGCATATAACAGAAATAGAGGTTAAACCAAAACCTGTCCAGGTAAATAACTCAGAGTCAAATTGCTGCTTCATTTCTGTTTCTTCAAGCTAGTGACTATAGAAATTAACACACTACAAAAGGGTGTATAATTCTATTTTTAAAGCAGCTATGTAAGAAACTGGCTGGTGGATTTCACTGTGGAATTTTGTATAATAAAAACACATTTGAATTTTGTAAAAAGCACTGGGTTGTGAATATATTAAATCACCAGTTTAAAATGCTCCACAGATGAAAAGAAAATCCTGCTTATTTCTCCTGTGTTGTTCAGACTCCACCTTTGACCTTTACCTTCTGGTCCTGAAGAAGGGACAGCTGTTCCATATCTTAGAGTCCAACCAATGGAAACCAAGAAGATCTAGTGAAGATGAAGGCAAAAATTCAGAATAGGTTTTTCAGAGAGCTTGTGGATGACACATCCCTGGAAGTGTCCAAGGCCAGGCTGGATGGTGCTTTGATCAACCTGGTCTAGTGGAAGGTGTCCCTGACCATGGCAGTGGGGCTGGAACTAGATGGTCTTTCAAGTCCTTTCCAACCCAAGCCATTCTGTGAATCTGTGGGCCTGTGAATTTGCACAAACCCTCAGCAGCAATGGGGCCTGATTTAATATCTACAAAAGCCCATACGTGAGCCCATCATTGGCTCAAGTCTTTATTCAAGTAGGGAATAAAGCCTAGTCTTTAGTCTCTAGTCTAGTAAATTGCACAAACAGCAATCCCAGGAACTAGTTGGAAGTCTGATGTTGAAGTTGCTGAGCTTTTCCCTTGGTGTGAAGGCAAGCTGAGCTGTGTGCCTAGACACTGTTTAATCTTCCACACACCGAGTTTATGGCTTTTGTGTCAAGCAGGACAATCTCCTTCTCAGAGCCAGTATTAACTAGACTAGCATGGCTGGAATTAGACCTGATGACAGAGTCAAACCAAATTAATTATTAGTATTCACACCACTTTTGTTTGGCTCTCCCAAAAGGAAATGCTGGTTATTACTAAACATCTGGGATCACTTAGATTTCCATTGACTTCCCCAGGAGCAAAAACAGTTTTCTCAAGAATAAGCCTCAGGCATAAAGTGCAACATCGCTTGTTTGGATTTTTCTGTTAGCAGTATAATCAACCAAGAAGTGACATGACCCTGCTCCAGCCAATTCTGTCATTCTGGATGTGGTGAGGAGCAAGAGGGGGGAAAAAACATGAATAAAATAGCAGAGAGGGAAAACAGGGAGAAATGTGAGCTCTGCATGATATTATGCATCAAAATAGGGGGTATGTAGCTGACAGCCCCAGCTCTTGCCTCTCCTGAGTGTTACTGTGTCTTCAAGAAGCCCAAATGCCAAATGATGATCCTGCATCAAACATAGACATTATTCACATCTTCCCACCATTCAGCTCCATTTTCCTAATATGTTGGTGGCATGGTTTAATAAAGAAGAAAATTAACCCTGTCCCAGCTGACACCAGGACAGTAGGCATGGTACAGGCTGTTTTGACTGCAATTTTGCAAGCAAGAATTTGCATCCTCATTTACTGCTTTTTCATAAAGTCCTTGCAACAGACTTGAACCTGGTCTTGAACACTTACAGGAATGGGGCAACCTATTCCAGCATTTCACTACCCTCTGAGTAAAGGATTTCTACATAACAACTTATCTAAACGCACCCGGTATCAGGTAAATAAAAGTCCTGGAAATATTAGGAATGCTAGAAAAACTAGAAACAGAGAGAGACCTTAAATGCTCAGCAAGTCATCACTCATGTTAGTCATCCATCTCAGTTTCCAGAAGCACTGGCTTTTTTTTCCTCCAAATTACCCTTTTTTATTTGCAAAGTACTCTGTACCCTAACAGAGTACCAGGGCCTCTAGCTACAGCCTTCCCTGCAGGGACTCTACTCAGCCCTAAACTAACCACACTAGGTTAGTATACAACACAGTAAATGCCTTCTGATATTTTGGGAGCCCAAAGCATTTGCTTTCCTATCCTATCTAATCCCCATATCATTCAGTACCCTCTTACTTTCTTGGAGAGAAAAAAACTGACACAATTTGGATCCCCTGCATCTCCCTGAGAAAGAAAACCAGGCAAGGTATCCTCTAGCCATATTATTTTCCAAAAACAATTACCTATTCTGTTTGTGCACACATGTGCAAAAGCACAGACACACAAGGCTAGTTTAAGAAATAGATCATTTCAGGATTGGCTTTGCTTAGCCTAAATTAGAACAGCCTGTGCTAAACAATCATCTGTAATAACAAACAGCCTGTGATGCTGCTGCTTGTGGATTCCTATTTCATGCCTGTCCATGTGAAACATTTTGATCAAGATTTTCAAAAGTGATCGCTGATTCATTTCAGATGCCTAAATTTGCTGCCTGTGTCTTTCCAACCCTGAAACAAGTTTTTTTCAGAAAACTGGGTCCATTTTCTCTCAAAACTAAGGCTCTGTGATATGTCTTATACAAGCCCCAGGAAAAAAAAATGAGGTTGTCCAGATGTGTGTATATAGTTATTTCACCTAGAGCTTTCTAATGAAAATTTCTGCTCTGCCAGAGTAGTTTGGAGCACATGAAGGGCTGAAAAGCAGCAGTGTCAACACCTCCCCTGCCCTCAGAAGGACCATATCAACCCAAGTTAACTACACCCCCACTCTCACTCCCATCCTCAGCTACTGTGGGTAAATTTGAGTGAAAAAAAGGAAAAATAGACATGAGAAAAGAACAAAAATCAAATGTAGTGTCTTCAGCTTCCTGTCAATTTTGCAACTATTCAGCCAAAACAGATTTTGGTCCCATGGGTCCTGGATTGGTGAGGGTCCAAGTAGATTTTGCCAAGAAAAAAGAGGAATGAGGAATGAGAGTAGTTTAGGGCCATCAAAGTGCTCAGAGTGAGTGATGAGAAAAGAAGAAAACAAAGTGTTAGTGTAATTCCCTCTGAAAAGCGAAGAATTGGAGGAACAGGTAGGTACTTACCCACTTCTCCTCAAGAGTTTAGAGAAAACCAAGCTTCACCCAATCTCTTGAAGAGGAAAGGTGAGAAGAGAGCCTAGGAGACAGATAATGGAGCAGAAATGAAGGATGATAGAAGAAGTGTGAGATGGAAGGGAAATGGATAGAGAAGAGAGTTTTAGTGCAAATCATGTCTTCATGAAAGGGAATAGAGAAGCGTAACTGGAAACTGAAGAGGATCAAATAGAGGGGGACAGAAAAAGCTTTGCAGAGAGGTGGTCAGAGATGAGCTGTGCAGCGCCCGAGGGGACACAGGTACCTTAGTTAGACAACAAGTGTGTGATGAATGAAAGCAGAGGAGCACATCAGTTCATGCAGGGTGGAAACAGAAGTGTAAAGTAATCAGGGAAATGTGAGGAAGCTGAAATGGGATGAAAAAGAGGCAGAAGAATTTACTGAGGAGGGTCTGTCAGACTGAGCAACACTCTTTCACAAGGAAAGACATTTGGAGGCTGATGCAACATGATACTAATGAAAATTTTGGCAAAAATGAGGGAACAGTCTTGCAACACTGGGAGAGTCACTTTTCTCCCAAGCTATTGTTCATGGCAGTTCTGCTGCATTGCAGAGCCAAGCTAGCTCCACAGATTTCCTCCTCCTGTCCGTGGCTAACAGTCATAGCATCAAAGACAATTTTGGGAGACACATGGGACACTTCATTGCAGCCTTTCAGTACTTAGAAACATAAAAAAGAGAGCATCTTTTTAAATGGGCTTTTTAAACAGGACATGGAGGAATCATTTTAAACTATAAGAGGGGAGATTTGGAGATTTGGATTAGGCATAGGGAAGAAATTCTTTACTGTGAGGTGGGTGAGGTACTGGCACAAGTTGCCAAGCTGGAGATACACTATCCATGAACGCCAAACTGGACAGGACTTTGAGCAATCTGATCCTAGTGGGTGGCATCCCTGCTTGTGTCAGAGGGATTGGAACTAGATGATCTTTAAAATCTATTCCAGCCCAAAGCATAAGTAGTCTATTTTGTGAAGAAACATTCTGGGAAGTGACTACAGAGGAGATTCCTCTCTGCTGTTCCTAACTCTCCAGAAAATGGAGAGGAGAAGGGAGTCCAGACACAAGACCAGAGAAGGACAGGACTCCATTTTCAGGAAGGAAACCCAAAAAAGAGAAGAAAGTCAGGAACAGACAACAGGGTAAGATGTGTGGCATGAGGCGAGCAGAAGAGGAGTAAGAGCAGCCTGGATTCCAGGATTTTGGAATACAAATCACAGAATCATGGAATGGTTCAGGCTGAAAATGACCTCTGCAGATCATCTTGTCCAACCACCTTGCTATGGCAGGTCCACCTGGAATATTTCCAGAGAAGGAGACTGGATGGGCAGTTACAAGGAAGACAGCATCATTTCCTCCCAGGAGGATTCAGCTGAGTACAAGGTGCAACCACTGCAAGTGGCAACTGCAGAAGAACCCATTAAACATAAGAAAAAAATCCTTAATAATGAGAGAGGCTGAACTCTGGAAAAATACTTGTAGGCTTTCAGAACTCCTCAGAGTAAAGCCCTGAACAAATTCTGACACTGAAGTTGGCCCTGCTTTTATCAGGCAGCTGGACTGGGTTTTCCAGAGGCTCCTTCCAATTCGAATTATTCTCCAAACCTTTGCAAAACAGATATGGGTCATGCACTTAGATGAGAAACAGATAGCAAAGAAACTTTGGAGCAACAGAGCCTGGAAGCAGTATCTGTTCCATGTACTGATGCAGTGAAAGGGATTTAGCAGTAGAAGTGTTCAGAGAGATGACAAAAGTGGTTGATGATGTCACATGCGAGCAGAGCTGGTCAGATTATTGAAGCCTGAGTTCACAAATTAAAATTAGTCTTTTCAAAATTTCCCATGAAAGTTCTGAAAAATGTGAGGTTGGGAAATGTGTCCCTCTTAAAGCCAGAGCTTCATTTTGAATTCAGATATTCCTACTGCAGCATGCACATTCTTATAGAATAAAATAATCATTACAACATTGTTTGTTTTTACTATCTTTGTTCATGAGTAGATAAGGAAATGGTTCTATCAGCTAATCCTAAATAACATCTCTCCCAGCTATCACTAAAATAAAATAAAGCAAAATAAAACAAAACAAAGAAAAAATATATAAGGCTCTTGAAACTACATACATTTTTTTTCATATTTTTACACTCAAATTAGTGCTGGGACACAGAAAGACCATAAAATAAAATAATGGTAGTAAAGTTATAAAATTCCAGAAGAAAGTTATCAGGTAAGATTTTAGTTTAAAAATGTTTTTTATCTTAAAACTTCCTTCTATCCTGAGTACTTATACTGTAATTTGTGTTTTTAATAATATTTACAAGTTTTATGACTCCACTGCCTTTCACTTTAAAATGTTACAAAAAATTCTGGCAAGAGTAGTAGATGAAGGAATTTCAAACCTCCAGCTCCATTAATTTTTGTTTACTCTTGGAAAAAGCTCCTTGTAACAGACTTTAGCATATGTTTCTTGCCTTACATATGTGATTCAAGACCATATGCTTCCTCTAATCTTGCCCTTGTGTTTCACCATAGACATCCATAGACATCAGGCAAGTTTTTACATTGCTGAACTGGACCAAACATGCCTTAATCGAGCTGTTTGGAGACAGCGATGCCCAGTTAGGTGAGGTCCCAGGTGCTTTAATTGCCTCTCTAGATATTCTAAGTCCAAAGTACAAATCTTTATTGTCCTTCTACAATTGCTGATTCTTCCACCTAAAGTCTGCAGAAGACTGTGTTTAATGTTGAAATTACCTATTAATTTCACAGTCTGTTCATTGGCACATTCAGAAATGCCATAAGGAGCACAAAACCATTCATACCTCTGCCAGCCCCAACAGGGCTGTCATGTTGGGGATCCCTGTACCACATCTCCTAAGTGGGAAACGTTGCCAACATGTCACTGCAGGAAAAAGCTCTGTACAAAGTGCAGCTGGAAATAGACCTGCCGTGATAACTCCATGCCTAGATGACCAAACCAGTTCTCTTCCCTACCCTGATGGGTATTTTCTGCTCCCCAAGTGGTGCCTTCCTTGGCAGTCCTTGGGAAATACTACCTGGATCCTATTAATTTATCCTAATTTTTGGCTCCCTTTATAGAATGTTATGCCACTTACAGGGCATTTAAATAATCTCTGGGGAACTGAGCACAACAAATTCACCTCTGGGACTGCAGAAGCAGAGGGGAAGAACCTGGACAAGACTGTTGGGAAGTACCATCCTCCCATATTTCCTGATGTATTCCTTAAAGAAATTTCCTTCCTGCAGGGAACACTGAGCCACGGTGTGCCATACTCCACGTGGTGCTCTGAACACGGGGCTGTATGAGAGAAGGGAAAGAAAAGCCACCACCACAACTTTCAGTCACCATGTTTTTTGTGGAAGGACTATGGATGTGAACCACCAGTGGTCAGTTCTGTCTCCCTCCGAGCCCAGATTTTGAGGCATTTAAGTGATTGAGGAAGGATAAAATGGAGTATGACATTAGGGTATCTGAAAGGCAACTGAACATTGGTTGGTGCATATCCCAGTCAAGCTCACTGTTGGATAAGAAGTCAGAATTAGTTCAATAAACAGAGGCTCCAAGTGTTTGCCTTAACTGGTTGATATGCTAAGCCTGATATCCAAAGTCTTATGTCAGCTTTATCTCTTAAAGAGCAACCAAAACTAGAAATCAGGATAAACTTTCATCAAAGAAGATTTTGCACGCTCTCTGCCTGTGAACATTCAATGTCATGTTGTCCTCTTTGTTTACTTTTCCCACCTCCTGCTTCCTTAGACTGCTCACAAGGAGGTTTTCCTGTAGATCCAATAAAAGTGCACTGACATCACATGTTTGTGCACATGAGAATGTGTCACTTCATTTGATTTGCATCATGTACTTCCAACTGCTTTTCAGTAGGCCTCTGGATTCACCCCCACAAAGCATTTTCAGATGTTTCCTAGCAGAGTACCCAACTGATGCACATTTAAACAAATCACTTACTGCTGTCTTTGGAGCAATGCTTTCAGCATCTCATTGACCAAAGGTCTTTTTTCCTTATTGCTTCTTCTTTCACAACTTGCTTGTTGCAATTTTGGTCTTGTGCAAGAGTTGTCATGGGAATAAAGTCTTATCTCAAAGAAAGATCTTGCTCTGTTTGGACTAAATAAAAAGAGCAATCTTCTTATCTCTCCTCTTCCAGTAATAATAAAAAAGGCTTTCTTCAATTAATGAAGCCTAAAAGACATACCTAGCACAGAGTTAAATTTTCTGTACCAACATCCAAACCTCTCTTGCTTTTCCACTGCACTGTTTCAGACATCCCAAAAGTTAGAAATTAATCCACAATATGCTATCCACATTTAGAAGTAATGAAAATTATTTTTCTGGTTAAACCAGTGCAGTTTTTGAAGATGTCTCAGTTGTAAATGAATGAGGTCAAGTTACAATCTGTTCACCAGCCAAGACCTCACAGCTCTTTACACCTCTCCTTCCTTGTGACCAGTTTAAAACATTTTCATGTTTTACTTGACAAATGGGACAGGCTAAGACTATCTCCAGTATCATTAACATCTGACTAGGGATAATTTATTAGGACACAATTCTGTGGCAGCTGCTCCTATCTCCCTTGTGCTGTTTTGCTTTGCAGAGCTCTCAGATTTGCTCCTCAAGAACCACGGTCTCAAGGTTTTGGTTACAAAACCTGGCAAAGTTTTCCAGCCAGACACTGTGAGAGAGTTCAGAGAGGATCTAGGAGCAACTGGGAAAGGTGTGAAAAACAGGACCTTTACTAAAAGGTTGTGAGAGCTGGTTCACAGAGGAAGGGAGAGAATGAAAGCACATAAACAGAAAGGGAAAAATCTGAATCACAGGGGAAGCAGGAAGAAACACACAGAAAATATAAGTCAATTGCTGGGTGGATTTTTGCAGTCTCTCTGGTGGCACAGATGTAAATGTATGTTGGGATCAACCCTGAACCTGGAGAGCACATCACAGTCTGCCTTCTGGAAGAGGCTTTTTGCATGGGGAAAGGAGTGGATGCTTTCCCATCAGTTGGGACTTACAGATGTTGAAATGTGAATTATTCAGGACTTCTAAGACAATTGTAATTATCTTGGATGGTTTTCATACCAGCCTGAGTACCTAAATCCTTCTTGCTCCATGAATGAAAATTGTCCCAGAACACTTAAACCAACATATCCAGGTTCCTGACTGGGGGAAAATCTTTGGTGGGGCAGCTTCAGTCACACCAGTGCAGACACTGCTGCCAGTGGCACTCACATTTTGTTTTACCAACAACGTGTATGGGACAGCTGATGACATCAGGTAATGGTCATCAGGTTTCATGTAGCCACCAATTTTTTGAACACTGCTCAGAGGACAACCGAGGTGAAAGCTGGTGACACCAAGGGGAAAACCTCATCAAAAGTGAGGTTTTGTATGAAATATTATTTTTTAAATGCATTTCTTGCTATTTCTTCCCCAGCTGCTCTGTATACTCGATCCTGAACCCTGACTTCCTCTCCCTCTGTTCTTCACTGGATTTCTTCCATCTGTTTCAGACCATCTGTCTCAAAGAGAACATAAACTCAACAAAATTTAAACCCAATCTGAACTTTTGAACTGTATCATATTTGAGTGTACCGGAAATGAGGTCAGTAGAATTTATGCATCCATATTTCATCAAAAAATGAGGCCCCTCTTCCTTGTTTATTATTTCTAGAACATTTAAATTTCTAGAAATATTATTATTGACTAGAAATAAAACTACTCTAATTGGAACATTCTTTTCATTGTGTCAAAATATTATCGTACCAATCAAGTCTGTGCTGTAAAGGGTGCAGGAAAACATGAATTGTGGGCTGGCACTGTGTCAAAAATACAGCTGTTCTCAAAAACTTCTGACCAGGGGAAAATAGTTTCTAGTCTTGACTGTTCAGAATGTAGGCATAAGAACACCACCACAGCCCTGTTCAAAAGGTAGAAGGTCAAATATTCATGGGAATTTTTTTCCCTTTTGTAATATGTTCTTCTGAACGTGTTGATTTCTATAATATAGGGGTTTGGATCACCAAGCCTAACTGAAAGCATTTTTTCATCCATCAAGTCATGGAGTGTGTTATTTGTAGCAAATGTAAAGGACTTCAAAGCAGCAATGATAACTTATAAACCTGTGAAGTTCCTTTTAAGGAAGATTTTTCATCAGAACCTACATAAAATTCACTTATAAATCAATGCACTCTTTGAACCTAGGTAGAAAAAAGGAACATTTTTTTTTACATGCTTCAAGTGAGAACATGTCCATATTACAGTCCCACTGACTGCAGGAATCAGGACTGTCCTGTATATCAAAACCTGTTTGGAAAGCTTCCAGTCAAACACAACCAAAAATGGTTGGAGAGGAGCACAACCTACTTCCTCTCACAGACAAGGAGGGCCTGAATTAGTGTTTCCAACGTCACAGAGAAACTGCACAAGGTGACTGCATTTGGAGCATCCATGTACAGTAAATATTAGCTTGTACATTGTTCTCACCCTGCAGTGTGCATCAGTAGCTCACACATTATATTTGCAACAAAATGCATTTTGCCTTGGCCAAGGATGAAATTGTGCACAAGGCAGGGACACTGTACTACTCTCAATGCATCTTTACTGAGTTTCCTTGTAACAACCATTCCCCATCTCTCTAGATCTCCTGGAGTAGAAACTAAACTTCAGTCTTCCAGTTTAGCAACCAGACCAACAATCTGCTACCTGTCCAAAACTCAGTGGAATGAGGCTCCCCCATTTTGTTCTGCTGTTCTCATGGTTGTCTTTGTCCTTCCCTTAGATTGGGAAAGGACATGTGTGGCTGCCAGAAGAGAGCTGGACCCTGGGATGCTGTGAGAGAAAGCACCTTTCCATTGTTTAGCAATACCTATGTAACATTGCCTTCTGGATACAGTGGTAGGGAACAAATCGTGTCTCCCCAGACCCCGCCTCCTCGGTGTTGTCCTTTCAGGCAGTAATATGTGTCATAAATCATATCTTTATAACTCAGCATTGTACCAGGCTATGAGTGCATTCCTCCATCAAAGAAACAGCTGCTCAAGGAGGGTTTCCTGGCACAGGGTTTGCTCCAGGCAAATCCTGTGCCAGGAAAAATGCTTCTGGGGAAAAGGCATTGGACAACCCCTGCCAGCAGCTCCCTTTGGCCTCTATGGGGGTACCCTGAATGGATGGCTACACACAGCTGTATACTTGCTGTACCCTGGTGCTCAGCTGGTCAGCCTCAGCTCTGTTTGGGATTTGGATGGCATTGAGTGCCTGAGCTCACAGCTTCCACCCAGGAGCTTTCATGGGCACAGCCCCTGACAGGGTGAGCTCATGCCCTACCACATCTCTACATTGAGAAGCCAAAGTGAGGTCAAAGGCTGAAGAGCCAGGAGGTGATGAAGCTGTCCTGCAGGACTCCATTAAATTAGGAATTAGCCATGCAGCCCCTTGGTCCCCTCGGGCTGGAAGCAATAGCTCCCTAGCCAGACAGATTGCTCTGGTGTCCAGTGCTGCTTTTATCCAGTGTAAAGAAGCTGCCCCAGAAAGGGCAGCACAATGTGCTAGCATGCCTCACCACACGGGTTTGCAAAATGGTCTGAAGATTGCTGCTAGCATCACAAACCCAGGACAGCTGGGCTGATGGGCAGCTGGGGTGTGAGGAATAAGGACTTGCTATATCTCACCCATGATCAACACAAGCATTTCCCTTTGGGGTTCTGGAGAAAGCTGTGGTACTTCCAGGATAGCAATGCTCCAGAGAAAACTATATTTGGTGCCTGGGGATGAAGAAGCAAGTAAGGATGGAACTAGTTTTGCAGCCTAAGGACTGTGTTAGGTGCAACCCATTCCTTCCCACTGAAGTAGAGTGACCCAGACTTCAAGAGGATTTTGCTTTCTGTGCAATATTGTGGTTACACTCCAGCAAAGCACAGAGATAGATGGGACAAGCTTAAGCAATCCCTTGGCACAGACCACAGCCCTTGGCTCTCTGTGTGCTGGAGAGGGAAGATAGCCTGGGAGGGGTGAAAAGGTCATAGAACAGCACAGAGGAGGGATTTTTTTGGCTGATTCAGCAATGTAACTCAAGTAGAATCTTTAGTTGCCTGCCCCTGACTGGGATGATTAACAAGTAAGTAGTTCCCTGATTATCAGCTTCAGAAGTGATAGTCAATTTAACAAGCCAAATATTATATTTTTCTCACTGTGGGAGGATTATCCTTATTGGGGTGGTCTGGAAAATGCCCAAATGGGCATAAGAAATTGGCTGGAGTGCAGGCAAAGATCATGTAAAGTAGGAGGAGTAGTTTTCAGACTTCAGCCTCCACTTGAAAAGTTCTAGGTAGTGCAGACTGGTGTGCCTGTGGACATAGGGCACAGGGCATTTTGTTTATTCTTTTTCCTGTTTTCACTATTTATTTCTCTACCCATTTATTGGAAGTGATTGCATGGCAAACTAAGCATCCTCCCCTCTGGCATAGCTTCCCTTCTCCTGTGTCCTTGCTCCATGTTCAGGTGGCTCTCACTGCCGAGGTAGAAGGATCTCTGTTCTTATTTTTTCCCATAAATTCTGGCTTGAATCACAGTTCACATGAATTTTATTGCTGGGAGGGCAGAGGTCCAGAGGAGAGCAAGTAGCTGTCATCACTAGGTAAGAGTAGAAGTCAATAACTAATCAACTTTTTTCATCTATTTACAGTATTTAAATTAATTATCAATGTCTGAATATTTAAGTCCCTTTCTTTTAAGGTTGCCCAAACCATCACACTCCTATGGCACTACTGGCTCTTGTAGAGTACTGAGCCTTGGAGGAGTTAATTGAATGTAGCAGTGTAGGTGGAAACTAAAAGTAGAAGCTGTGAGTCACAGTCAATTTCTCATTTCCCTGTATTGTTTGTATTGCTTGTACTGTTTTCAGACCTTCAGTTTCTGAAAACTGGAAGCTTTAGCCAGGCCAGTAGAAATAAACAGTAATCTATAATTAACATCAGAGAAACAAATACCCTAAAGACTAACCAATATATATAACTATATATATATTACCAGTCACCTGACATCCTGAGTTTGAAACATTCTGCTTCTTGGAGAGGATGTTTTTAATGAAAAGGTTAACTGATGGCATGACCAAAAGAGGGCTGTGTGGGGTTTTGGTTGGCAGAGGGTGGCAAGAGTCCAGCCAGGGCACCAATGCCAGGTCAGACAGGAAATTTGAGAACCCATTGAGGAAGCTAAAGGAGCTTCCAGATTCCAACCAGACAATAGAACACTATTGATGCAGAAAGGGGAAGAACAGTGCCTGTACACACACTGTACTTGCCTAAGATCTCTAAAGGCATTCATGTTGATAAGGCACAAAAAAATGTATCATAGAATGTTTTGGGTTGAAAGAGACCTTAAAGACAATCTAGTTTCAACACCTTCCATGAAACCAGGTTGTTCAAAGCCCCATCCAACCTGTCCTTAAACATTTCCAGGGATGGACCAGATACAGCTTCTCTGGGCAACTTGTGCCAGTACCTCACCACCCTCACAAGAAAAAATTTCTTCCTAATTTCTAACCTAAATATTCCCTCTTTCAATATGAAGCATTGCTCCTTGTCCTGTCACTCCACACCTTTGTCTAAAGTCCCTCTCCAGCTCTCTTGCAGCCCCTTTAGACACTGGAAGGAGCTCTAAGGTCTTCCCAGAGCCTCCTCTCCATGAGGCTGAAAAACTCCAGCTTTCTGAGCCTGTTTTTCTAGCAGAGGTGCTGCAGCCCTCTGAGTATGTTCCTGTCCTCCTCTGGACTTGCTTCAGCGTGTCCACATCCTTGTGTTGGGAACCCAAGAGCTGGATGCAACTCTCCAGGTGGGAGTAGAGGGGCAGAATCCCCGCCTTGCCTTGCTGGCCACGCTGCTTTGGATGCAGACCAGGGTGTGCTTGGCTTTCTGAGTGGTGAGTGCACATTGCTGGCTCATGGCATGCTTCTTGTTCATCAGTGCCACCAAATCCTTCTGCTCAGGGCTACTCTCAATCTATTCTCCACCTAGCTCTGTTTGTGCTATGGAATTGTCCTTACCCGAGTCCAGGACCTTGCACTTGGCCTTGCTGAGGGCTTGCACTGGCCTTCAAAGGGCTCACAAAGCCCACCTCATCGGTCTGACCAGGTCCCTTTGGATGACATCCTTTTCCTCCAGTATGACATTGACAAGCTGTTATGAGAACCAGGGGAAACAGATATCTTTAGCCCATTTCATCTGAGATATAAAATTACAGTTTCAAAAGATTTCAAAATCTTATCAGCCTGAACTCCAGCTGTGGAGCGTAGCTTACAGTGGAGTTATTGTACAGGAGGTTTTTTAACATAACCTCCTATATCACTGAATTGCATATGCTCTTTGTTAAGCATTTGCATGTGGATAAAATATCAGTTTGTGAGAGGTTACCATGGAGATGAGGAGAAATAACAGCCTCAGTCCTACTGACTCAACCCAATGTGCCAACATGATCCCAGAACCCCCTGTGTGGCTTCACACGTGTCATTCAGCAATATCAAGGGAAAGGTCATTGTGCATTCTCCCACTCAGCTGGGTGAAGAGGAAGCAGAATGGAGCTTTGATCACACATCTTGTGGACTTGAGAAGCCCCACTTGAGAAGCATAGCCACATGGCTCTAACAAGACTGAAGAGATCTTATTTATTTTTTTCTAAAAGAATGCATCAGGTTGCCTTGAAATCATGGCTTCACCAATGGCTGTATGTCCTGCCAAATTTCAACATGAAAATCTGCATAAATAACCACAGGGAGCGAGCAGGAAGCTACTGGTATCAGTGGTGACTGATGATGACTCATGTGACAGCTTTCCAGGTGCTACTGATGGAGGTGCTGCCATGGAGCAGCCTGGTACAGGGATCTCATGCCAAAGAAGGGCACAGGAAGGCAGACACAGCATCCTGATGCCCATCTCTCATCTCCAAGCATGAATCCAGACTGCTGTGCACACCAGGAGGAGAAGAAGGATGATCCTGAAGAAGAGCTCTCTGAAGGAAGCCTGTGAAGGAAAAACAGGTTTCTTTGCCCCAAATAATATTTAAACCTTGGAGCTGTACTTGCACTCCAGAGTCACTTAACCCACAAACCTCTTAATCATGGTTAACCGATGTTAAGAGATTGTGCTGCTACCTGTGTCCTCTGTCCAACTCAGCACAGTGAGTGGCACAGAGCACTGAGGACACATCCAAAACTTTGGAATGGGACATTTGAACCACTGTTCTTTATTCCAGGGATATTCCTTTTCCCCACAATTGATATTGAGCTGCTCCTAATCTTCCATTTCATGAATAGCGCATAATCCTCACCTTGAGTTTCTGCTGATTTCTGATCTAAATAGATCAAATTGTAGAGTTCAACCTAACTGTTTTATTTGAACACCTCAGCAGAAAATTACTTTAAAATTTTCATTTCAAGTTGATATAACTTATCTGCATAGTTTCTAGTTTGGTAATTGAACCAGCAGCATGTGTGAGAGGATTAATCTTTATAGACCGCAGCTCCACCAGCTCTATCTAGACAGAAGCAGTCACCCTTTAGAGTAGCACAACCTTAGCCAGACCCAGGAATTATTGGCTAACTAGTAAGATGTCACTTGTCTTTCATTTTCAGGAGAAAAAAAGTCATTCAAAATTTATAGCAGAAAACAATTTTGCATTTGTCCCAATGAGATACAAAGTAGATGCCTTCAAGAAACATAAGAGCAGAGCTGGCTGATGCCTCCATGGTGCCGACAGCTTTGATGCATATTTCAAAGACTGAATTGAGAGTGGATCCGTGCTTCCAAACTTGGTTTATGCTTCTTTCATAAAGAAGATATCCAAAACATTGTATTTGGATTTGTTTTCTTATAAAAAATATAAAACCCATACTCATTGTTCCTTTTAAGCTCTTCTCTTTTCTCTTATTGTCTGTGCTTGGGAATGTCTGTTCTCAGTTTTGACTCCTAGCAGTTATTTTCCTGAATGAATTCAGGTTTATTGCATTCTAGTTTTGGTATTCCAGTCTCAAGATGTGCCATTTTACACTTGAAAGATCTCATTTACTTCTAAAGCATTGCTTGAGATTTCAGGAAGACCTGAGATTCACCTAAGCTCAAGTACAACTGGTTGAGCACACGAAAAGCACCAAGAGTCAGTCTTAAAAGGGTCCAGAATAAATCACTGCACCACTGCTATTGGAGAATGTGTTCAGTACCAGCGTTTCCAGAACATGTAGACAGCATTCTCACACCAAGAGATTACAGACTTGTGTCTGGGCTTCAACAGAAAATGGGAAATTATCAGGAAACAGTTATTGGGAAAATTAGTTTGGTTTTCAAAATACTTCCCATTACAACAATGTGCTATGTTGTGCTGGAAAAAATATCCAAAAGGAAAAAAATTCTTCACAGATCATTAATGAGTGTAATAACAGCAAAAATAATGATGCACTGACTCTGGTAATTAGAAAAATTACCAAGCTTCATAAAATGGACTATCATCAAAGGAATCTTATATTATAAAAATATGCAGATTACAAAGGGAGACTGTTAATGATACATAGAAATTGCATAATAATGTAATGCTGAACAATCAGTCATCTGAAATCCTGTTTTAGGCACATAAGCATTTCCCTTATTTACACAATGGTTGTCCTCTTATTCCTTTCCACAATGTTTACTTTCTTATGCACTTTGTGTAGTTAGTGACATAACTAGAACTCAGAAGGGCCTTTCAATTACAGAATTCAGCTTACCCAAGTAGTCCCTTTAAGTGCCCATTAAAGCTGTGATATGACAGCAGCAGCATTTGCAATCCTGACAGTCAAGATAATATCCTGATGTACACTGCAAATGACAGAAAAACTCTTCCTGGTGCCATCAGAGTGGAGTGCTGAACTCTTAAGATGCACTTTATCCATCAGGCTCTGATGGAGAAATAATAATAGCAGGTGGGAGAGAAGACTGATGATCTTCTGGTCATTTAGCTGTTCCCATTTGCTCTCACCTTGCAAGAATTTTTATGACACTTTTGAATCAAATAAACCGTTTAAGAAGATCTGATCTTAGTTTACCACTGGCAGGTATTTTTCCTTACATATAGATAATCTCTTCCACCTAAGCTATAATGAGTTCACATTGTTCATAAAACATGTTTTAAGTCTTTATTTTGGTAAAGGATACTTTCTTTTTTTAATTTTTAAAAACTTTTTTAAAATAAATTTTTATTTAATTAAGTCTGGAATCTGATCACCTTCAGGGTGATCTTATGAAAATTTTTTTTCAGATATGGGCTCTGAGATAATGGTCAGATCAACCCCATCTCACTCCATCATGCTTGAAACTGGGCAGGTAATTTGCGGTGTTGGCCTATAACCAACAGAGAGAAAGAGGTAGCTCCAGGGGAGTCACATCACTAAGAAGTTATTTTACCTACTTTGGGGCAGAAAGGATGTTCTCCAGAGATTCTTTTCTCTCTCCGTGGCCAATAGTAGAACAACTAAAAGCAGGTACATAACTTTTCAGAAGCTGAAATGAAGTGTCAGATACAAAGAAAACATCATCAGTTATTGAGGGATTAAGCCATCTGTGCATATCTTTTCTACCAAAGTCAACACAGCACCTTTCATTAGTAACAGCTCAGACAAACTTTTCCAAAGGAACTTCCAGGAGTGCCTGATTCACCCTAAGAGCCTGAATGGGGGCTCAGGTAACCTCTCCCAGACCTTCCCAGTCTGTATCTCTATAACATTGTATGGAATAAAGATCAATTACTCCATCAGAGTCCTCTAAAATCCGTCTCTAAAAGTGCCTCTTTCTCTCAAACAGCAAAAAAGTGAGCTCAGTCACAAACATCACCATCGAAAATGTTTGTGTTTAATCTAGCAAATCCCACCATTACAGTTCAAATAGAAAGCACATCTTGTGCAATTTAGTCTCAAATATTTACAGTTTTGATCTTGCAGCTGGGTACCTCCTACTTTCTAGCACAGGACAAAGATTTCCAAAGGCATTGCAATGCATACAATATTTATACAGAGTAAAGTCTCTCTGATATCTGTTATTGAGTGATAATGTGAGAGGTTGGAGAGCAACCTCACAGTTTATATTTCAGTGCAATTTCTGGTTGTCTAGAGACCAGATGTTTAAGCAAGAAGATGATTAGCACTGAGTAGGTGGAAGGTTTGAGGAGAGGATGATAATGTAGAACGGAAGATTACACACTCTCCAGCAACTTATGTGAGTATAAATCAGTTGGCTTCTTCAAGCTGCACCAGGAGAGAAATTCCATGTATGCCCACTGTCAAAATGAAAATTTCTAACAATGAAAATAGTTGTGGTCTGCCTTTGACAGACAATATTTAATAAACTAGTGGGATGAAAGCAATTTTATTTGAATTTTAAAATGTATTGGAGATCCCTGCCTAGCATATTGTTACAATGGAATTGAATGGATAAATGAGTGCAACACATAAAAGTCAAAGCAATTCATAGATTTAGTCTTTGGAGAAGCCAAAGATTTCTTCCTGTGTGTATACAAAAGGAATTATAACCCTGACCCATTCACCAAAATGCCAGATCAGGGATTAATACAGTAAACTACTTCTCTCTCTGTCCTTCAAAACATTATGCCAAATAGACCTCTTGAAAAGGAACAGGGATGAAATAGATCAGTCTCATCAGAAAATGGGTGACCACAGTTTCAGTTGCATGGTGACTCTTGGGTTAAAAATCCCAGGCATTACTAGAATGAGCACTTCAGCATAGTTCAAGAAGAAATATAACCTTTATTCCAGCTCATTTCTACATCTGATAGCATATTATCTTTACACTACATGCTGGCAACCTGACATATATTTTTCAGACAAGCTCAAAATCAAATGCAGTGGTAAATTCTGCCATCAATAAGTTCTAATTTGAATCTCACCAAAGTTTTTTTCAATGTCTGAACTTTGGACACTTTTTCCTCAGTCTGGATATTTTTGACCCAGTTTTAAATGTCGTAGAATGAATTCTACCTAGGACTGACTGCTCCAGCCCTCAGACTGTGTCCTCTTGCCACATCAGCAGCAATATTATTGCACAATAGCAAAATAATATGATGAGCTTTTCATAGCAACTGATTTATAAGACAATAGTTTATTTTCCTTCAGAGATAAGAAATATATAAACAGGATCTAAACTTTCTTCCTGCAAACATTTACATATGTTCTACACTTCATTTATTAGAGTGGGCTAATTGACATCAGACACTCATGCACACAAAGTGCATTAATATTATCACTAGCACAGGCGGTCAAAAACTAAATGAAAGCCCTTAGGCAAACAGTTATATATCTTCAGGTGGATGGTTAGGAAGTCACAGCTTGTAAGCTGAGCTCTAGTACTTGGCTTGTGCATGTCCTTAATGTGCACAACTCCATTTTGACACGAGCAGTGGAGGAGAGATTTAAGCACAAGTATCTCCCAGGGCAGGTGGTGTACACCTAGAGCAGGAACATGCACAGTGATGACAGCTCAACAGCAAGCAGCATCTCAGTAAAGGTCAGCAGAGATGTGCTGCCAAACCCCCTGAACCATCCTTCTTCAAACCCACTTTCCAAAGGTCACCACTGCAAGTGACGGGAGGACTTGTACAGGGGATGAGGAGTGTGTTTCTATTTTAGTTCAAGGATCTGCACAAATCTTGCAGTAGACTTTGGGGAAGAACCTGTAGATCCTTTGAAAAATAATTCTTTATCTCAGCACTGCCTCTTTCAAGAAAGAGCAACACTCAAAAGATTTGCACAGCTGAAGTGATTACTGAAATTTCTCTGAAGCATTTACTCAAACAGAGTGAACATTTGACTAGCAGGAAAAAATGTAAAAGACTATATAAAAAACCTTTTCTTTACAAATGATTTTTTGAGAAATGCCATGCAAACTAACATATTTCAGTGTTGAACATATTATAGAAATGTGCCAGCTTGTCTGGGTCTTCATCTATGGAGGCAAAACCAATTCTTCAGAAACAAAAGATATGAATTTATTTAACAAGACATCACGGAGAGGAAGAACAACAGTGTTGCTCAGCACTTTGTTGATACCAGAGGTGTACGTGCTGAAAGAGAGGCTCTTTGTGCCTTCTTACAAAAGGCCTGAAAGGACATAAAACAATAAACAAGACTGACAGCACTCAGGTCTAAGAGTGTGCTGAATAAACCTGAGTTGTGTGAATTACAATAGTCCATTTGTTAGAAACACAGAGGTGCACTCAGAAAGAGGAAACAACAAAACAATTCTTGGCACCATCAGGGAGCACACACCAGTCTGTGACAGGATCAATCTCATATATTTTAAAAACTGGCTTTGCAAAGGACAAAGCCTTTTTCAAAGGAGATTTGAAAAGAGAAGTTGCTCTAAAACACTCATCATAGATCCTGGGAAGGATTTAACTGCACAAGAGGATGTGATACTCTAAGAATCACATAAAACTGGACTGTTCAGTTCTGGTGTGCCCATCATGAGAAGGATGTGAACCTGTTGGAGCGAGTTCAGAGGAGGACATGAAGATGATCAGAGCGCTGCAGCACCTCTGCTATAGAGATAGGCTGAGAGAGTTGACATTGTTCAGAAGGCTCCAGGGAGACCCTAGAGCCCCTTTGAATAGCTAATGAGACTTTAAGACAGCTGGAGTGGGGTTTTTGACAAGGACATGAAGTGATAGGACAAGGGGCCTCAGCTTCAGACTGGCAAAGGAAAGGTTTAGATTAGGTATTAGGAAGGAATTCTTTCCTATGAGGATGGTGACACTGGCATGTGTCTCTCAGAGAATCTGTATCTGTTTCATCCCTGGAAGTGTTTAAGGCCAGGTTGGATGGGGCTTTGAGCAACCTGGTGTCATGCCTACCAAAGGCAAGGGGCTTGGAACTAGATCATCTTTCGTGCTCCTTCCAACCCAAGCCATTGTGTAATTCTGATTCTATGATTATGTACTGCAGGGACTGAAATGTGGAAATTGGTATTATCAATAATTTTAAGCACCAGACAAAATAATTTTGTTCACCTCTGAACTTATCCCAAATTTTGGCAGAATTTTCCAAAAAGCTTCAGGGGGAAGGCTTAGGATGGGTGAGGAATGTAATGTAGTCCAAACCTACCGTCCCTCAGCTTAAGACCATTTCCCCTTGTGCCATCACAATTTGCCCTCCTGAAAAGTCTCTCTCCAGCCTTCTTGAAAGTCTTCAGGTACTGGAAGACACTCTAAGGTCTCGTACAACTACCTGTGCTGTCCTAGAGTGGGTATGGAAATCCTGGCTTTGGCAGGCGTTCTTGGTGTCCTGGTGTTTTGCTGTTGAGGAGTTGCAGCACAGCCCCAGGAAACGTGGCAGGACCGAAAGCTGTTTTGGCTTTTACGTCCGCTCGATGTAACCACTAGATGGGGCGAGGCACCCGCGGAACCCGCTCCGTGTACCGCGATGCTCCCTGACGGAGCCAAGGGCAGCTCCAGCACCGAGCGCATCACGCGCTGCTCCCGCAGAAAACAGCCGGGCAGAACGCAGTGCTGACCTTCACTCCATCCACTGCAGCCTATGAACCGCCCCACCAGCTCTGGGGTATGCGCGCTCCTTCCCACCTCAATGTACACAGCATTATTTACTCCTGTCAGATTCCAGCTCCAAAATTGAAAATGTCCAGCGACTGCTCTCACAGAAAGCTGCCAGGCCAGAAAGCTGTTGCGTGCTTTTTTTTTTTCCCCCATGCAGGCTGTAAACCACACCAGAAACAGTGGGGCCATGTGCTTTCCTTCTCACTTAAATGTGCAATCCTGTTCTTTTAATAGCCTGCTGTGGTATTCACATGCCCTCTGAACAGAGAGAAGCCGTAAGAGAAGCAGAGATAAGAATGATCAAAACAATTCTTATCTTGTGAGCTGCTCCCGTGTTTTGCACATGTAGAATGTGTTAGGAGATTATTTACCCGAAAGAATTTGGTAATTAGATTCTGCTGAAGATTGTTCGTTTCCTTAGCCAATCACAAAAAGCTGTGTCCTGACTGTCAGCAGACAGTCACAAGGTTTTCAGTAGTTAGTAGTAAATATTCTTTAGTATTCTTTATAGTATAATTATAATATAGTATAATGTAACATAATATAGTTTTAATAAAGCAAGTGTTCAATATTCTGAAGCCTTAGAGTCAGATGCTAATAAATTCCCAGGTTTTGGGAGCACCCTAATTTACTATTGCCTGCAACTAAGCTTGAAAATGGTAAACATTCATGGATTGCTTACACACAAAAGTGCCAGGACACAAAATTCTTGCTGGCTTTCATTCTCCTATTGCAGCCTGTAAACTGCTATAATTGTTGGTAAACTGCACTCCCAGCACAGGTTAACATCCCAGGTGAATGAAGTCTGAAACTGAAAAAAATGTGACTGTACACTTAAGTTAGGAAGGCAAGGGCGTAGCTCCAGTGTTGGTGCTGCAGTTTGTAGGATGCACAGGGAAAGAGCAGGCTACAGCAGGAAGATAAAGGCCAGCAATACCTTTCTGATTTGTCACTTATTGTTTTGGAGCCATCACCAGGTATTTTGAGTATCTGAGCTTCTTTGGTGTTGAGATGCATTTAGGTGGCTAGGCAAGTTCATATTCCCATCTGGATGCTCTGTTGAAAGGGGAAGGATATAGCCAGGAATAGCTGTTCTGTCACCTTTTGTGTTGGAGCAGTCACCAGGCATTTTCAGTTTTGGAGCTCTATCTCTGTTGAAGTCCAAGTGTGACTGTACACTTGGTTGGCCAGGCAAGCATGGAGCCGTTAGTGCTGGTGCTGCTGCTGAAAAGCTACAGGGGAAAAAGCAAAAGCCAGTAAGACCTTTCAGGCACCTTTGCCAGGTATTTTCAATTTTGGATCTAAATTTGGGCAGAGCTGCAGAGAGTCAGGGTGCATTTAGTTGCTTCCTCTTGACTTTGTAGCCTTTCAACAGGCTCAGGTGATAGTGATGATTGGTGTTACAGACCTCTGGTTTGGCTGGGACTAGAGAATGGGCTGTCAATAGCAATGAGCTCAGGGCTGACCAAGTCTTTTGTGTAAGCCTTAGCTGGCAGCTGACCTTTTTCTTGCTGGCTGTGGTCACCTCTGTGGTTAGGTGTTACAGCAGAGAGAGAACTCTGGGTTTGTGGCTTTGGGTGAGAATGCCAAGGAAAACTGAGACCTAACAGCAGCTTTTTTGGCCTTGTCAATTCTTTGTGCATTTAGTTTATCTTTGCTCATCTGTGCATTTTCACCACACCCATGGGCACCACTCCCAATTCCTGACAGCCCCAGGATGGCTGGGGACATTTCAAGAGCTGTGCATGATTGCTCATTAATTACGAGGTAGTCATCCAGAGACTATAATCCCAAGCTGATACTATTCCTGCACACCTTGTTAGTGTGGCTCACTAGGCCTGGAGAAAACTTTACTGCAGAATCATCTCCAAACCAGCTCTGCTTTGGTCTGTGGTTGGAGTACCTCATTCCCACCTGTTCAAGCGAGTCCTGAGCTATGCAGCTGGACTTGTTCTCGTGTTCACTCAGGAACAGCTATTTTTATTAGCTCTTGTGGAGCCTGAACTAGGGTCAGAAGGCTGCAACACAACAGTGTGATCCAGGATTTTAATAAGTATATATCTGGCATTAACAGGAACATGTAGAAAAGACCTCCTTGTACTGCAGCACCAGTACTCAGACTGGAAGGTGACATAGGCCAGTTCCTGGCATATTAAATTTTTCCTTAAGTATCAGTGGCTCAAAGCATTTGCTTTTAGCATTGATTTAACTGTATTCACTGCTTTGAGGGAGAGATCATTTTCAGATTCAGGCACACAGAAAATCAGAGCAATTACTAATATAGGTGAAGGGAATGGGTCTTGACAATACAATTAAAGGCACTTTAACTATAAGTAAAGATGCATAAAAAAAAAAAAAAGGCAGGTTTGGGCCACACCTAGACTTATTGTCTTATTCCACTAGTGGTTGCAAAGGTTTAACATGATTTTTTGGCTACAGAAATGTGAAACCCTATGCTGCTTCCAGAGACATGGTCTTCAGTATAAGGGCTCCCCATGTTCATACATGTGAGGATCTCTAGGAACACTGAATACAAATTATATATTACAGCATTCCTTTGTTAATTTATGTTTTGTTTTGTTTTTTTTTTTGGTTTTTTTTTTTTTTTTAGCTATGTGGCCTTATTTCCTTATTTTTAGGAACTCAGCATTAGGAACTCAGCAGCTAGGAGTGCTTACAAATTTCTAAGATTTACATGGGTAAATAGAGAGAGACTGGGACACTGATGCTTCTGCTCATTTTCTTTTCCTCCTAGGAAAAGACCAGAATATTGAGTTTACACAGAAGTCTGCAAATAATGTAACATGCTTTCAGGCTCTGATCATGTCTTCAACATCCTTTCTACTAAAATGTTTTCCCTAATCAGATAGAAGACAGAGCCCTTTTCTTGTGCTTGACTCCTTAAATGTGTATTTTAAAGGACACAGTGCAGCAGAGTTTTAAGGAGGGCAGAATTTGTCAGCTAACAGAGGTGAAATTCCTGGTGCAACTAGTAGTGAGGTTGAGGTTGCTATTCCTAGTAGGGACATGCACATACACACACCACAGACACACATAAATGCATGGCCGCCACACAGATCTTCTACACAGACACACACATCACTCCCATGATCCCAAAAATGCATCAACAGCTGTCAGGGCTTTGTACCACCAAAAGTGATTCTCCTAGAAAATGCAAGGTCCTCAGAGCAATGGCCTACAGCATGATCTTACTGGTTGGAAAAAGTCAGATGGGTACACAAAGTGATTTGATCTGCAGGGTCTTTGGTCCCTGGTCACTGGAAGAATGACTGGCTTGTCAGTAAAATGAGGAGGAATACAAAAGACTTATTTGTGCTGCCTCTTAAAGCCTTCTCCAGCATATTTTGCCTGTAGATTAGTTAAATCAAGTGTTGCCCCTTGCAGAATTACAGCAGACAACACAGCAGGTGCATGTGACTTCAAACTGCACATGGCAGTTGTTTCACATCACCAAAGAAAGCTTTTGAGCTTTTGTTATGTTGAATAACACCCCTGAAAAGTGTTTTTTACTAAATGGAGATCTTGGAGTTACAAGGCCTGTCTTGGAGCCATTGTATAAAAGACTGGAAAATGAGGTCTTACATACAAAGAGAGATCACCTTTACACGAGATTTCTTCTGTCTTTAAACTACCAATTCTCCTCAACAACTGGCAGCACATAAGACCATGTTAACTAGTTCTCAGGCTATCCATTAAATGATTTGTAGTGTTTACAGTTTGAAGTTTCATGATCAAGATGCCTGGTTACCTGCATGGCTTAGTCCTCTTGTCTTTTTGTTTCTTTGGACGTTGCATCTGAGGAACAGTTGCCCACAGGTTCTTGCTCCAACTCAATTCTAGCTGATGCTCTAGAGTGAGCAGATCTTTCCTGGATCATGGAGCAGCTACAGCCTCAGCCTCCGCAGACCTTGTGGAATGTCTATTGGCAAGGATCATAGGATCATTAAAGCTGGAAAATACTTCTGATATCGTCAAGTCCAACCTCTGACTGGCCATTTCCTTGTCAACTAGAACACGGCATAAAGTGCCACGTCAAGTTGTTTCTGGAACATCTCCAGAGATGGTGATTCCACCACTTTCCTGAACAGTTCATTCCAATGTTTAACAGCCCTTTCCACAAAGAAATTCCTCCTGATGTCCAGCCTGAATCTCCCCTGACACAACTTGGGGCCATTTCCTCTTGTCCCATTGCTGCTTGTCTGGGAGAAGAGATCAACCCCCACCTGGCTACAACCTTCTCTCAGGCAGCTGTAGCGAGTGAGGACGTCCCCTGCCAGCCTTGTTTTCTCCAGGCTAAACAACCCCAGCTCTCAGCCACTCCTCACAGGACAAACCCTGTAGACCCTTCACCAGCTCCACTGCCTGAACTGAAGGGGGCAGATCTGGGTAGACTCAAAGAGGTAAAAGCAGCAATGTTTCTAGGGTATCAATCTCAGTTTCCTGAGATTGCAAACTTTTGTTTTGACTGGTAGAGTCTGGATGTTTCTGAAAGGGTAAAACCACAAGATTCCATGAAATGGGAGGGGTTTGAGTGGACTAGTGTGGGGGCTTGTGTATTGCTCTCTTTAAAAAATGAAAATATGTAAAACCCAGGAGAGGTCCTAACTACAAGGAGTGGGAGATTATTCAGAGCCTCAATCTGGAGTGAACTGATTCATTTTCTTTGTATCAGAGCACAACATTTCAGATGATGACATTTCAAAAAGGAGGCTGTCAAATAGGTTCCTTTATTTTAACTCCATTACTGTCTGGGTGCTTTAAAGCCTGGTGAGTCAGTCTGCCCATGTTGACCTAACACACAGAACAATATGAATAAGGGATCAAAGAAAACAGTGAAGACAGGAAAGCTTTTCTAGTGAAGTAAAAATTACTTTTACTCTTAAAAGGCTCGCTGTCACACATCTTTGTCCTTTGTGATCAAATGAAATACATGTTCATGGTTCCTTATGAAAAAGCTCTGTAACAATCAAATCTTAGAGTTGAATATGTGATTTTTTTTATGATTTTGAGCTAATTTGGAATGTCAGCAACACAATTACTGCATAAAAATTGCCTCCTTCATATATTGTTGGGTATTTTGTTTTATGATAAATGAATGTTTTATATCAAGTTGTTCATTTAAAAAACAGTAATATTCATTAATAATTAGATGAACTAAACCAGAAAGTAACAATACTGATTGTTTGCACTGTTCCTGCACTCTGCTTGACCTCGTCTATTCTCATTTCATGGCCCCGTGGATTCTCTGGCAGGCTTCCTATTTCTGTTTGTTTCTGAAGAAAGACTGATGACTGGTTTTGATTGTCTTTGCTGGTCTTTCTTGAACTTTCTTTTTCTTGGCCTGCCCTGATATGTTCACACTATCCTATTTTCATCATTTAGACACAGCAAGCGTCTTTCAAGGATGTCTGTATACATTACATTACTTCATAGATAAAGAAAAATGGTTGGTATTTCAAGTACTGGTATTTCATGACATGTGGGGCTGTAATACTTAATTTTTCAGAAGCAGAACTAAAACATATTCAATAAATATGGTGTTGAAAGCTTAGCATTTTATTTACTAACAGTCCATTTGCAAAAAAGACCTTTCAGGTACTCAATAGTTTATGGTTTGCTCTCTCAATAGAATAGTGTTACAATTACCTGATCTTTACCACTACAGTAAATGAGCAATATCAGAAAAATGTTCCATCCATTCAATATGAAAGTATACAGAATACTCTACAAACCACACCGTGGCCTCTTGCCAACTAACGTTCTGAGAAATACTTTCACTTGCAAACCTAGAAGTTTGCAGAAAAGGATGTGCCTTGAAAAAATAGGAGGCTGTATGGGCAAATTTATCCAAAATATAGATTTTAGGATATGCACAACACTTTTCAGAGATACATTGGCTTTTTAAAACAAGATGTTTTATCACAGAGCATTTGATGAATGTGTTGTGGGAAAGCATATATCAGATTATAATTTCCTGAGAAAATCACAGTCTAGTAAGTAGCCTGGGACTGTTGTGAGAGTGTTTGCCTAAGTCAAATGGAAGCTGGAGTTCTGATCCCATATCCACCTCTTTCAGGTAAAGAAATCAGGCAATAAAACAGGTATTGTAATGTGTGAGGTGTGGTGGATTGTCTGTACGTCATCTCAGGTGAAGTAATGGCTTAGAAAGTACTTACAGTCCTTGCTGTGCAGTGTTATGCAAATATAAAGTGAAGCCACAGAGCAGAAATAAGTAATTATATATTACTCAGTCTTCTGGAAAATCCAAGGCCTCACTGCTAAGAGCTGCTCACATTTCTCATTAACTTCCTGCTGATTTTCTGACAAAAAAGAAAACAGGCATTACTTAGATCCCTATTGACCAAGAATTTGAATGTCTCAGCTCCACATTCAGACTATGCAGCATTCTGCATGCCAGGTGGATATTGTTCAACTGCTTTATTTTCTAATTTGTGACTGTATCTAGTGCCTTGATCCTGCACATACAGATATGCTGGGCGTTTTGGGACAGTGTAGGGGTATTTGACATGGCCTACAGAAGCTAATTGGTGTATTGTGTGTGACTAGTCACAGCCTCACACAATGTTCTGTTAGAGCAGTGTACATGCTAAACACTGAAATACTCCCAGAAAATGAGTGGATTCAGCTTTGGTTGAAAAACTTCACATTGCTGTGGCCTGTATGTGCGCTCAGTTGGAAAGAGAAAAGAAGGCAAGTACATTTAGTCTGATAAAATGGATTGGCAAATTCAACTTTATTTGAAAGAAAATTAACTTCTGAAAAACACATTTTCAATGCAACTCCAATCATCACTTTGACTCATCTAGAGAAAGAATGGAGGGCGGGGGAAAGTATGTGTATATAAACTTGCTTAATAACAGAGAGCTAATGCAGTAACTTGCTGAAGTCTGGACAGAGTGAGTTGAAGACATACTGATTTTCTGCTGTCCAAAAGGCATGTGACACAACTCTACTTTGAAAAGCAAGCATACATCTGTATTTGCATTGCTTTGGTCTTGAAATTGACACTGTTCCTCATTTCATCAAATTTCTAGCCAGACTCTGATATCCAGTTACACCTTTCATTCTGCCAATACAAAGCAGGTCCACAGACTGGTTTAAGATTTCCAGTATCAAGGAACTTTCTGTGTGTTTTGTAACTGCTGCTTAGTGTGAGGTTCATTATCTCTCCATGTTAAATCCCAATCTCTGCATTTCTGGATTTATCCTCTCTGGCTCCCAGTTTGTTAATCATACAACTGAAAATTTCTTCTTTTTCCCTTCCTACCAAAGACACCTTGAATAGTTTCCTCCTTGTACTGTGATCTTAAGAATTATGCCTGTCTTGGTACTGATGTGTTCTTATCACAACATTGCTACAATAAAAAGAGGTCCTCTGGAATCAGTAATTTCACTAAAGTAATGAATTCAATAGCTTGTTTCCAGAGAAACATGTGCTTTTCTATTGTTCTGAACATACATTCTTCAGGGGTTTCAGTTTTTCCAATGCTTTATCTTTTTCTTTTCCATGTTTGGCTGTTAACAAGAAGGCCCTCTTACCATCCTGCTAAAGGCGCACTGCACTTAAATAAAGGGTGAGCTTCTGAAGCAATTTACACCAGGACCCTGAGGCTGTTTGCTATTTCCTCCTCCCTCCTTAATTCTTTTTGTCTGTTACTTACAACCTGTTTAAAGTAAGATATAGGGTCTGAGGCACTTCAAAGCTGCAAATATCTATGACATACTGTTAACTGTCTTCTGACTTCATTTCAGCTAATGCAAGCAGCTGCTTTCAACAGTGTGACTGGCCTCTTTGCAAGCTACACACCTGCCACTCAGCACTGTCACTGTGAGGCCTCATCATTCTGGGAAGCTTTGTGTCATATTTCTCACTAGTAACACAGTGGGAATAGCTCCCATAGTTCCAGAAGCATCTGGGGCAGTCCCCTTTGTGTCCCAACCTGGTCATCAAAAGGATTTTAGGAAAGATGAGTAGGTAACCTGGTTAGGCACAGGTAGTTTTAAACATCAGCTATGCTGATGGGAAGAGCAATTTCATTTATTATTAAATTTATTATTTAATAATAAATAAGTGTGGCTGAATCATTAGCTAGAGGGTTGAAAGAACATATTTTACCATTAAAGCTGAAATTGGTAGAATCAGGCTTTTAGCAGGCACACATCAATTTCTACACCACATTACTATAGTAGTCCTCATTTCCTCCTCATATTCTTTACCTGAAATAACTTCATGCCCTCTCTGCATTGCACAACACCTTTTCAGTGCCCCCAGCTCTTTTTAGTGTTCTTAATTACTCCTGGAGGATACTCAGCTTCCTCTTCCCATTCATTATCTGCTTGGTTAAGAAGACAAAGTAGAAAGGAAATTGCCTTTTACTTCCCCAGGGCTGCAGTTAGAGACTGATGTTGTTTGGCCTACCTTATTTATTTCAGATTGGCTCTTTTTTTCCATTTCCTATGTAAGGGTATGAATCCAATCCCCAATTACTGTATATTATTTTGTTTCCTTGGTAGCATTATCAAGAGTTTAGCCAACACGTCAAGGAAACTGGTTCTTCCCCTGTGCTCAGTGCTTGGGAGACCACAATGAAGCTCTGCATCCAGTGCAAGAAAGGCACTGACAGACTGAAGGAGTCCAGTGGAAGGTCACTGGGATGATCAGGGACTGGGACAAACCTACAGAAGGAAACAGTCAAATTTAATTCAGCCTGGAGAAACAAAGGCTACAGGAAGACATCATTTCAGTCTTCCACAACGTAAAGTGGGATTATGGAGAAGAAATAGGCAGGTTCTTCCTGGAGGTGCACAGTGAAAGGGCAAGAAAAGATGGACACAGGCGATGATTTGGGAAATTCTGATTTAAGGAAAAGAAGTGTTCACCGCATGGATGGTTAAGCATGGGAGCAGGTGTCCAGAGATGGTGGGACTCTCCATTCCTCCAGATATTCAAAACATGACCTGTTTGAAGTTAGCCCTGCTTAAAATGAGAGATTCAAGCACAAAATGTCAGGAAGTTTCATTCTATCTTAAGTTATTTTATGATTCTATATATTAATTACTCTGAATCGTCTTCTCAGATTTACTAAAATTCACCAACAAACTAACAAGTCATTTAATGGGGGGAGCAGGGATGAGGGGGAAAAAGTAGACAGACAGATGAGTGAGCAAATGAAATAATGCTATCAGATTCCTTTCCCTAGAAATATACCTGTCCTGTCCACTGGCAAAAATGGTAGACCATCAGCCAGCATCATTCCTTGCCAAATGTTAGTGTCTACAGTAAGAAATCCAGATTACCATTAGGAGTTTGCTTTAGTGCCATTCTGAATGCAGCTGTAGATGTATTCTTGTATTTTTACCCATCCTGGCTCCCATGCAGACATGAAAAAAAAAGCAGTGTATTATGATTATTTCTGTTGTGTGATGCGTCTACAGGACACCTTTGCAGAATAAGGAAATACTTAAGTAGTGGCAAATACTAACAAGTTGAAACATTAAGGAATCTTCAGCCAGTGACACGATAATCAAAGAGGTAAGCTTCAATGAAACAATCATATAGGCAGGAACCGGTTTGGCTTGCAATACCTCACAGAGGTATGTGAAACATGAGAGCTTTCCAAAGCTATTATTTGGGAGTTCAAGGAGTGTGAGACCAGAAAGTAGTGAGGAAATTGAACATATGCAAATTTTATGTTAATAGCTTTTGTTAGACTGTGATTGAAGCCATGGAGGAGGAGCACCATTTCAGGTCAATTTAAAAACCAGGGACAGGCTGTCAGCTTGAGATTAGTCTCTCTATTTCTTCATGCACAGACATGTGGTCAAGGATTCTTCTCTGTATTCTGTCCTTGAACTGGTTTTCCGTAGTGTCTTCTGAAACGTAAGTGGTCACACATTCTGTGTCTATAAGATAACATGTGTTATTGTATATCCCACCAGCTTATTTCTTCTGGGACACTGCTATATGATAAACAGGATATTTGAGACATAGACCTTAAATGTGTTGACTTGGAAGTAGATGACATTGAAGGATGGTTTGGAATGGTGCTCTCCATCATGAAACTGATGTGAAATCTAGTGTGAATGACAGAAACCTGGAACCTGAGTGCCTGAAGTGTGATGTGTGTGGGTAAAGCGGCAAGGAGACTCAGGACTAGACTAACAAGTAGTACTAGTAATTAGGATTGATATGCATCAGCAGCACAGAGAGAGCACGGTGTATGGGGAGGTGCTAGAGGCCAGGCAGTGGCTGGGACTGAGACCATGCTGAATGGCAAACCCAGTACAATTAGTATTCATTAGCACTGTCAGACCCCGTGGCTTTATACAAATGGAAGATTTCAGCCACAGTATTCAAAAATACACTAACACTGGAGCTTTAACCCTCTTCTCAAAAATTTTAAAGGAAAATGCTATGAAGGACAGCTTAGCTTCCTCTAATATGCTGTCAATTTTAATAACTTTTAATTTTGGTCTTTGAATTTCATGCAGCCGGAACTGGGCAAGTGAAAATAAAAATAAAGGCAATATGAGCTGGCAAAGCTGTGGGAGAAAAAAGAAAGGGAAAGGATCAGATTAGAAAGAAAGATTGTGTGATTCATGTTGTGCTACAAAACCAGTTCATGAATTCTGTCATACGTTATTTGGAAAGAGTAGTTTGGGCAGCAAACTGCTGGACAGCAACAGAGTTTTAGACAAACATAGCAAATATGAAGGAATGTTTTTCAGAGGAGTATTCTGGGGAAAGAAGGCAACCCTAATTATAGAGAGAAAAAGTATATTAAAAAAACCTCAATGGAAGAAAGAAACAAAGAAAACAAGACAGGGAGAAGCATGGAAACAGGAACATGGAACAGGAGCATGGAAACAGAACTGCACATGTAGATTAGATTGAGTGTTCCCTGGAATTTTCTGCTAAAATGGAAAAGCAACATCACTTCTTGTGCATTAAGTGGATTGACTTATGGCAGTTCCTATCCAACAGATATCCAGAGAATGAGAAATTTAAAGATTGTTGCAACCCTTAATTAGTATTTTTGTCATTGGTGCCAAGAAGAAGCTAAATATTGCTCCTCCTTATGGGAAGCTGCAGAGGTTTAAGTACACACCTAGGTCATGGGAGGACAAATGCAGCTATGCTTTAGCCACTTCAGTAATTGGAGATGTGTAAATACCTGGAATGGAGAGGTGCAGTATCATACTGGGTAAGACCCTGCATAGAATGATGCCAGTCCCTCCGCTCTGAAGGAATTGTGAGGGATTAAAAAGTTGACATTTGTACTTTCTTAGCATATTTAAGATCCATTGAAAGAAATTGAAATCCTTCCACTGGTTTGAGCATGCTTTGGATCATGTCTTCCTTCACACCTATGGCATTTCTGCGGTATTTTCCTCTCCTGTTTGCTCTGACTTTCCTGCATGACTGACCTTTCTGATTGTTCTTGCAGCCAGTATGTGCTGCTGGTCCCATCAGTTGTGCGGAGCGACGCCCCGCAGACAGCTTGTGTGCAGTTACACAACCTCAGCGAGCCTCTGTCCATGAGTGTTGTCCTGGAATATGGCAGTGTCCAAAGGACTCTCTTTGAGGAGCCCATGACAGAGAATGACTTCTTCAAGTGTGGCGAGTTCAAGGTATTTTCTCTTTTGAAACTACTGAAGTGGTGTAGTAGCTAGAAATAATCCTGATTGCAACTCGCCTTGTCAGTGAGGGAAAGATGACAAAGTGTTTAAAATAAAACAAACTGTTGGAAAGGCTGACAAAACAGGAAAAAAAGACCTATGGATTGTAGAAGGGAGCTAGAGAAAGACTCTCCCTCTCCATTCCCAGAGTGAATAGAGCAAAGCCTTAGATTGTTATCACAGCTGCATGCTCCTTATGGAACTGTTGAAGTATCAAGCAAGATGATAGGTCCCATATCATCCCAGTTATTCCCTTTCCCATGACTCTGCAAGGTCTGTACACACCAGAAAAAGAGTCCCAAGGTGAGGTCTTCCAGAAGGCATCAGGAGAAAACACTTCAGAATTAAAGGTATATGGCTGTGGCAACATGCATGTAAGCAGGGAAATTCATAGGACAGAACACAGCTTCAAATCTTATTACCTGATGACAGATTATGCGCCTTCCACAGCAGAAATTCCCAGAAATTATCTCACTGACAAAGGTGGGGCTTCTCATAACTTTCCATAAGCTGTTTATGACTCAATTGACAGTATCCTACTCTAAAACCCTGGGCGTCAGGGAACCTCAGCATGTCTCATTTACCACTTTTCCTCTGGGGTTTTGCTCCTCTCCAGGTTCCTCCTGCTACTTCTGATCCACTGGCATTCATTTCCTTCTCAGCCAAAGGTGCCACAGTTGACTTAGTTGAGAGAAGATCAGTGGCAATTCAGAATGTGGATGGTGCTGTCTTCGTCCAGACGGACAAACCCCTCTACAAGCCAGGACAAACAGGTGGAAGAAGGGTTTGAGTCAGCTAGAAAAGTGAGAAATTGAGTGAAAGGGTGGGTCAAGGATGACAGAAACTTATTCTTGTAGAATAAAAATCTCATTTTAGTTTGAGATATCAAAGTTAGTGAAAAATAGAAGCAATTCACAACAGTGCAACAAAATAGTAGAATTCATGTGTTTGTACTTAATTGAATTTACAGGATCTTGAGTTCTGTCAGGTTTACTTGAGGAGAGTCACATAAAAAGTAACCTTAAAAATACAGAAAATAATAGATTAAGTTTGAAGCTAATAAAGTTACTATAAAAATGGAGCAAACACCTCATTTCCTGTCAACAACTCTTTCCCCTTAACTGTTGATCTATTTCAAAGTGCCGATTCCATCACAATATTTAAATGACAATACTAGTTGTGGTGGAGTTAGCTATCCCTTTAGCATAATTATACTTTAGCCCAAGTGGGTAATAATCAAAGATATTTCAGCTGACATTTATTTTGGTTTTCTTTTTTCACTGGCTAAGACAATCCTTTCATGTTCTCTGGGAACTCTTTAGTTTTCCAAAAAAGTCTGGTCAAAGCTGTGTATTGAAAATTATTTATCACTGCTAATAAAATACAAGATAGAAGCACCTGCATGTGACACTTGAAGATCTGACACTTGGTGCCAGGTTGATGGTTTGGCTTAGACAGGCTTTGAGGTTTCTTCCAACCCTGATGATTCTGTAATCCTTTTTTGTCCTGTTTTTTTTCAGTGATGTTTCGTGTGGTCACTTTGGACACCCAGCTCAGACCTGTTCAGGAGACGGTAAGTGTGAGTGATAGTCAAAACTTTTCAAGTACCCTCTTGAGGTACCTCTTCACTGAGACTCTCTCACTTAGATATTGAATAAGAAGGGCCTGGAACAGACTTCCTGATATTATTTGTATTTTGTATTTTTTGTATTTTGTATATTTGCTGTAACTCCTTACCTTTGCACTCCATCATTTCCTTGCCTTTGTAGAGGTCAAGGTTCTGAAAGCACTTGTGCAAATCTCTCACAGCACACAGATTTTGTAATCCCAGATATGTAGAAAAAGACTGGATATTTTTGAGAAAAAATTCACCAACAGGTTATCCTCTTAAAATTATCTTTTTAACTACAGATGTGAATTGTAAATTGTTTCCCTAGTTCAGTCTTCTCTATCCAGAAAAAGCTGTTCACAGTTTTCCTTATGTTCTAGTGTTTATCAACCTCCACTGTTAGATTATCGTTTTGATTTTTTTTTTTCTCTCCCTTTATTTCCTCCTCCAGTATCCCCGAATCATCATTGAGGTAAGAGATACAACATGAAATTAAAGCACAAGCTCCTTTGGGAAGACTGTATTTCATCATTTCCTATAGAGTCAACAGCTGAGGGACACTCATCCAGAGCACACCATTTAAAGCCAATGGATTTGAAGTTGAACAGTGGCAATATCCTTTCCCAGCACCAGAGAAGAAATCAGCAGAACTAGAGCTGTTAGTGAGAGGCAGCGTGGGGTTGCTGCTCTGCCCTTCACTAGAGTTCAAACAGGAGTGTTCTGTCCCAGGCTTACCTTGGGAGGACTACAGCAAACAACTGGTGAAATAGCCTCCTTCTCATACCTAGGCACAAGAATGGTGACTTTCTGAAATGCCATACTCTCATGGGAATGGGCTAACAATGAATCATCTTCTACTACATTTCACATCACTACATCTCCAAGCATTTTCTGAGAGAGGCCAGGATAATACTCCTGCTTTACAAAGGTAGTTGAGTCAGAAAGATTTATGCTATGAGTGTTCTAGATAGGCAGCCTGTGTCCTATATGCAACCTGTGTCCCAATCAGGAACTGTTTCTGAATGATCTGAGGCCATCTGTCAGTGTAGCTAATTCCCAGTTAAACATAAACTTAGTTTTGTTAAATCCACAATCAGAGATGGAAAGTCAAAGCACACGTCATCAGCCCCAAAGCACTTGTGATTCATTTAGCCAATATGTCTGAAGACAGGCCTTGAAAGAAGGCAAGAAACAGTGATAAAGGTTTTGCTACATCTCTTTCTTCCAGGATCCAGAGCAAAACAAGATCTTCCAGTGGCTGGAGGTGACATCGAAGCACGGAATTGTCCAGCTCTCCTTTCCACTAATCCCAGAGCCCATTCTGGGGTCCTACCAAATTACTGTGGAGACAAAATCAGGTGGAAAAGAGTACCAGTCCTTTAGAGTGGAGGAGTATGGTAAGCAAAGGCTCATAAACTACTCTGTGCTAGCACTGAGGCTCAGCCTAAGTCAGATGAAAGCTACTAATGCAGATTTTAAGTCCTTTGAATTCTCCACATCATGCCTGGAAAAGAAAAGTCTTGGAGAGAGCTGGGTGGACTGGTGCATGAGAAACAGGCCTTTCCCAGCTGTGGGACCTGGGATAAAATATAAGTTGAAGAGAGGTGGTGTCAGCAATCTATTTGATTTGATTATTTCGCTTAATCTGTTGCCTTTCTCCTTCACTGCAACCAGATTGCATAATAACTTTTGTACTCCAGGGCTTAACTAGTTTGAGACATTGGCATTACTCACTTTTCTTTAAGAAAGGAGATTAAAGTGATTTACCATGAGTTTTGCTGTGACTGTTATAGTTATTAGTATGATTATTAGTTAATTTTACTGAAGTTACTCATCTTGCCACAGAAGGTTATTTTTTCTATTGTAATATGCTACAGCCAGTTCCTAGTTAGGTTCTTCTTTGATCCATTTCCTCTCCCTTGTTGGTGAAAATGTCTTTGCCAACTGTTTTTTGGTTTGTTTTTTTTTTTTTTTATTGTCTTACACACACACACACACCTGTGTATGGCATGCAATTGCTGATCAGTCATATTCATGTTACATTCTCAGTGTTGCCAAAATTTGAAGTGACAACCACTGGGCCAAGGACGATTTCTTTCTTTGACGAAGAAGTCAGGGTGAACGTTTGTGCTTCGTAAGTATCAGAGCTGAAGACAGCACAATTTTGCACAACAAATGGTATAGGCACTGGATGGTGTGCTCTGCTGGGAAGAGCTGGCATTGGATGGTGTGCTCTGCTGGTTCAGAATATGGCTCAGAACAATTCCTTTAGCTGTGACCTTCATGATATAAAATATCATGAAAGACATTATATTCTTCTCCTATGAGTCTATGATATTTTTCTGTTACATAGCAGAATTAAAACAGAGAGAGTTTGTGTGTGTCCAATTCAAGCACTTCCTCCTTGCTAGCTGTGTTTTATTATTACAGAAAATAAGAGTCTATCATCAAAATTGCTGGCTGTGGCCCTGCCAAAGTGCAGGGTGCCAGGAGCTAAAAGGGTGAATAGGTCAATATGTTCTGCCTTGTGTAAGGTACCAAGGAGAAAAAGGTGCAGGGAATGATATCCTGAGTCTAGCACCGCTTTCCAGCTTCAGACCTTAAAGAATGATTGCACCAAAACTATGGTGAAACAGGGGGTTTTTTTTACAAAATGGCAGAAACAGCCTAAAAATAGTAGAGGGGAATTCTACTAGGGCTGACTGATTGTAATTCCCAACTGCTCTTCTGTCTGTGCTCTGGATACTGCGGAAGGATTTAGAGTCTGCATTGCTCTGCAACTTTTGCAGGTCTCGTGTTAAATTCACATGATTGAATTCTCATGTTTCTTCCTCTTCTAGGTACACTTATGGTCAGCCAGTGCAAGGGAATGCCCAAATTAATGTGTGTCAGCAGCGCTTTTATAGTCCACTGTGTGTACGAAACTGGAAAAAAACCTGTGAAGCTGTCACTGGACTGGTATGATACATAACAAGTCCTTTCTTCCCTGTTAGCTTTACTACCCAGCATGCAGCACAGGATTCAGTGGCCTCATTAATTTCCAAGGGAACAGCAGAGAGACAATCTCAGTGGTGTGGTTTTTCTCACTATCTCACAGGCAATGCTGAAAGACCTCACTAAAAGACTGTTTTTTCCCTCAGAAAGAATCAGTAGGAAGGAGGCAAGCTTATGAAACTGCAAATTTGTAATAATTTCTGAAACACTGGGAATGTGTTCTTACCAAATCTAATCAGAAGAACTCTGCTGGGAGTCTTTGAGGACACTTAATATTAAATGAATGAATAATTTGTCCTCTAGCTCAGATTCGATGTGCTGTGGTCCGGAGCAAAAGCATCATGCAAAATGGGCTTAAGAAGGAGCATGAGCATAGAGAAGACTAGAGGGGATAAGGAGAGAAGTTTCCAGGTGCTAGAGTAAATAATATTGAAACAGTCATCTGGGATGGGAGCTGGGGAGGAAGAAATGTAAGGTAGGCGGGGAGCTCTTCAAAGATGCACAAATACATAATGAGGATCAATTTTGCAGACCTTGAGAAAAATGGGTTTTCCCCTTTGTGCTGCTGTTTCAGCTGGGAAAGGATGGCTGCCTCAACACTGTCATCTCCATCAAAAAATTCCAGCTTTACCGCAGCTATGCCATGATGTACACCAGCCTCAACATAGAAAGCATTGTCACTGAAAATGGGACAGGTAACACCAACTGGGGTTGGGAGTAACTGATTATAGCTAATCCTGACAGGAATCCCCTGGATCACCACCTGTGTGGCAAACAGGCAGCAATTATGGTTTTCTTTGTGTAGCTCTCCTTCCAAAACATCACCACTGCATAGAGCTTATCAAAAGGAACAGCTTTCTGCCCATGTCTGATTTCTCTTTCCTCTCCTTTGTACTGGCTGTGTCTCACAGGTATTCAGAAGAAGGCCTATGACTATGTTTCAGTCAACCAAGGAAATGACCAAGTGCTGTTCAGGAATATGGATTCCTATTACAAGAGGGGAATTCCTTACCATGGTGAGGTAGGTACATGAGAGAATACATTTAGACCCAAACTCCCTGAGGTCCAGCATGATGATCTCCATGTTGCCCCATTTATGGCTGTCACCTGAATGTGCTGTCAGCTTCCCAAGATAATGTTGCATACCACTGACTGTATAGTTCTCTTGATACTCCTAGAGAGAAAAAGAAAATTGTATCACACTTGGCATGTCAGGGTCTCTTTTCTGCTGTAGTCAGAGAATGCCTAAAAAGTGAGTAAGTGGAAGGTCATATGAGCAGGGAAGAGGAGTCTTCAAGAAAGTTCTTCAGGAAGAGCTATGCCTAAACTAAAGGTAGAATTCACCGTGTGTTGCACCACACAATCCCAGGTGCAAGGTGTTTACTTACAGCAGTAGAGATGATGGAGTGCTTCTCTTCCTACTTAGTAACCTACACATGCAGGATAAACCAGGCACAAAAAGGTTGATGACCTGTACAGCATCATCCTGACAGGCAATGGAGACTGTGGGTGTGCACAGATGTGTAGGAGTTAAAAGGTGCTACTGAGCTCCACAGGTTGCCTGTGGCCATGAAGTCATATCGTTGTTTTATGTTTGTTAATCAATGTTTTTCAATAAATATTCCTCCTCCCTTTGTGACACATAGTTATTCTGCCCTGATGGGAATTTCCCACTGATGGGAGTTTTCCTGTCACAGAATTCCAGCTCCCTCAAAATATTGAGGAGCATGTGCCTCTACATTTCACTCTTGATTTCTACTCCCTGCAACAGTCCTCAGTGTTTAAGTGACCATCCACTAGTAAACAGAGCTTTTCTTTTGTTGTTGCTCTTTGTGTTTTTCTGAATCCCTTGGGTATTCGTTGTGTTCAGATCACTGTGACAAACATGGATGGTGAGCCTGTTGCCAACAGCACTGTCCTGCTGGAGCTCAATGGAGATTATCTGGCCAGCTATACCACAGACAAAAACGGCACTGCTGCTTTTTCCATTGACACATCCAACTTCTTCGATCCCAGTTTGAAGCTGACAGTAAGTAAACGCAGGCTACAATTTAATTCATTAATAAATATTTCATGGGAGAGAGGGTATTCCATAGAAGGAACACCTGCAAACCATGAAACTTGTATGAGAAAACACCAGTGCCTGAGAAGATGCACACTGCACCCCACCTGTGGTTTTGGGTTATAGTGATCTTCAGTTCCTCCCTGCTTTTCCCTCCCCTTTAAATGCTCTTTCTGCATTCATCTTCCTTCTCTTTATTCTGTGTGAACCTTCCTCAGAGACTGCACTGCCTTCCCCATCCACGCAGCCTGTGTGCGTGCCAGCATCTTTCACTGCTGCTGACTGCTTCCCTGCATTTGTGCTGGCACAAACTCATGCCTGTTATCATCACATGGTCTTCTTGTATTGTCATGCCTTTATCCTGGTGTGATGGGAAGAACTGAGTAAAATTGTGTCATTTAGAACAATGCCATTCTAATTCAGTGTAAGCCCCAGCAGTTTATGCAACTGGTTCCAAGCCTGAAAAAAAACTAAAATAACCTCCTTATTGCAATGTGTCACAGGCATCTGGTTGCCTAAATGTGTCCAGAAGGCCGCTGATTCTTCATTGGTGAAACACAATTTTTTTCACACCAGTTCTTGCTCTTGGCTTAAACAGCCTCACAAAATCGGTTTCCCAACAGAATATTTTACAGAAAAGATACCTTTGCCTCTCACCTGCCTTGCATTTTCTTTTTTCCACACTGTTGATTCCACATTTATGGTTTTCCATTTCATAGGTCAAACAGGCACCAGATGAATGTGCAGACTTTATCTGGGGGATTGATAATGAGCCCAAAGCCTCGTTTCTTGTCCGGCGTTTCTACTCACGGACTAACAGCTTTCTGAAAATTGAGCCAGTGACAGAGGAGCTCAGCTGTGGCCAGCAGAGAACAATCAATGTTCACTATGTCCTGAACAGAGAAGGCTACAGCAATGCCACACACACAAACTTCTACTATGTAGTAAGTCCTAATGTTACTCCTAAAACACCTTTTTTCGCCTTCTCTCAATCACCCTATAAGGCAGAAATCTCATGATCAGACACTGGTTGTGGATCATGGCTCAACCTGATGGCCTTCAAGGCTTCTCAGAACAATACTCAAAACAATGATTTCATGGTGGAAGGATGAAGGTGCTTTTGATCCCCTTTCATGAGACTTTTTTATGCCCAGGTGATGACACAAGGAAAAATTACTCTCAGTGGCCAGAAGCAAGTCAGCATTTCTGGTGGTAAGTTCCAGACCATATTACAACTCATATTTCAGAGCACAGTAAGTTTCACAAGTGATGAAAGCAGAGAACTGTGGCTAAACCAGGTATTAGTTCCTAAATCCCATGACCCTTTACTGCTCATAGAATCATTTTCTTTTACTGCAGCATCTAGCCAACCCTTCATATCATAATCAATTTTATCTTGTTAACTGGAAGATATTTCATTGTGGTCAAACACATAGAATGCAACCTTCATCTGTTTTATGGTATTTTATAATTCCAAGGAGTTTTTATGCTCTCACAGTTATTGTGTGACATCCTACTCTTCACCAACTGGAATAATAAAACAATTTAAAGTTTGGAATAATAGGTGTCCCATTTGAAAGGGATATTTAGCAGTCAACTCCTGAAATTCATTGCTCTTTCAGAAGTCTCCAAACACCCACAAACGACAGTGATCTTGACCTTCATTCTTTCATTGTTAAAAGAATCCATTTTCCTGCAGAACGTGGCCTATTTGCACACTTCAGGAGGTGGCTTAAGAAAGCCTCTCTCCCTATATAAGACTTGTTTCATATTTACCATCTTTGGTCTTAAGCTTAATTCCCTGTCCATGTACTTGTAGTTTTCATCCATGTAGAGAAGAGTTTATTATTTCTTAGTGTTAAGAAAACTCTCCTTTAACTCAGGATATTGCTCTATTTCCTCTTGTGTAGTAGGTCCTAGTTTTGAGACTCAAAGGCAATGTTATGCTCTTCTTGTAGCAATTGTGCACAGATTTCCATGTTTAACTTCTCCCCAGTATAGACCTCTCTCTGTAAAGCACCCCCGTCTCAGCATCCTCCAGATATCTGTTATCTTGCTATGGGAGCTGTGCCTCAGCCACTGAGAGATGAGTCTTCCAATATCCAATTTCCTGGGTTTTAAAGGTGCTCATAAATATGTGGTCCTTCCACCAAAGCTGAGGTTTGTCTAACCTCTTTTGCTGGCTTGTCCTTCTCTGATCCATGCTCCTCCCACAGCTTCCAGAGGTACATTCTCCATCACACTGACTGTCACTGAGAAGCTTGTCCCCAGCTCCAGATTGCTGCTCTACACAGTGCATCCTCATGGAGAGATAGTGGCTGACAGTTCCAGGATACACAGTGATATATGCTTCAAAAACAAGGTGGAAACCTTTGCTTTCTCATTAAGGGATATATTGGGGTTTGCTGAAAAGTGGTCAGGAAATTATCTCATCAAGAGCCCTGCACTGGGCATGGCATTTAGGAATGGAAAAGGTGCAGGTATGTCTGGGATCATGAGAAGCCATCCCTGGAATTGGCACATATGGTCAGCCTAAGAAAAAACACTCCCCACAGTGGAGAGAGAAGGGTGCCTAGGGGGGTTTATGTGAATTTTTACAGACTGATCCAGAAGGGCCATCTAGCGGTAGGAGCCTTGTTAGTGAGTGCCGATGAAAGGGGAGATTCAGATCTCTGTGCCAATCCGATTCCCCTAATGTCCGTGGGGTTGTCTTGGATTTGCTAATTTCCAGGTCCAGCTCAAGTTCTCTGAGAAGCAGGGTCTCCCGGGCTCTAAAGTGGGACTCCACCTGGAAGCTGCTGCCAACTCCTTCTGTGCCCTGCGAGCAATTCAGAGCGTCCTTCTTCAGTCGGGGCAAGAATTATCTGCTGAGAGTGTAAGTCACATCTCCAGTCCTGATTCTTTTGAGCTAGGAACAACCCAGTTCCCACCTGTGATGTCTCTGCTGCTGACTGTATTTTTATTTTTCCTTTGGAAACAGAGGTCTGTGATTAAAGGGAGACGTAAGGCAATTGTACGCTTCCATGACAGAAATTGATAGCACAACACTGCTTTTGGGAAGCATGGCAGTGTAACACATATCCCAAAAATATGCCTTACGTAAATCCTTGACACCACATTTCCTCACTGTGGAATGATTATGTCAAAATTGCATTTTTATTTAATTTTTACATAATTGCATCATTTACATTGCTCAGATAGGCCTTGGGCCCAGAACAAAAGCTGTAGATGACAATGTCTTGTAACACTCGTCTCCTCTTTGCTTAACTCAAGAGTGTACCTCCATGCTTTCTGCTCAAGTTCACCCCACAAAACCATTGTGGCTCAGAAGGAGGAGTGTACAGCTCAGTCCAAATTGCTTATTCATCTCTAGATAGGCATCACTAGTTAAGCCCACTGAAGTCTACAGGATTGCTCAGGGACCAACATAAGCTTTGAACAGATGTGATTTTGCACCTGCCTGAGACCTTCCTTGTGCTTAAACTACTCATTCTCACCTCCAGGTGTACTATCAGCTTCATAGGGGTGATTTATATGGCTATTACTACAATGGGCTCAACCTGGAAGATGACAGGCCACAGGCGTGTACCCCATCCAAAACCATCTTTTCTGATGGCTTGTACTTTGAACCTGTGAATGTCAGTCGTGATGGAGATGTCTACAGGATTTTCAGGGTATGTGGTCTGTGTGGGAGGCTCTTTAAGTGGGAGGGATTCCAGAAGAATTCATCAGCATTAGCATTCAACTTTCTCAGGTGGTGGTTCTTATGGCTGAGAGAAGGCAGCTGATGCCTGAATTGCCTAAAGCCTGCAATCACCCCATTTCTGCACTTTTTTCCTTCATCACTTACTCAGGAGCTCTGAAAATCACTGCTAAAAAATCACTGGGCTGCTGCCCATGGTTCAGTAGATGATACCTAAGCATGAGCCTTGGCTCATGACTCCAGGCTTTCCTTGTAAAGATCTGTGTCTGCGATGCAGGCCACTCAGTTCCTATATGGAATCCACTGGCCCTGTGCCCTAAGACATAAGACCAACATCAGACTGATCATTGCTGCTCTTTGCAGAACATGAGGTGTCACTGCTCCATAAGAAACACACAGAGGTTGGCCAGGTACAGCTCAGACATTCAAGGCTGGAAGAACGGGATTAATTGGGATGAGGGAGGGAAGAAATGAGGAATGATAATCAGTGATATGCACTGGCAGCTAGTGAATGCCCTGAGTGATTTGATAGATTCTTTCCCATTTAGGATATGGGTCTGAAAGTGTTCACCAACTCTGTGCTACGGAAACCAGTTCTGTGCAATGAAGAGAGATCAGATATGGAAAATTACCCTTCTCATTATTATGACGCCAATCTCAAGGCCTCAGGTAAAAGAAGGTTTATTCTGTATCTCCAGTCTCAGTCTACCTGGTCTTTAAACTGTTGCCTGTATAAATAAAAGCCAGTGTAGTGGGGGGTTTTGGGAAATAGACCTGTTTGTCCTGGTTTGTACCCTATAATCTCCTTCTGGCAGTCCTTGCAGTAGAATCGATTTTGTTTCAGGTGCAGGTTCATGTAGAAAAAACAGGGAATACTGTGATGCTTCTTCTTTTATAAACTGATATTGGCTTTTCAGGGGTTTTCAGGTCAGAATATTTCATCAAATCATTATTCAATTAAATATTTAAAAGTCAAGACTTCACAGTATATGGCACACTTAGCGCATAGTCTCAAAAGCCTTTCTAGATCAGCAAAAGTTAAGATTCTCTCTCCATCAAGTCAGATTGCTCAGCAAAAGAACAAAAGTAGCAGTCATAATTTGCCACAAAGGCAAGTGTTATTCAACATTAGGAAAAATATCTTCCTCATGAGAATTGTAGTACACTAGAAGGGGATCTCCAGGAGGTTTTTGAAGCTCCATCACTGCTGGTTTTCAAAACTGAGCTGCATAAGAAGCAACCTGATCTGACTTTGAAGTTAGTCCTACTTTAAGAAGTTGGACTAGAGAATTACAGGGGTTGCTCCCAACTTAGTGGTTTTTTTTCAATGATTTTGTGATTCTAAGTCATTGTAAAGCATTTATAAACCGTGATGATGATACTGGCTGCTGGTGCCCATTTGCAAATCAAAGAGAGCAAGTTGTAGAGGATGGGGAACACACTTTTTTAACTGAATGACAAGACCTTTCAGTATGAAATTAAGTGAAATGTCTTGTAAAATAGCTAATATTTCCAGTATTTTCCCATGGGAAAAGAGAATAGATAAGAAATTGTTTCTTCGCATATCTCTTGGAATTGTCCCTGTTATATGGGGGGTGGGAAATCCAAGAATGCTCAGACAGGATATTTAGTGTTCATGTGTGGTGGTGAAGTGTGTCTGACAGAAGTTCAGAGTCTTCTCACATGGTGTCTCTAATACTATCCTTTAATCGTATCCCCACTTCCAGATGAGTCAAGGATTATTGGTGGAAGTGGTGGTTTCAGCTCTGTTCGGAAGTACTTCCCCGAGACCTGGATTTGGGAACTGGTTAACACAGAGTATGTTTATCTTCACTTCTTTCTTCCTTTTTGAGTTGATTCATTTAGCTAAAATGGACTCTGGGAAGGATCCATGGAACATATGTTTGCTTTGTAGATGTGGGTCTACTTTTCCCATCTTAATCCATGACAATTGCAGACAAATATTCTGCATCCTGTTCCCTGTCTTTCTGGTGGGGAGAAATATAGGGGCTAAGAATGAAATAAAAGTATTTTTTAAGGAGAGAGAAGGAGCTTGTTATTTTTCATCCAATTTTAATTCAACAGCAAAAACTCAGTTTATTTTATTTTCTTTCAGGCTATCACAGCATCTTCAATCATAACATTTCCATCTTAACTATGCCTTCAGATGCTGTTCTAGAATATTAATCTAAATTTATTTATTCTAATCTGTATATTTGGGCATTCTGGTTTTTCAACAATTGGTATTTCTAAATTTAAAAAGTTGAGTATTTGAGTGCTGAGTTAACTAGCACCTTTACTTCAAGCATTATAACTTTTTTAATATATGGAAAGGTATCTTACAGAAAGTGAAATGAAAACAGAAGTTCTAACTCAAGCAGAAAGCCTATTTTATAATTTGTCTTGAAAAATTCCTAAGATCATTTGTCATTCTGTGTTTCTTATTCTCACCAGTTCCAGAGGAGAGGTGGATGTCTCTTACACCATTCCTGACAGCATCACAGAATGGAAAGCCAGCGCTTTCTGTGTTCAGGATGATGCTGGGTTTGGCATCTCCTCACCTGTTTCCCTGACAGCATTCCAACCATTCTTTGTGGACCTCACCCTGCCATACTCTGTCACTCGAGGAGAAAAATTTAACTTAATAGCTAATGTCTTCAACTACCTCAACAAGTGTGTCCAGGTACATCAAGTTCCCTTTTACTTCCTATGTGGTTTGCTTATTTCCCAGAGATCTTTTTGCTCTTGAAGGAGGAGCCTCAGCCAAGGGTGTGGTACCGTGCTGTCAAAACACAATAAATACTAATGCAGGTGCCTCCTTTGCTCTGCAGCCCGATTTTAATGTCATTCTCTTTCATTTGTAATCTTGCTTCTTCTTTCTTTGTCCCAGATCAGTGCCATACTGGCACAGTCAAATGACTATGAGGCAGAGATCCTTTCATCAGGGGGCAACACAGCAACGGTGTGTGCCAATGAAAGAAAAACATATATTTGGGCTGTTAGCCCCCAAAAACTGGGTAAGCTTGTCTTTTTATCATCTTGATATATCCCTGTTTGGTCTTTCTACCCCCACCCTTTAGGGCAGCATCAATAATCCACAAGCAGGCATTTTTGGACAGCTCCATTAATTGCTAATAAATTTGCTAAAAATTTTGGACTGGGCAATAAAGACACTGCTCCTTCCCAGTTTTGTAGCTGTGTTAATCCACACTGCCTTCAAGTCCACATTGTCTTTTTTCTAAAAGCAGTTACTGATTACTTTCATGTGTAAGTGCTCCAAAATTTGAAATATGAATAAAGGCAGAAAAGCTATAATTAAGCTATTGCAACACTGCCCTAGGCCAGAGAAAACTCAGTACAAGGCTAAGAAGAGGTAGAAATTGGTGGTGAATTCTGGTTTTTGGCCAGGATGACCCCTCTTTCATTCCTCATCCCATGGCCCCAGGCAAGCACTCCTTTCCACTAACAAACAGGTATGGAATCTTGATGAAATTTGGTTTTATTGAGCTCTCTTTGGAGAAAATAAATTTCTCAGCAGTTCATCAGCCGAGAAGAGGCAGTCAAAACCGGGGTAATTGTGAACATTAAAGATAATTGCATTTTCTTGGCTGGTGGGTGTCTTTCCAGGTGAGGTGAAATTCGTGATTACTGCTGAGGCCAAACTGAACACCGGAGGTACTGGAAACAGCATATCTCCAGAAGAGAGGACCATTTACAGGGACACCTTGTTTCAAACCCTACTTGTTGAGGTATGGTTTGAAATCTGAAGGTGCTTTCTGCCTGGTGGAAACTGGAATTCCTGTGGCTGGGGGTTAGAAGCTGTTAGGAGGGAGGGAGTGCAGCACAGTGAGGAGGGAGTACAGTAGTCTTCTCCATATCAAAATAAGAATGAAATCATGCTGGTCACAGTATCCACCATCCTCCTCCCACTGGCTCCTTCTTGGGACCATGAGCACATGTCCTGACAGCTCATGGTGCCAGAAGGGAAGATATTCCAGACCTTTCTTTTAAGCACCTTTTGCACATGACTCAAATACTAGGGAGGAGGGAAGATATAAAAAGAAAAGGGTTTATCTTAAGCATCATAAAGCAACAGCTACATAGCATTAATTGGACAGGGTCCCTCTCAGAGGCTGGAAATACCTACTTTTTTAACTGCTTTTTGAGTAGGAAGGTGCTCTGGAAAGGCTCTTGGGTAAGAGAGGGAGCCATGGACCAAGAGATATTCTAGTGGAGCTAGGATAGGACTGAGTACAAGAGGTGCATGGCCTGGATAGCCACATTCACATACTGTCTTACTGCTAAATGTCATCATTTCATGGTGATGTTCTGAACTTTTCTTTCTTTTCCTGGCCACTTCATTGCAATAAAACAGCCTGAAGGCATTAAAAAGGAGTTGACTCAGAGCTCCCTTGTCTGCGCAAAAGGTAAGGCAAGTTCATTCATTCATTCATTCATTCATTCATTCATTCATTCATTCATTCCAGGGAGTTAAGTGGAACTGCTTCACTGTCTTGTAGATCTTGTCCTACAAAGCTGGAGACCCTTGTGGGGGAGGAAAGGGATATTCAGGGTGTCCTAGGGTGACTAGGACACAGGGTCAGGATGCTAGGCTGAAATTTGGGATTTTCATATACTTTTGGCTCATTTGGCAAGCCTCTGGCGTTTTCCAGAATGAACACTATAATAGTCAAGACTTCTGTAAAAAAACAATAATTCTTCTTTTCACATTTTCCCATCAGGCAAAATGATTTCTGAACAAGTGTCTCTCAGCTTGCCAAGAAACCTAGTGCAGGGATCAGCCAGAGCTTATTTTTCTGTCATTGGTAAGTTTAGTACTTATACTGAATGCAAAATGGTGTTTCCCTTGTGCTGCACCAAGTGCCATCATGTATTCACACACAAACCTTATGTAAAGTTGAAGAAATAATTATTCCTGATTTTAGAAAGTAAGTTTTCTACTTTGCAAAATGGCAGTGGGAGGCAAAATTTGCTCACAATTCTCTCATATCAAGAGAGGACAAAATGGTCCAATAATTTTCATTTATATTGCATTTCAGATTATACTGCATTAGCATATCCAGTTCAATGTAGTAAAACAGCTAATTCAAATGAAAAGTAGCATAAGGCAGACTTCTTTGAAAAAAAATTATCGTAATTTCCTGGAAAGAAATCTTCAGAACTTTGCTGACTGCATAATTTCAAGTTTATCACATTGCATAATGAAAAACATTTGTAAGTCAATAAGTTCCCATAGAATAAAAGTTTCAGGTCCCAATCGACTCTATTAATCTGAAAGTCATTAGTAAGACTTGAGGGCTCTCTTCAGTGAAAATTTTTTGATGTTCTGAACTCAGATTGTTTTCTGAACACAGTTGCTTTGGGTGCCCATGTCTGTGTGAGGTGTCTGTTTGTCTGTGTCTGTGTGATGCTGTACAATTACAGCCTCCACAGCCTGTTGGCAACACATTCACAACATGTTCACAAGTACATGCAAAAACAGGAAGCAGGTTGTAAAGGGCAGGGAAATCTAAGCCTTCCAAGGACTTATAGCCGTGCCAGCCAGTATTGGTGCTCATTTTTTTCTCTCAAATTCTCAGTTTCTCTCAGGTGTCCATCATCCAGATAAGAAATGAAAAATTGTGACAGCTCAGCACTTTTCTTCTATGATGTGTCTTTGGTTACTATGATTACTCTATATTAGTCATTGCCCTTGGGTTCATAATAAGAAAGTATAGAGCAATGTATAATGCTATGTAATAAAAACATGTCTGAACTGGGCTGACTTCTTACATTTTTCACTCTTCAGGAGACATTTTGGGCACAGCCCTGCGGAACATAGATAACCTGCTCCATATGCCCTATGGCTGTGGAGAACAGAACATGGCCTTGTTCACACCCAACATCTATGCCCTGGATTATCTGAATAAGACTGGGCAGCTGACTGAAGAGATTAGAGTCAGGGGTACTGGTTATTTATCCAGAGGTAAGAGGTTTTCAGATTCTTCCGTCTTCTTCCCTAGGGAAATGCTCACAGGACCAAGCCTGACAGAATTTAAGAAGCATTTGGACAATGCTATCAGGCAGATGGTGTGATTTTTGGAGTTAAAAGGTGGTCTTTGCATGGTTAAGAGGTGGATTTGTTGACCATTGTTGGTCCCTTCCAACTCAAAATAAACTGTGATCCTGTGATCTAGTATTATGATTGTTTGCCTTGAACTCTTCAGCTGTACATGGTGAGCACTGATCTCTGAATTCCAGTACCACAATAATTGCACAGGAGCAGGCAATGAGAGCACCCCAAAAGCAGCATGTCATTCTTCCAGGAGTAAAAGCAGCTGGAATTCCTAGTGGTTGGCATTATTCATCAGATATACATTACCTGATACTAAATCCAAAAGTCTTACTGCTTCAGTTGAACAAACAGCAGAACAAATCCTTTTCTGGAATTAGAAAACGTGTCTTCTTCATTGTGTTTTCAGGCTATCAGAAACAGCTATCATACAAACACCGGGATGGATCCTACAGCTCCTTTGGGTTACGAGACAGGGAAGGGAGTGTATGGTAAGTGATGGCACTTTCTATTTCCCTGGCACAGGTTATTTAGACTTTGAAAAAAGATGCAAGTATTCAGTGATTCTTATTTTTAATAGACTAAATATAGTTCAATTGATTTGGATCCCCTAATAAAGGAGAAATTAATAACTGGAAAGTGGGTAACCAAAGGGTGGTATGATGGTTGAAGCTGGAGTACATAATGTTCAACAGGAAACTGAAGGATCTGGGTTTGTTTAGCCTGTAGAAGAAGAAACTAATGGGAGACCTGGGTAAACTTCTCTGTTGCCTAGATGGGGACTGTGGAAATACAGAGTCAGACTCTTGCTGGAGCTGCACAGAGTAAGGGCAAGAGTTTGTCCTTACTCAAATTGCTACAGAGACAACTCCAAGTGAGTAGAAGGAATAAAATCTTCCCCAGGAGAAGGCTGTAGCACTGAGACAAATGCCCAGAGAGGATGTGGATATCTCTTCCCTAGAGACTTTCACATGACTGGACAAAAGACTGAGCAGCCTGATACAGCTCTGAAATTTGCTGTAGTTTAAGCAGGTGGTTGAAGAGGAGACTTCCAAAGGTCCCTTCCAACCTGGTTTGTTTCATAATTCAATTAACTAAGACTAGAATTTGCTAAACATTTGCAAGCTGTGTCTATACTTTACCACTGCTCTAAAATAATGGTTCAGCACAGTAATGGAGACATATCAGGTAGATTTTTAGTATTAGGATTTTATGTATATTATTTATTTAAGACTTAGAAAACACTTTCTTCTTTTACCTCAAACATTATTAAGTTCTTTTTATGTCATTTTCTATGCACATCCTGTGCACTGGTAAATGTCCTTGCTTTTCTGGATCACCTGTAGGCTCACTGCCTTTGTGTACAAGTCACTGGAGCAAGCCAAACGCTACATCTACATCGATGACAACGTCCAGTCCCAAACTTTGATCTGGCTGGCAAGCAAGCAGAAGTCAGATGGCTGCTTTGAAAATGCTGGGTCACATTTCAACAATGCTTTGAAGGTAACTGAGATAAGTATAGCCACAAACTTCCAGTCTTGTCTGGATTTATTTGGATAAGACACAAGCTTACTCTTCACCACACCCTTACTCTTCTTAGTAGTGTTATCTCATGTGTCTCCTACACAAGCAGGGCATGATTCTTATGTGTGCTCTTGATGATGAGGTAAGAACAAGTAGAACTTTCTAATTCTCAGGTTTTATTTTCCACCACTGCATTTTGCGCTCAGCCACAAACTGTTGTCTGCTATATGACACAAGTAGGAAAGTCAAGATGCAGTCAATTACTTTGGCTTTATCCTATGTGATCTTGATCTTTCTTGTTCCTGTGCACACAGGGAGACAGAAATTACTGTTGATCTCAAATCTGACTGATATATGAACTATCAATTAATTCATATATTGTTTATTTCTAGGACATTAGTCTTAACCAGTTCTTTGCTTGTTTTTCATCAGGGTGGAGAAGAAACTGAATACTCCCTCACAGCCTATGTTGTGGCATCATTGCTGGAGGCTGGACACTCTGCTGCAGTAGGTTTTTGGTGCTGTTAGCCCAGTCAGACATCTGTCAAACTGCTCAAGTCACAGTCCTCACATCAGCTTTCCTTTACAATGAGGAACTCAAATACTGTTTGTAGGACAGTAGTTGATTGTAGACAGTCATTTTCAGAACCCTGCAGTCCCCTGCAAGTATTTAATGAGTGTTACAATTCAGTTACATATCCAGTGCCTATGGATTCACTTGAAACAGCTCTGAGGAATCCAGCTGTTTTAGACAATGGTAGTCTAAGTTGATGCAAAATCCAGACTGAATTTGCCCACTCCATCCAAAGTCCACTTTGAAATTTTTTCTGAATTTGCCCAGTCCAAAGTTCAAGCTATCCAAATCTTCTACAAGTCCACAAACTCAGACATTGAACATTTAGTTCCAACTTCCCTGTGGAAATTTTAATAATGAAAGGAAACTATGAGCTGCTGGTTGTAGTACTAGGCATTGGGAAATGAGAGTCAAGTTCTGTTCTCTGTAATGTATTTCCTGCATATCCTTGTGACCTTGTTTTTATGCCGACTTTGTTCTTTATATAATGGGGAGGAGGAGAATTGTTCCAAATCTGACAAACCCATTCTAGATGTGCTGTTTTTTTGAACATCCCTCATTCATGGGGCCATCATCAAAGTACACAAGACCAACAGGATGAAAACATTGTGCAGAATCAAACAGTTCTATAGCAACATGAATTTAGTTTCCAATACCTTCCTAAGTAGCTCCAAAACCTGGTGTCGCATGTTTAATGAAGCTGCAGAGACACAACATGGTTAGTAGTGTGCTGGTGATGTCTGAGAGGAAGAAGAGTTCACAGAGATAGTCAATAAGGCTAAAAGGTCTGAAAAGTTACCTTGGTAGCTATATCTAGGAAATGAGCAATATCCATTTGAGAGAGCCTGCTTAATCATGAGGTCTCAATGCACTTTACATAGGTCTGTAAAAATGGTCCACATTTTATTGCTAAAGCAACCAAGGGACAAAAGTTTCAATTGAATAGGCTCATCTCATGAGTCAGGAAAAGAATCCGTGCTCTCTTATTTTGGCCATGCAGCCTCTAAATAAATTTAGAAAGGAGGCAGAATGACTGGAAAGGCATTTTTTTACAGTGCTCTGTAGGCCCTTAAACATGCCAAGGATTCTGTATATTTCTAGCATGAAGAATCAGAGATTGCAGCTTAAGCAATGATGGAAGTATTTAAAAAGTATTGTGTGGAGACACAAATCCAAGTACCTGACACCCCACTGTGTTTTGCATTACCAGCATCCCGTCGTTCGGAGTGGCATGAACTGTTTGGAGACTGCATTTAACAGTGGGGTGCACAACCTGTACAACCAGGCCCTCCTTGCCTATGTTTATGGCTTAGCTGGCAGAGAGGAAAGACACCAGTTCATCCTTGAACAGCTGGACAGGGCAGCTGTCAGGGCTGGTAAGTGCAGCACGGCCATGGCAGAGGCAGTGCAGCTGATGGAACCTGTTGGTTCATGTGAGCTCTTCTGATGCACAGTTTTGTCAGGAATGCTCTCCCTTCCCTTGCCTTTCATGCCTGCTAAGCTACTGAATTTATCTCTACAAGTTTTTCTGTCTGTCTCTTTTGGCTTCACAAAAGTTTGAGCTCTGGTGTGGTCTATGAAATTTTGAAATAATTTAGGGGGAGAGAGAGTCTCTTGCATGTCTCAGTCCAAGGTATTGAAAGATTGTACCTAATTTTTCAATTAGTTTCCTCTTGTAATGCTGAACAAACCTACTTCCCTTGGCTATGTCACGTGCTCTTGTTTGCAACTGCCTTTGCATCCTTCTACTATACTGCCTTCTCTTCAATCCCTCTTTGTCATATACAGCCTACTTTTATTAATTCCCTTTCCATCCCTTCCTGTTTCCTTTTCCAGCTCAGAAGTAAAATTTGCCCAGTTCAGGACACCAAGATCTAAAAAACCTTGGTTTTTCCATGCATTTTACACCCTACTTCTCTGTTTTCAGGTGGGTCTGTTCACTGGCAGAGAGAAAACAAGCCACCAGCAGAACGTTTCTCTGACTTCTATTCACGTGCCCCTTCTGCTGAGATTGAAATGACCAGTTATGTCCTCCTGGCTCTGCTCAACAGAGCCAACCTCACTCCAGAAGACTTGTCTTATATTTCTCGCGTTGTGTACTGGCTTATCAAACAACAGAATCCATATGGTGGCTTTTCCTCCAGCCAGGTAACAACTGGTTGTGGTAAAAAGAAAGTGTCTTGGAGCAGTGCAGTCTGCAAGCTGAATCTTCATAAATGACAAATAATCTGTCTGACTGCACATGGATTTGAGGAATACTGGATAACTAGTGCTTTCATGAGTTGCCTTGTCAAAGGCACACCATGATCTGCATAGCTTCACACATAATTTGGTTTTAAGCAATGAGAATTTACCTGAATTCCAAGTTAGCCATGGGCAGCAGTCACTGCTGACACAACATTATCCCAACGTCTTCTGTAATAATTAAAATCCGTTGCTCCAGAATCACAGAATCCAGAATGGGTCAGGCTGGAAGTGACCACAGTGGGTCATTTGGTCCAACCTCCCTGCTCATGCAGGGCCACCCCAGAGCACATGGCATAGGATTGTGTCCAGACAGCTCTTGAACATCTCCAGTGAGGGAGACTCCACAACCTCTCAAGGTAACCTGTTCCAGTGCTCAGTCACCTGCACAGTGATGAAGTTCTTCCTCATGTTCAGGCACCAGTTTCTGCCCATTGTCTCTTCTTCTATTGCTCAGCACCAGCAAGAAGAGCCTGGATCCATTCTCTGGACATCCTCCCTTCAGATATTTGTGGGATGCCCTCTCAGTGGTCTCTTCTCAAGGCTGAACAGGCCCAGTCCTGTCAGCCTTTCCCTGTAAGAGAGGATCCAGTCCCTTAATCATTCTTGTCATGGTGCTCCTCTGGACTTGCTCCAGGAGCTCCATGTCTCTGCTGTACTGAGGAGCCCAGACTAGACACAGCACTCCAGATACTCCTCCCTAGGGCTGAGTAGAGGGGCACTATCAACTCCCTCCACCTGCTGTCAAAGCCCTTCCTAATGCACCACAGATGGACTTATTGGTCACCAGAGCACATTAGTGGCTTAGGAACAGCTTTCTGTCCACACGGACGAGTTCTTCAAGAACTTGTGTCTTGTCTCCTTGGCTCTTTGCAAAGCCCCCTGCATCCATCAGTACTGACAAGGCATCAGGGAAACAGGAGCTGCGCTAACCTCACACACCATCTTATACCTGGGTATCTAATTGGGGATCATGTTATTCTTTTCAGGACACTGTGGTTGCTCTCCAAGCTTTATCCCAGTATGGATATCTCACCTTCTCCAAAAAAAATCTTAATACGGTCCAAGTCCACTTCATGGAGACTCCCAGTAAGATTTTCCAGGTGAACGACAAGAACCGCTTCTTACTGCAGCAGGCGTCCTTACCCACTATTCCAGGGAGTTACAGCATGGAGGTGAATGGCACTGGCTGTGTCTATCTGCAGGTAAGCAAGGTGGGAACCCAGCACCACCCTCTGGGAACTAAGCAGGGGGGCGGCTCTCCATGCTTTATTCCTCCCCTTATGTCATGCTCTCCTTTACATCTATGACCATCCCACACTTTCTCTCTTTCAGACCACCCTGAGATACAACATCCACTTGCCACAAAAAGCTGCAGGGTTCTCTCTGTCTATAAGAACAGCAAATGTGTCTTGCACAGGCAACTATCCACCAAAGTTTGACCTCCTCCTTTCTGCCAGGTAACTTCCTTTTACTGACCTACCCCCTTGCATTCACAGTTTGGTAAAGCATCCAAGAAAGGACCTAAGTACAGGCATTTAACTGCTGCTCTGCAGCTGTTGGAAGAAAAATGGGATTATTGGAAGCTAAAAATGTCATTCACTGGTCTCCTTTCCATTTGCAGACCAGACTAACAGAACTTCTCTGATTTTAGTTACATAGGAAACCGCAACGTCTCCAACATGGCTATTATTGATGTGAAAATGCTCTCAGGATTTGTTCCTGAAGAATCTTCCCTGAAAAAGGTAAAAAATGGTACCAATGTGAATGATAAATCCTAAGAACATAGGAAGTTGATAAACATAGTTTCTGATTAGCAAATCTGAGCCTATGGGACTACTGCGAAGTCTGTGGGCATAGCCCATAGCTCTCACATTCTCTGGGCTTCAAATTTGTAGCCGTTTATATGTTGAAGACAAATCTGTTAGGAGTTACCAAATCCAGGAGATTAGCCCAGGAGAGCTAAGACTTCATATCCCTAGGTCCAACCAACAGCAAAGTTCAGTGTATATTCCCAATAAGCAGACATACACACTGCACATATATAGCCATATGTACATAGTATATGTGCCACACAGATCAGTAGAAAGACAGCACTTCCACAAAAAAAGATAGCACAAATGGCCTTATCCTCTTCCTTTTTTCTGCCTCATCAGATGAAAATCTAATTTGTGAAAAAGATAAATAAATACATAAATATACACAAGAACATATATACATGCAAATACACAGTGTGGCTCCTCACAGTAGCTGGCCTCAGGCAATCAGTCTGCCCAGCAGCTGCCCCTGGACCCTTGCTCTCCTGAGATGCTGACACCTGGACATGTGCCTCCTTCAAGGCCTGAGCCCTCCTTCAGTGCCTGAAACTGGGGTCCCCATCACCCACATTCATGCATGGTGAGGGCCTCTATGAGCATTCTTAAACACGCAGCAGGTGAGCTGGGGTCCTCTGGTTTCACAGTGATGTCAAACAGACACATAAACACAGAGATGTGCAAATAGGTCTCCACTCACTGCTCCAGACCAATGTCCACCTCCAGGACTGTATAGTTTCTCTAGAAACAGGCTCAGACACTCTGGTACCTTTGGTAGCTGTCTTGAATCCTCTGGTGTCTCCAGCATTTGGGTCAGGTTTATGCCTGACTCAGTAGCTGGCTGCTATTCGAGTTTATCACTAGTGAGCACATGCTGACATACATACCCCCATCACTACAAGCCTGTAGCCTGCTGTTGCCAGGATGCTGGCACTCCAGGCACACTGTCCCTGTGATCTCTGATCCTGTCTTCAGTGACTTGCACTCCCTGCACACACGTTCACACAGAATAGAGAGCCTTTCACCCTGGAAAACTGCAAGGAACAGAGATAATAAGAAGGCAGGAGAGGCTGTGGTGACCAGGGCAGACAAGTGTGCTGACCACCAACCTGTTCATGTGCAGCTGGCCTCTTTTATCTCATTTCCCACCCTTTTGCCTTCCAACTGGATTTTATCCCTCTCTTTGTTACTTCTGGTTCTACCCCTAAACACCCCATAAAAACCTCTTTCTTGAGTCCCAGCATCCCATACTCAGCCACAGGGTCGGTAGGCAGCATTCCCCTTCAGTCTGCAAGGTGATCTGGGGATATTCTGCTGCTGACTCCTCTGGTGGGTCTCACACTCTGACAATGGGCTGGTCACTGCCCTGTGGCAACCAAGGGGAAGAGGGTGAGAGGGCTCCAGTGGCTCTGCTCAGGTTACTGGGGTTTCCCTGTGCTCCTTAGTGTCTATGTGCATGAGTCTGTAGTCATACAGCCTGACAGAATCCATGTGAGAAATACTTCTGCCATAGTTAAATTGCTTTAATTGGCATTTTGCATTATTATCCCTTTGAAAAGGGTTATTTCTTCCTCTATAGTTTAACAAACAGCCTAAAAAAAGGAGGTCCTTTTTTGATCCTCCTCCTCCTTTACTATCCAGAAATTTGATTATCATTATGACAATTGTGGGGACAACACTGGTAAGCACCTCATTTAGGTTTCTAATGCAATTTAGGTTCACAATATATGAGTTACCTTCAAGTCATGAGCTGTAATTTTCGAGCATATAAAAAGAAGAATGAAATTCTTGGTAGAGTCTGCTCATACCTTTGTGTATTTATAATCATTCAGTGTTTAGGCCTGAATTTTTTTGGCTAGAACTGTATGAAATTAATAAATTTTCTTTGGAAGATTTTTTCTGTTGAGATGCTATTCTGTTTGGCATCCTCCTCGTCTTCATATACACTTGGGGGAAAATAGCTGTTTTTTAAAGTTTGGAATATTTTCGGTTTCTATGTTTTGATATTAAAATAATTTTGTTCACATTCTTTTCTAAATATTTTTAAACTTTTATTTAAAACCTACAGTGGACTAGCCAGTGAGTCAGCTTGAGCTGCAGAAATTAATTATAAATTCTCTTTGAAATGAGAGAATTCTTAGGTTGATGATGGAAGTCACAAGTACCAAAACTGGCTGGTGGAACTGTTTACCACTCTGAGTGGTCTGCACGCGTCAGGATATAAAAACACTGAACCTGCATTTCTTTTTTTGGCGACTAGATGGCGGGGTGGCATAAAAGGAGCACGGCAGCCGTTTTAAACGCATTTTGCTGAGGAATCTGTAAGTCTCCTTGGCAAGTCTCCCGTGCTAACATTGCTGTATTTTGCCTTTTTTTAAAGCTTCAGTTCGAGAATTCCGTTGTGGATCGTGTAGACATCAAGAACAATCATGTACTCTTCTACCTTCAGAAAGTAAGTTTGGGAAGTTTCCTTTCAGTTTAATAAAACTGGAAGTCTAAAACAGGCTCCCAGATAAAAGGAAAATCTTATTAATAGCATATTAACAATATCCATGCCTTAAAGATGTAAAGGTACTACACTCAATACAACATCACAGGGGATAATGTAGATATTGTGATCAAAGCAATTAAAGGGAAAAAAGTAGGAAGATTCTTAGGGGTACTGGAGGTGATTTTAGCTGGGAAAGGGCAAGGAAAGAAACTAACCGCAAATTTCTAATACAGGATGAATGCTGAAGTGCTGAAAACCACACTAACAGTGAATATAGGCTGGGGTAATTGGCAATGGAAATAGGAGGAGGCGAAAAGAAAAGAACACATAATTTTAGCAGCAAAACATATCTAGCAACAGCTTTTAAACAATAATCTGATTTCACATCAAGTTTACAAACTGGAGGGAACTGTAGAATAGCACATTGTCTCACAGTCTGATTCAGAAATTAATCTGTTCAAACTGTTCAACCTTAGCCTCAGGGATAGTTATGATAAGTTCTGATGCATCTTCTTGTTTTGCCATTTCCAGGTCTCCCAGAAGGAAATCAGCTTCTCCTTCAGTGTGGAGCAAAGCCTGCCTGTCTCAGACATCAAACCGGTGCCTGTGCACATATATGATTATTATGAAACAGGTAGGTGATCCAGCAGGTCTCAGGAAAACCTGTGACAAAGGAGGGACAAGGAGAGACCCACTTAGCCATTCTGCTGGTTTTGATTGCTAGACTGCAAAGGTTTTACAGAGCATAAACAGCTCCTGCCCTCCCATGCTTACATTTCTTTCTTCATTTCAGCATAAAGCAGATAAGAAAGTGATACATGAGAGCTTCTTTCTTACAAAACACATACAAAAAGACGTGGTTCCACTTTCTTTCAACAGTTTGGACATGATGGTTAAAATCAATAACTCAAAAGCAGCAGTGTTCCTGACTTCCCTGAACTGCATTAGCTAATGTTTTTACTTAATATCGTCATTGTAGGCTGCAGCAAAAAGATCTTCCTTGGTGGAATTTATATATTAAGCATGAATGACAGTCCCACTTACAAAAAAGGAGTTTAAGTAACTAGAACTAGAAAACTAAATGCCTGATCACCTTTCTTGAACTGAATCCTAGCAGATTAGCAGCAGCAGCAGCAGTCAGAGAACTGACCTGGAGTGCATTTTCTGCCACCTGAGCCACGTCTTGCATGGTGACAGCAATGATGTGTCCTGACAAACATGGTCAGAGTGCACAGATCTCTGACTGTGCAGCCCTGCAACTGGGTGCCTTGGCAACTGGGAGTCTACCAAAAAATTTATCAAATGTCTTCTGTTTTGTAGCATGTTAATGACAGATGCAGATAGATTGGGGTCAGAATGATTTCTCACTCTCATACAAATGTCTTCCTTTCCTCTTTCCAGATGAATATGCCCTTTCAGAGTACAACACTCCCTGCTCCCTGTCTTCCAGCTGAAATCAGATGTGTGCCAGAAGAGGTAATGACTCAGAAAGTATCAGGCAAGCAGCTGTAGAACAATAAGAGGATAAGATACTTGTTTTTTTCTGGGAGCACAATGAAAAACATGTAGAATAATAAGGAATAAGTGAATCCCGTAATCATGTAGATCAGAATAACCCATTTTGGCCTGCACTTCAAAAATAACTGGGTTCAGTGTGGATTAGGAACTGCAGATAAAATGCTTTTCCTGACAAGGGAGATGCTGTGCAATTGTTGACTCTGACCATCCATCTTGTTTTGAAACTTATGACATATTCCAGTGGGGGATTTGTGTAAAGGTACTCATTTGAAATGTATGTTCTGGGCCATAGATTCCTCTTAAGGAATCCTAATCTCGGAGAATAATATGCTGCTGCTGCTTCTGTAGTTTTTACTTGTTTTGGTCTTTCCATTATGCAGAAGGAAAATCCTGAAGAAATTGCTTTGATCCTCAGCTTTTTCATCAATTGAACTGAATCACCTACAGATGACAGAAGTCTAACCACAGGAAGACAGCTTTTGTGCAAGTTTTGCCTCTATCTAGAAAGAAATGTTTTCTTCAAATTAGCATCTCATATTTTACTCTCCTTTGTAATAAAACATTCTGATTGGCAATGGTATTTGTCCCAGCCTCTACTCCTTGGTCTGTCTAGAACTGGGTGGACACAACAGCGCAGGATATGGTAGAAGAGGAGCAGTCCAGTGCACACCCTGAGAGCAGTAGGATGCTAGAGATGCTTGCCCAGAGATAGCTCAAGTAAAACTAATCCTGCTTCACAGTGCAGGAACCTCTGTGATAGTGGGAAGTCATGACAGAGACCCTCAGGCTCATTGTAATCCCAGAAAGATGCAAAAGAAATTTGTGAGCTGTGGGAGAACATTAATCTTGGTTTGGAAGGACCTGGGAGGTCACCAGCTGCAGCTTCCTGTTCTAAGAACTGGCCAACAGAGATTTACCAGCTGAAGGGTGTTCAGCTTGAGAGTGGCACTTGGGGTCCAGCAAAAAAAAAAAAAACAAAAAAACAAAAAAAACCAGAATTCAGCAACAAATTCAGCAACACCAGTACCTGGGAAACCTTGGGAAGCAGCTAGAGAGTTGCTCTAAAGTTATGAGGAATTTGACATAGGAACCTAAGGCTCTTTGTGAATTTAGGTTCTGGCTGATGTGAGCTAAGTGACTTAACACCCTTGAGAACCTGGCCCTGATTCTCTCAGCTATCTAAATACCACCTAGCATGTGAAAGCAGCAAGCACAGAGCAGTTTTTTGATGTGGTAGCACTGTGCATGCAGGTGAGCCTGAAGGGGCACTTCAATGCATAAAACAACATGTTCCTCCCATATTGCTCATTAGGATGTACAGAAATATAGGAATGAAGCTCTCAACTTTTTTTTTTAATTTTTTTTCTTCTTTTTTTCTTTTTTCTTTTATTTTTTTTAAGTTGCATATAAGCTTGGTTTACTGAGAAACAAGAATAGTTTCTTCCCTGACAGTTCTGGTGAAATGTTTACCTTGTGAAAAAAATAATGACATTTTGAGAAAAAAGATATTGTAAGGTGAGTGGCTTTCAATTCTTTCAATTCTGCTCAAAACATTGAGTTTCTATCCCCAGCATTTCTCTTCCCATCAGAAGCAACCCCTGGGCACAACCCTTGACCCAAAAAGTCACACTGAAAGCAATGTTTTCATGTTTGCATGAGACCTGTGGTGACTTTTGCTACAGACAGACACATGCTGAGAAGTAAGTTATGACTCTGAAGATGTTAAGGGGCCAACTGACCCCAAACTCCCCCTTGCTCTCTCATCCCTGTCAGCAAAAAAGATTGTGTGAGCTTCAAGAGGGGTCAGTCAGGCAACTTCAATCCACCTTCCTCAGCTGTGTAAACTCAGCCTGCTGCTAAACAAAAGCCTTTGTTTAATGCCATTCCAGTGAATGGCCAACTGCAAGCCTGGTCAGATGGAAACTGATATGAAATGCAGATGCTTTCAAAAGCACAGCATTTAAATTTTACTACAAATTTCCAAAACACTAGGCTGAGAGGGAGTGGATGGGACAATGACAGCAGTACCTTGCAAAATCTGCATTTTACAGCCTTCTTTTACCTCTTTAACACTTTTAACTCCAGTGCAAACTTGTGACCCAATTTTTTTTTCTCATGGAGCTTGCATCATGTGATGCTGCTGCTTCACAAACTCAGTTTGTTTAACCTCAGATGAAAAGATGTAACAATTGAAAGGAGCTTTAGATACTGACCTTGTAGGACCATGTGAATCAATGGTAAGGGCCACAACCCATCTCCAAAAATGGTAAATACTTTTACACTCAGTTTTCTTTGATTGCTATAGTTAGAAAGATGTTCTAGAACTCTGAAATTACCATGAATCAGTCTTCCCTTGGACTTTCAGTGTGTAAAAAGGTGCAGTTTCTATAGGGCCCGTCTGCTGTAGCCCATGGGAATGTGCCAGGATAGGCTCTGGAAATTTTTCCCAGAGTTATAAGCTGCCAGGACTCTACAGTTTTGTGTAACAGCAAAGCACTCGTGCTATGAGCAACTATGAGTGACACTAGGCATGGATGTGATGCGCCAGTCACTCCCTCTTTTCCACACAGTGCTCTCCAGCAGACAGTTTTGCCTAGTGCTGGTCATTTACGGGTCAATAACAATAAAAAAACCTAGTTCTTCAAAAGAGGACAACAGGACTTTCTCTTATTCCCTGTTTCCCTGAGGTCAGCTTGTTTGCCCTGAGACAACCTGGAAACCTCCACTGTTTAGTAAGATAATAAAAGTTTAAAAAGACTGACAATCTTCATCAAGGACACATCCTCCAGCTTGTTCAGTACAGTGCTTAGCAATTCAATATATAGCTGCAGAATATATTTTCACTGGAGACAAAGGAAAAATAGCCTTTATGTGAGGGGAATGAATCAAAAAACTTTTCAGGCATAAGGTCAGGGGTTGAAGGCACAAACAGGCTCTCCCTGGGGGGCGTCCTTAAAGTAGTGCAATTAATATATCAGGTAACACAAGGGTATTGTTTTGCTGCCAAGTAGATAATAATAACAGATAAAGGGAGAGAAAGCTGCAGGCTCTGAATAGCATTTGCACGCCTTCCATAATGTGTCTGGAGCAAGTTCAATTTCTGGGATGTCGTAGTGGAAAGAAAAATTCTTTGTAACAAGAAAAAAATGGATTTAGAAGCAAGATGTTGGTCAATGGCAAAAAAGATCAAAGTACTCAAAAGAGACTGAGCCTCCAACATTTAGTGTTATCAGCCAGTTGTGAGACACTCCCAACCCCAAGCTCTCTTTCCCTAGCAGCATCATGCCTACACTGAAGACAGACTTCAAAGAAATGAGAAGAGGTAGTCCCTGCTCTAAAAGATGTAGGTCTTATGTTGTGCACTCATCTCCTATGAACTCTGATAAAATAATTTTACAGCTTAAAATGAGATCAACACTTCCCTTCTCAGAGCACTTGGATTAGACATATAGCATTTCCCAAAAAAATGTGAAATTTCCTTTGGCACATAAAACTGCATCCGAAGGCACATGTAAAACACTGCTCCTCTGTAGTGCTCCTCTCACAGACCAACCTGCAGTTCAGACAGATCATTCAAGTCTCTTATGTCAACAGTGCCCAAAACTGCAGGAAAATGCTTTAGGGGTATGATTACCTCAGTAAAACTCCTGTAGGATCTGTAGACTGATGGCTGAATTCCTAAGGGAAAGCAGAACTGTATGACCTCAAGTCAATCCAGAGAAGAAGGGCAACCAGCCAGGGAAAGCTGTTCCACTCTAAACTGATGGAGGGAAGGAGAAGAAAATAAGTGGGACTAATGGAGCCTCAAACAGTTACAAATCTATCACTGCAATGCGTTCATGAGTCATTTTTGCAGAATGAAAATAAAAAACAGGCTTTCCATAAAGCAGAGAAAAGCCATTGTAATATGAAAGCCTCAGAGAGCTACATCTTTCTACATATGCCTGTCACAAGTTGTCACCTGAGATGAAAGCAAATGCTTCTAGCTTCAGAGTGCAGAAGTTACAGCTACAAAGAGAGGATAGCTGTGCACAGCTGTGAAATAGAAACAAAGGGTTAGGGGTTTGATCAGAGATGAAAAGGTCAGAGAATTATTTGGGCTTTCCTCAGCATGCTAGAGATGGCTGGTCTCAGGCACCTTTCTGGTAGCCAGAAAAGCCAATACATGACAACATCATGTGCAGCTTGCATCAGCCCTTGGTACACAAGATGATTTCTCAGTACCACTCATGAGCTGATTGCTGGCATGGGAAGTTTAGGGGGGAACATGAAGCCAGAGTAGTTGTCCCACCTTGACTAGTTACATTTTATGGATTACATGTCAAATGTTCCCCACCTGATACTCATTGTTAAGTATTTTCTTTTCCTCCTTTAATAAAAGCCTGATTTATATCTGCAAGTGTGAAGAATTAACTTAGTGAGTACCAGAAAATTTTTGAGGGGCTTATTGCGATATTTTATTTGTGACCTGTTCACATTTGAACTGAACTTGATGCTGCCTAGAAAAACCACAAAGAAAGGAGGGCTGAAAAACTCTAGTTCCTATCCATGCATGGACAGAAAAAATGCAAAGCACACCCAAAAGAAATGCAGACTCTTATTAGCCTGACTATAGCACAGCATTCATAGTTTAGCCTGAAAGCTGTCAGGTGATCTGTGCACAACTAGGAAGATAATTTCATTTCTATATCCACTAGTATCCACTCAGAGGCTTGTGCAGGTGCAGTGACAGCAGTCAGATTCCAGCTTCACTCTCCTTTCACTGGCATTTTTCACCAAAACTGCACAACAAAGGCTTAATACTTCAGCTCACAGTCATTCCTGATCAGACCTCAGCCTCCACGCATATGTGGAGAAAGGTCTCAGTTTTGAAAACAGGTTATGGATGACCCATCCACGCTCCACAGTCACTGAAGCCTTGCAACAGGCTGACCTTCAACTACCTTCGTCTTTTGCGTGGCTGCCTTTTCCAGGCATCATAGACCACTGAAATAAACTGCAGTCCTCCCCACCACCACATTTTGTTGAAAAAAATTCCATCACTCATCAAAATCACTGCAAGCTGTGACTATTCCACTAGGGACAGATGTATTTTCTTTTATGACCTCACCAGCCTTTCAGCTGCTAAAGGACTTTGCCAAGGCTCACACATCTTAGAACAATGGAAGAAATCTTGCATGCTTGACTAGAGACCCTATTGACCAAGCAGAACTTTATCTATAGTTACCATGTTTCAGCATTGTTCCCCAAACACCTGGGCCAAACCAAGCATTTCGACCTTTACCACGTCTAAACAAATTGTTACAATCTAATTTTCTAAAAGACAGTGTTACAGGAAGCAGTCATAGCCAAAATCACAGATTGACTCAGTGCTTTATAACTAATTTTTGTAGCTGTAATGACCAAGTTTCTTTGCACTGATCTTATTCTGAATGCAGCAATTAACCCGTTCACAAGAAAGCTGAGAGTGCCCACACCACAAATATATGGATACAGATCTTGCAGACACATCCAAGCTGGCTTTAGACTGCATGAATGAGAAGGAGTACTAGAATTATATGAAATGCTAGCAGCCACAAATGCATCAAAAACAGGAAAAACCATGTTGCTCCAGAGACTCTTGTAATTCTCCTAAAGCCATTTGATGATTCCCACAGGAAAGAAATGCAGCTCTTTTCAGTAATAGTGAGTGAAATTTGAGATCAAGAAACCACACAGAAAGACACAGAAACTACTGTGACTGAGCAGCCCAATATGAAATAATTAGTTGCAGTCAAGTAGTATTAATGTAGTTTTTCACAGCAAGACAGATTTTATTTGTAAAGATAATCTTATACTGTTTGAACATATCTAGTGCCTCAAATAAACCAAACCACAACCATAAAGGCACAGTTTTTGGTGTTGAACTATGGCTGCAGCAGGACCATTTCAGTGGCAGAATGATATCTGTACTAAGCTGGTGGGACATTTTTTAAAAAAGATAACTAAATCAAATTTAACTGAATCAAATAGCTGATTCTATTGTTGCCAAGGTTCCCTCTCATTGCTCTCCATCTACAAATGCACAGATCTCTCTTAGTGTGTGCTACAGCTAAGTAAAAGTATCTGAAGTCTGAAGTTATGGCTCAGGTAACATTCAAAGTTAGCTGGCAAAAACCTCCTTTTGAGTCAAGAATGCAAGATAATCTGTCTGTATACAGACATTTCTCCAACATTGCCCAAAACCAAGAAACTCTTCCAGTACCTGAAGCGACAAGAAATGTGGAGAGAGACTGCTTAAAAGCCCATAGAGTGACAAGACAGGGGGAATGCATTCAAACTGAAAGAGAACAGGTTTAGATTAGATATTAGCAAGAAATTTCTTACTGTGAACCTGGGGAGACACTGGCACAGGTTGCCCAGAGAAGCTGCAGATGCTCCATCCCTGGAAGTGTTCAAGACCAGGCTGGATAGGACTCTGAGCTACCTGGTCTGGTGGAAGGTGTCCCTGCCCATGGCAGAGGGGTTGGAAGTGGATGATCTTTAAGGTCCCTTCCAACCCAAACCATTCCATGATTCTATGAAATACAGATCTGATGATTAAGTATCATCTCTCTAACTTCCCCACAGAGCAATCTTCAGAAGCTTCTTGAGCATATGCAGCTGAGTTAAAAAGAATGGGTAGGATTTGAAAAGCAAAGACATGTAGTCAGCAAATAATAAGAATAAAAAATAATTAAAAACAAATGTCAATGGTTTCATAAATATTTGCCCTGAAAACAACTTTTTTTGTTGTATGCAGTGGAATGTTGTTTGATTCTCCTGTGAAAGACAAGTTATTATATGTTATAGCCAAGAAGATGAGATGACCTCTGTTTTCCCTTGTTATGATAAAGTTACAGTGGCCTTTTTCACCCAGAGAACTTGTTTGGTTGCAAACCTATTAATTCAATAGATCATTGCATTTTTTGTTTGTTTATTTCCTTACCAGATGCACCTCCTTCATTGTGATTAGTGGAGGTTTTAAACTAGTGCAGTGAATTATTTGGATATAGGATACATGAGGAATCTTTTTCCTTCATTTGGTTACTGTACAGAAGGTACCTTTGCACAGAAGACATTGTGATTAGTGCCAGTTCCTGGAGACACAACAGTGCACTTTCTGACCAAAGCCACAATCCAGCCTAGATTTGGGGCAAAAATGCCTGCTTGTTATAACAGTAAGTTATACACAACTACCCTTCTCTACCTCTTACACCTTTGAATGTCACCTAACCCATTACACTCTCTGATGAAATGTTCAAAAGTAGACTCAGAAAGCTTCTGGATTGTGATGATTATCAAATTGACTTGTTTGGAATTAATACTTCATTACATTGCAATAAATTTATAACTACCTGAGAAAGCCAAGAAAAGCAAGAACCTGCAACACTGGTCATCTCCTTTTTCCACAATGTCCACTCAAGTTCGAGCCCTTGTCAGTGAATTTCTGATCTTGCAGCTCCTGGTAGGGATATCCCATTGCAGAGAAAATAAAGCCTGATCATTTGGGAAGCTCCTTAACTGCAGAATCTGTAGAGATCCTCTGCAACAGAAATGACAATGAGGTGGGCTTTCAGAACAGAACCTCAGTCTGTTGTCTGTGTTCTAAGCACCTACACCATGACTCAGAGAGACCTCTGGGGAACCATCTGCTACTTCTGCTGTGTTCCATTTCCATATGGTTTGATACTTCTGTGAAAAATTTAAGGGCATGAGTGAAAACATTTTACAGCCACCCTATGTGCCCCATGTTTCTGTTGGAGAAAGTTTCACAGACTAGCAAGAAACAACAATAGACAGTCATAGAGCACATCAGGATATTAGAGAAAATTGTGCTCTCATACAGGTACTCTGCCCTTGGACCCATATCTCTCTGGCAGCCAAGCAGTCAGCCAATCTTTCACTTATTCCCATTTTCCAGGAAGAATGTCAAAGACTAGTGAGTTGAAATAAGAGTTTAAAAAGGAAAGCAGAAGCTAAAAGAGGGATTTATTCACTGCTTCCCATTGGCAGGCAGATGTCCAGCCACTCCCTGAGAAGTGAGGCCTCAGTAAGGTAGTGGTTGCTTTGGAAGACAAATGCTGTTATCACTAATGTTGTCCCTCCTCCTCCTTTCCCCCACCTGTTATTGCTAAGCATGGTGTCCTGTGGCAGTACAGGACATTCCTTTGGCCTATTTGGGTCATCTGTCCTGGCTGTAGCCCCTCAGAGTCTTTTACTCACCCCAAGCTTCCTGGCTTTTGGCTGGGAGGTGGGGGAGGTAGAAAGCCCTGACACTCTGCTAGCACTCTTCAGCAAGAGCCAAAACACTGGTGAGTTATGAGCACTGTTCTAGCCTCAAATGCACAGCACAGCAGGCTACTGTGCAGAAAGCTGACTTCATGACCTCATGCCAGACCGACCCAGTGCCCAGTGCCAAAATTAATGGAAAAAATTATTTACAGTTATCAAATAACTGCTTTCCAGCACTGTTTTTCTTGTAGGGAGCAGCCCACCTGAGTGCTTTGTTTTCTCTTCAGAGTACAAGAGAACAAAAGAAATTCCTTCTCCCTAATAAAAAACTCTATTAGCTTCCACACAGGTGTGAAAACTGGAAACCTGGGGAGCTAACAAATTCCCATAGACCCAGTGACTGGCTAATCCCAAGCTGAAATGAATCAAACTTCAACAGCACTGTCAAGTGCTCAATGGCTAAGGTAGAAGCAATTAAGACTTTTTAGAGCTCTTTCTGTTTCTAGCGTCTCTATTTTTCCATTTTGTCAATTTTCAAAACACCAATGAAGCAAGGGAAAAGAGAGGTCAATATTAGTCAGAATCTGGTGACAAAATACAGAAAATTGGTCTACTTCACCCACACTGTTAATCCAGTTGGTAAATTCCAAGAACAATGGGGAAAACTCTCAGATGTTAATCTGGTTTGACAGACTTACTTGGGTTTAGATCACTTTGTGCTTTTTCAGTAGTGTGACAAGTCTCAGTGTAAAACCCAAAGCCCCTTTCCTCGAAACAAGACCACTGAAGGTATTTTGTGCAGACATTCAGAGAAGTGCAGTGAAATGTTGCAGATGGTGGGTTGATTTTGGTTGCAGTAGTGTTAGGGGAGGCTCTTGCAAGGAGTTGGATAGACTGGGATCTCCACCCCTTGCTGCAGTTATAAAGGCACCAACATCAAAGGAAGGAGCCAGGGAGGAGTTGAACAGCAAACTCCTTTCCTCTGGAGAACTGGGTGAGGAATGCTGCAGAGCTGTTAAACTAGTAGGCAAGGAATTGTTTCGTGGGAAGAGAACTTATCTCTTTCTTCTGTGTCCCAGTGAGAAAAATGTGGCTGAAGTTTCTTTTGGCTATTCTTCTCTGGCATGTAGCAGCTGCAAAGGAACCTGAGCCGTAAGAACTACCCTCTTACTACTATTAGTATTTGTGAAAAGGCTTTAAAGACAGTGCTAGTCAGTGTTATTGATTTTTCTCTAAAATTTAAATACTGCCAGGGCTCATCTTTTATATCTGGAGAGCTAAAGCAGAATGGGGATGGCAAGTGAACAATTCTCATTTAATATGATCAGACCTTCTACCTATTGCAGAACTTCCATGGAAATTGATGTGTGTCCAGATAAGGCAATAGCAGTAGTGACAGCAGGGTGCTTTGCTAAAACCAGGTGGTTTTATCTGGGCCCAGGGCTCAGATAAAGAGCAAAAGGGCAAGAGCTGGGGGCAATAGCAGCTCTGAGCTAGTTCAGAGCTGCAGAATGGAGTGAGGAGCACTGGCAGTGTGTCCTATATAATCTAAAGTAATTGGTGGGTACTTAATAATAACAGTGTTATGTGTTTGTCCTGTTGAGGCTGTTTCTCCTTTACATATGAATGTGATCACTTTGATGTTGGAATTCCATAGGCAGTATGTCCTGATGGTGCCTGCTGTCCTCCAAAATGACTCTCCAGGTCAGGTTTGCCTGCAGTTCCATAACCTCAACGAGACAGTATCTGTCAGAGTAATCCTAGAATACAGCTCTGTTAATACCACTATTTTTAAGAAAACCATGACAGCAAGCAGTGGTCTACAATGCTTTGACTTCAAGGTAAGTTAATTTTAATTTATGTCCCCATGGAAAAGGATTGTAAACAGGGACAAGAAAGTTAGAGAGCATGGCAAGGAACAAACAGGGAAAGAAATAAGACTTGTTAAAGGAAAAAGGAAGCATAGAAGAGCAACATAGTAACAGAAAAGGAGGCTTTTTTTGCAGATGCAACTAATAAGAAAAAGCGCAAGAAAGGTGATGAAGCTGGTTGAAGTGAGCTTGTGTCTCATTGCAGGAGCCCAGGCCACAGGTATTGCTGTTCAACAGGTTCGGGAGCAAATGACTTCAAGACTAACAACCTCCCCATGTTTCTTCTTTCTTCACAGATTCCTCCTGTCCACTCTGCACCCCTGGCTTTCATTTCCTTCTCTGCCAAGGGCAGCACCATCAGCCTAGAGGAGCGGCGGTCAGTGATGATCTGGGACACAGAGAGCATCGTCTTCGTGCAGACAGACAAACCCATCTACAAACCAGGACAGACTGGTGAATGTCCACTTTGTCCATAACATGACCTTAGGAGGCAATTTCTTCAGGCAGAATTTCTCTGTCTGGTGTTTTTCAGGCTGAACTACATGCTAGACAGTTTATTCAGAGTTCTTGTTAAAACTATTAAGTTATTTGCTGTGGAGCCTAGGGAGTCATCTTCAGGATGTCAGGAGACTGTCATCCCACCATCTCCATTATTTTATTCATCCCTTCCTCCCAGGTGACAGAAGCTATTACTGCAGCTGTTTCATTACTGGTGACAGGTCAGGATAGTGGAGAGAGGTGATTAGATCAATACCTGGCATAAGACAATGCTTCCCTCTGTGGTGTTGGTCAGCATCAAAATAGCCTAAACAACAAGAGTGAAATCTGTTACTTTAAAATTAACTGAAAGTTGTTAAAGACAAAATAATGATATTTACTTTCTGGCCTCTGAAATGTTTGGACTCTAGATTTTCATCTAGAGTTTCATTTTCTTGCAGAGTTGTATTCCTGCACTTATGCTATCCCCCCATCCATGCTTCACACATGCCCATTAAGTAGAGCTCCATTTTTCTAGATCCATTCCTAAATTAATTTCTAGGCTTTAAGGTTTCTAGCACATACTACAGGAAACCAGAGAAGACTTCTTCCCAGAGATTAGTCACATAATACAGCCATTAGACTAGATTAGTTTTACTTTAATTCAGATCAGTTTTATCTACATAGATACACAGTATGAAGAAAAGCTTACCATTTGGAATTTCATGCCACTAAGGTGTGCAATATGGGTTGTTTATTGGTCAAATGGCTTGGTTTTGACCTGGGGCAAGCAGCAGACAAAATCAAATTATGAAAAGGTAATGTAGTTCTTACTTCTTCCGTCAATCCTTTCTGTGAGGTTAAACTTCCATGAAAGTAAACTTTTCATTACTAAAATAAAGGAAACTTTTATGAAAGGGTACAAGAGCTTGATGCTAGGGAAAAGATCTTTGATCAAAGACTGTGTAGGGTTCTTTTACCTTCACAAGCACTTTATTATGTGCATCCTGTGCAAGCAGGACTGTTGGAAGACCTGTGAAACTGGGAGTACTAATGAATGTAAAACATGCTTAGCCAAACAAACTATGGTCAGTGCTAACACTCTGTTTCTTGCTTTTCCAGTGAGGTTTCGTGTTGTTGCCCTGGATTTAAATTTTAAACCCGTTCAGGAGAAGGTTAGTGACCAGTAATATTCCCCTGTATTTCAAATTGCTGGGAGACAATTTCCTCTCAAATTTTATATAGAGAACTCCTATGGATAAAATGAGATGTTGCGGAGACTAAATGCAAAAGAATTAACCTGATTTCCTAAGCACATGCTGTAATCCAGACTTTCATTAGAGTCACAGGGAAGAAGGCAAGTGTAAAGCAGTTTGAATTCCTGACACAACACCTTCTATTGTTGCTGGGAAAGAGACTCAAAACCCCCTCCACTTTGTTGCTACAGACATTATCTTAGCTCTGACCAGAAAGCCCACGGTTCAGTCTCCTGCTGTTACAGTTCAGCAAATGTTGTTTGCAGGCATCAGTAAATCATCCACCTGGTACTTTGCCCATTTTAGAAATGCGGGAAATTGAAGAGAAAGTGCTGCCACAATTATTTATCTCCTCAGGGATATTCTTTCCACTGCCAGCAGTCTCTCGTCATGCTCATAGTGCATAAGGGAAATTAATGGAAGGGTCTTCACTGGTCTCCTCTCCTGCACTCATAATGCAGGAGACAGCATAGTGGTAGCAAAAGGGCTGGTACTAATAAGAAGCACAAATCATGGTTTATGTGCACCTCCATGAATCTGTTCACTCATACACTCTGAGATTGTGCTAAAAACAGTATGAAACTGTCCCACCATTCTCATTTCATCTCTCTCCTTTATGCAAGCTTCTTATTGAAATAAAATTGCTGTTAAATTGATTAAAATAAGAGATGAAGACCTCTGATGTATTATACTGAATATTGGTTATATACTTCAGTATATAGTATTCATAGTATTATACTGAATATTGATTATATAGTTCTCACAGCCCTGAGGAAAAATAATTTGTGTTTGATCAGCCACCTAATATCTTCTTCCATTCTGTTTTTTCCTCTTTCAGTACCCCTTGATTGCAATTCAGGTAAGAAATTTTTATGTTTGTACTGCATTACTCTGGGCACATGTCCTTACGTGGGTTTGAATGTGTCCATACCCAGAAAAATCTTGCTGCTGAGTACAACAGCAGAAATTAACAGAAACTCCTTAACACAGAACAAGGATGCTCTTTGAGCTTGGCATGGAAAGCACACCTACAATCATTCCAGCAGTCAAAATTCTTAGTGTTCTTATGTCTGCCTTTAATTCCCTCCCTCCCCTTTCCCCATTTGCTCCACTTACTTTGGGATATATCTTTTTGTAACTCTAGTGCTGCTAAAAACTATGAACAAATATAGGTTGTGAATACAAGCACTAACTATGTCAGCACTTTCATGGTATTTTCTGGTGATTTTTAAAACAATATCAGTTCATGTCTAGACAGCATACTTACAAGTTTTCATGTTACACTGTGAAGTCAGGGGACTTTATTTTCTTTGCAGTGAGAACATACATCTTTTGAGCCCTCCACTTGTTTTTCTTCCAGCTGTTGCTGTAAAGAGACAAGGAAATGGTGTGAATGAGTTTTCTTTAGTCTAGCTAGTATAACATATACTGAGAGGAAAATGCCACCCCAGTGAATGCAGAAGAAAGGTTTCCTTCCTTCTTCTGGCAGCTGAAAAAAAAAAGCTGGGGTTGCTAAAGGCCAAGATTTGTGTGGGATAAACTTGGCTGAAGGGAAAGCACAAAGAAGATTTTCTTTCTCTCTCCTCTTGACACAAATCTAGAGCAACATATACTAAAGAGCAGGAAAGAGCAGTATTGTGAAACTTTCCCTGATGATTGAGACTAATAAGTAGGCTGGCAGAGAATGCCTAAAGTGGGAACAATAGATGAGAATCTAACAACAGTAATAATAACATGAATAATCAGACTACAAAGGTGCAATTTAGCTCAATGCACGTGCATTAAGCAGCTTCTCCAGTGCATTAAAGCAACCTGCTCTGTTTTCTTCTTTGTTGCTGGTTTTGTGTGGTAGTAGCAAAAGATTTCCAAGGCAAAAAGATTGTGAGTCTGTATTCTTTTTTCTTCAGGATCCAAGGGGCAACAGGATCTTGCAGTGGCAAAATGTGAAGTCGGAGATGAACATTATTCAGCTGGAATTCCCACTCACTGAAGAGCCTATCCTGGGGAACTACAAAATTATTGTAGCAAAGAAGTCAGGAGATAGAACAAATCACTCATTCCTTGTGGAGGAATATGGTAAATGCCACCCTTTTTTTTAAATTCAGTGTAGGAAACATTAGCTATGAGCCCATATGAAGCAACCTTTTTGACTGCTAAAACTTCAAAAAGCTTGCTAAGAAATGCAGCTTCAATTAGTTGTCATTAAGAACTGGGGAGATTAAAAAAGAAAGAGAACAGTAAAAAAAACCCGAGAAAATTTTACAATTTTTCATACACTCAGCCAGAAAAATAATCAGCATAAGAAATCAGCAAGTTGATTGCAAATTTCAATGAGACAAACTAAATTTTTCCCACCTATGTCCATGAACTTTCCTTTCCAAAACTCCACAAGGCATCTAGACATCACAGAATTAATTTCAGAAGTCCTGTCTTCTCTTCAAAGTGTTGCAGGAATACTTCAGTAAGCCTTTGCAGATCAGGCCAATTCTTAATCATACTGCCACCCAGGTTCTGAGATCCCATTCCCTCTATGACTAACAATAAGATATATCCTCATTTTTGCTTTCATCTTAGGAGGGTCTGCAAATTTACAATATGCCAGTATTGGGTTTTTTCTTTTTGCTCTTTGTCCTAGTGTTGCCAAAATTTGATGTCACAGTCAGTGCACCAGAAAGCCTTACAGTCCTGGATTCAGAGTTCGCAGTGAAAGTCTGTGGGTTGTAAGTACCACATGCAGAGTTGCTAGGAAATATGCTGAAGTGGAAGAAATTCCCAAGGACTGGGTAAAGAGCCAGGGTTTAGAGAAGAAGCCAAAATATGTAGGACCCCAGAAAAGGTTGGTGAGGGTTGACTTGGTCTCTAGAGCTTTAATTTATTTGTGTGCTCTTTTCATTTTATTGTGTAAATATTTGATTCTACATGGTGTTGTGCAAGGTAGATAAATCTTTTGAGAGGTTCCCTGGTAAAGTAGGATGTGTCCACTCCCAAGAACCCACTTCAGAGGGAGACCTTCATAAAGCAGAGCACCAGTACATTCTAGCAGGAATCTTATGGTTCCAGCTGTCTAACTCCCCCTCCAATCTTGGTCCTTCAGAAGGACCTTGCTTACATCAACACCAAGATCTTGTAATTTGGAATACCGAGTTGAAATCCCAATCCCCTAGCAGATATGAGGAGTTTTATAAAGGTATTTGGTTTTGCATTCAAAGTGTAGCTTTGTTTCATAGGTTTAGGTATGAAAAAGAACTAATTTTGATTACTGAGTTGTATTTTCTATTTTGTTAAAGCATGAGAATTAGGAAAAACCCATGAAACTATTCCATGCTCTGGCTTCCCAGTGAGCTGCTGTCCTGAATCTATTCCTGCACACATTAGTTTAAGATTGTTTGTCAAGCATTAGCTCATAGACCTCATCAGATCATATTTCCTCTTCCCCTAGGTACACCTATGGCCAGCCTATCGAAGGGAAAGTCAAGCTCAGTGTGTGCAGGGATTTTGATTCATACGGGAGGTGCAAGAAAAGCCCAGTTTGTCAATCATTTACCAAAAATGTATGATACATAATTATTGTTCCTCTTCATGCTTGTCCTCTCTTCTGTGTTCTTGTTTCTCTCCCTTTGCTCATCTCATTTTGCTTTCTCTCTTTGATACTTTTCTTCACCCTACTCATCTCTTTGTTTTTATGACTAGCTAGGATCTTGGGGTACCTCATTTCTCTTCTTGGCTTCCTGCAGGCCTGAAGGATTGACATGTTTCTTCTTCATGACTCAGTTTCCCATAAACACGTATAAATCATGCATAAACATGTTTAAAGTACTGAGAAAAGGCATCATTCTCTAAAGAAGGGTCCTGTGTATTGTCAACACCCTTTGCAAGATATGATCCTTGACAGCAGGATTTGTTTTCTTCCCTGTCCAGCTGGAGACAGATGGTTGCCTCTCCCAGGTCTTCAGCTCCAACATCTTTGAGTTACATCGCACTGGTTACATGAGGAACCTTGATGTGAAAGCCACTGTGACAGAGAAAGGAACAGGTAATCTCTTCCAGACAGACAGAAACAGCAAAAGATGTGTGGTCAAGAAGGAGAGTAGGAGATAGCCTCTGCTTGCTGAGTACAAGAATGTCTCCCTGAGGAAGGTCGTTTTTACAAGCCCAGGGACCATCTCCAGGCAAACTCTGCTGATGCTCTGTGCAAGACAAAGTGTATCTTCTCATGACTCTGGGCATATCTTCCAGGCCTGCAATTTACAGCGGCTCATGTTATTTCCATAACTCGGGTGATGAACACCATACAGTTTGCGAACATGGACCACCACTACAGAAGAGGAATTCCTTACTTTGGACAGGTAAGCAAGAGCTTGGAGGCCTGGTGTTGAAGATGGTTGACAGGCAATCACATAACAACAATGATGGCAGTATCTAGGGGACTGTTTGGGGTGGGGGTGTTCTCCCCAGTCTTCTTCCCTTACATGCAATGCCCTACTGGTAATTCTGAGTGCTGAAGACTATTAGTTTATTCTGAGTTTGAATCTGCCAGAAATACTTGAAATCAGAACAATTCATTAACTAGCATTTGTCTAACTTGCATTTTAAGCTTGCTATAAATCACTGCCTCTCTCTTCAGAACTGACCATCACATGCCAGCCAGACATGAATAGAAACACTGGTGGATTAAGGAAGAAAGAGGGAAAGGAATTTAAGGCACAAAGAAACTCAGGAAAATAACAAGAGTTTCTGTTTCAGAAAGGTTTTTCATTATTTTGTTTTATGACAATATCTACATAACTCTGACAGTTGTTTAAAGGGTAGGGATAAATCTCTCTACTTCAGTTCATCTTTTGCCAATGAGGAAAAAATAAGGGGGACCAGTAACACTGAAAGCAGATGAGATCGTCTTTCAAGGGTGAAGTCTGTAAAGTCTATTTAACTTTCTTATTTGATTCCCATTCCCAATCTGTTCTTTTCTTTTAAAAAATCAAAATGAATGCTCATTCCTAGCAACATAGAATTTACTTAGTGGGATCTGTTATTTGTTTAACACATAAACAGCAGAGACGGTATAGACAGAACCAGAAAAATGCTCAAAACAAAGATGTGGAGAAAAGGTTTTCAGACACTGAAAATAGCAGCAGCAGACTCTCAAGACTAGGGGAGGAAAAAAAGGAAGGGAGAAAAGAAAATATATTTTTAAACTGGAAATGTATAGTCAGAAAGGACTAATCAGGAAAGAGATGAGACATGAAAGTTCTTGCTCCACAAAAAGACATTATCAATGATATAGCAGATGCTGAGGAAGCTCCTGCTCCAAACCTCATAAGATAGCTCAGATAGTTGCCAGAAAGTGAAGACAGAAATTTCAGTTGTCAAGTACTGCTTTGAAGGAAGATGAAAAAGGAATTCTTCTGTCTGGAGAGCAAAGGAGTGCAAATATCAGTATCTACATATAGAAATACATTCAACATGTTTCACATTCCCTTTTACAGATCAAGCTGGTGGACAAAGACAACTCTCCAATTTCCAATGAGGTTATTCAGCTATTTGTTAATAACAAGAATACAGACAACGTCACCACAGATCATAATGGTGTTGCTGAGTTTAGCATTGACACATCTGAAATGTTTGATCCCGAGATCAGTCTGAAAGTGAGTACAAAACAAGGCTGAATAGAGACAAAGAGAGAGATGGCTGCTCTCAAAATGAACCCAAAAAATGATGGGATGAGGTATTAATTCTGGTAATAAAAATACGTTTCTTCATCTTTCTTCATTATGTAGAGCTCTCAAAAACTACTATAAGAGGAGTGAGGAAAACATCTGAGCTGTTACAATGCAATGGAATGCTGCAAGGCTGCTCTTTCCTTACCGATTTTGCTTTAGATGCAGTTCTTATCCATATGCATTACGTGAACTAATAGTTCTGATGTCAGAATGTGATGACGAGTTCCCTAGTGATATATGTTTGTTTTCCTTTTCTTCCCTACTCCCTCTCCTGTTCAGGCAGTTTATAAAACCAGTGACCACTGCCACTATGAAGGCTGGATAGAGCCTTACTACCCAGAAGCATCTCTCTCTGTCCAGCGCTTCTACTCTTGGACTAGCAGTTTTGTGAGGATTGAGCCTGTGTGGAAAGATCTGAAATGTGGGCAGAAGAGGAAGATCACTGTGCACTATGTCTTAAACACAGAAGGATACAAAAGAATCAACACCATTAATTTCTACTATGTGGTGAGTATGAAGTTGTGGGTTGGTTTGCTGAACAGGCTTTATTGAGCATCTATCTGGCAGTCCATCCACAGGAATTACAGCAGTGAGTCATTCTCATGGTATTCTCTGTCCCCCTTTTCCCTTCCTTTTGCTTCTGCTTTGTGACCAGCAGCAAGGTTCCCAGAAGCAGCAGTGGGAGCATTCAGCATGCCCTAAGGCTTATGTTTAAGCATTTGAGATCATCTAATTGTACATTGTCCTGTTGATGCACAATGAACCTGATTGCTGCTTTCTCCCTCCAACTTCTGCCAATTCATCCATGTCTTGATCTTCTCTGCACAGGGCATGACAAAAGGCAAGATTGTCCTCACAGGGGAAATTAAAGTTAATATCCAAGCTGGTAAGTTAAGTTGCCAATCCCTATTTTTTCATTAGAACAAACAAAGAAACAACAAAACACCCAGAGTTTGGTTGAACAGAGCAGCAACAGGAAGGGCCGTATCTCTCTCCACCCATGCATGTGTGCCTGACAGTAGCACTACCACTGAGATCACTATAAAATCATGTTTAGTCCAGCAGTTACTGAATTTTATATTAGTCAAATAGTGTTCTCTAAAGATATTCCCAAAGGATGACATAGGGAATGCAGCGTGTCTGCTTTAGGATCCTACCTGAATATGGCCATATGATTAAATCTACAATAAATCTGAGACCACCTGGATTAAATCTAGACCCATCATCTCCTGGAAAATTTTTCAGTTTATCATCTTGAGATTGCTCCACTGACTGATAAAGTTACATACCTGTTGAGTTTGGCTACTACTACAGTAAATCTTTGATATTCCTTCCTTATTGTTGCCTTTATTTCTTCTAATAGGCCAAAATGGCACTTTCACCATTCCCCTTGTGGTCAGGCAGAAAATGGCTCCAGCCCTTCGGTTGCTGGTGTACACCTTACACCCTGACAAGGAGCTGGTGGCAGACAGTGTTCAATTGCCAGTTGAGAAGTGTTTCAAAAACAAGGTGAGAGGCACTAAGGTATAGCAAGCCTTTCCTGCTGTCAGATAAATACAAATTCTTTGTGTATACATCCACAAGAGTTTTGTTTCTTGTTTCCTTCTACTTCCCTCTACATTATTTCTTTTATTTTTCTTCTCTTTGAGCTTATATCTTTCCTCTACAACTACCTCCTGGCCTTATCATCAGAAGATATATCTTGTTTTAACATTAAGAACTTTTCAGGAGACCCACGTCAATCTCAAATGATTCTTGCCTCGCTTAAACTCTATTAGTGTTCCATTCAGTTTTTAGACTTTCTATTCTTCAACATAGTGAACACACTTTAGACTTATTCCACTTCATCATTCAATCTAAGTTTTTACACTTTTTTGTTGAAAAATGCAGTTTAGATTTAGCAGAACTAAATACACATAAAAAGGAAAGCCAAAATAGCAGTCTCGGGTTAAATATTTCTTCCTCTTTTTTTTTTTTTTTATTGTACATCTTCATTCATCATTATAAACTCAGATTTCACCAGTAATACTTTTCTAATCTTTAGCTCCTAAAAGCTAAAATGCATGAAACTACCGAACAAAACAAACCAAGTGACATTATACAAAATGTTTCTAGTTGCCCCTCCTATTTTTTTCCTCCTATCTAAAATAAATGGGAAACAGATTTTGTTCTGAATAGACTGAAAATCTGTTTTATACATTTGCTAACATGGGCCATGGACCTAGGAAAAATAGTACTTGCTCACTGTCGGGTTTATTACATGTAGCCAAGTCATAATAAGGTTCGATTTGATTCGGTAATGACAGCAAAAGAATCACACTTTGTTTTCAATCACTTGAGGTAGCCTTCATTTAAGCTATCACAGGAATCTAAGTGTGCTTATTGCCTAAGTCCCTGTTCTAACAGAGGCCTGGCCAACAGCTACAGTGAAGACCAGACATTCTCCTCCAGGCACATCTTCTGTGCCTTAACAGAAAATCCTTCTGCTGTCCTTCTTGTCCTCCACTCACACACACAGCCAGCAGCATGGATTAGTCATGCCAACATCTGTTTGATGAATTTCAGGTTCACTTGGAATTCTCTGAAAAGCAGATGCACCCAGCTTCCAACATCAGTTTGGTCATTGAAGCTGCTGCCAACTCCTTCTGTGCTGTGAGGGCAGTGGATCAGAGCGTGCTGCTCCTCAAGCCAGAGGCAGAGCTGTCCATGGAAATGGTAAGCTGCCAAATGCCTTGTCTCCTTCCACTGCTTCTTCCTCCTCCATTACAGTGTCTCTTCACTTGAGATTATTAGGCTGAATTAGAGTTTTACGGCTTCTGGCATGTGCCAGTCATAAGCCATCTCTAGTAGGCAATAAACAGATTTTGTTTCATGTGGATTGTAAATCCTCTTTCATCTGGGATTTAGTTTAACCTGTGACTGGTTTTTGGCAACACAACCCTCTAGCATACCCACTACTCCCAGTTTTGTGCTGTCAGCAAACTTGCTCAGGGTAGACCCTTGCTGCAACATCTAGATCATCAAGGAAGATATTGAGAAAGATTAGACCCAGTACTGGAGTACCCTGTGGTACATCGCTGGTTGCTGGTCTCCAGCTAGACTTTGTGCCACTGATCACTGCCCTCTGATCCCAACCATTCAGCTGTTTCTCAGTCCAGGAAACAAAATGGTTTCAAACAGGTTGTCATCTCAGTTTTGGCAATTTGCAGTACTTGATGGTGTAAGTAAGGTTGAGGTTTACATACACACAGTTACTGTTTCCTTTCCCCTCACAGGTATACAGCCTGCATCCCCTACAAGACTTTCAAGGCTATGTCTTCCGTGGGTTCAATCTAGAAGAAGACTCCCAAGAGCCCTGTGTCTCATCTGACCACATTTTTCACAAAGGCTTGTATTACACACCCGTAATGTCTGGATTAGGCCCAGATGTGTATCAATTCCTCAGGGTAAATGTCCTGTACATTACTTAAATATGCTTTAGTGAGTTTCTGCTTATGTAGTGTTAAATTCTGCAAACAACCCTATTAGTAAAACTCATAAATGACAAACTTTCCTCTTACACCTCTAGTCTCAATTTATTCCAGTGCCTACTGTGATTTTCCACACAAAACTCCCAAAAGTCTCTATATACATGTCTCTGGGCACCTCTGTGGTGGAAACACAGTAATGGGAAAGAGTGAAGAATGGAACAAACCTCATCTACAGTGTGGTTATGGCTAACCCTAGAATGTGTTTTTTACAGGATATGGGAATTAAATTTTTTACCAACTCGAAGGTTCGACAACCAGTTGTATGCACTGGTGAGACTGTAAGGCGTCAACCATATGTAATGAATGCAGGGCACGTGGCTTCTGCACACCATGTCAAATCATCAGGTAATACAGAGGACAGGAAAGAGATTTTACCTTTCTTCTTAAAGGAAGAGGTATTCTTGTTATACAGACATGGACTGTACTCATTAATCACTTTGGTTTTTATATTAAATATTGGTCTGGCTTCAAATGAGGTGGCTTAAGCTAATGGCCAATGCCCAAAGGAGTTTTTCAGGTCTACATTTCTGATTCGTGTCCAGTTTCACACCGTGAATTGTTGGCAATTGGAAGTGTCACACAAAATTAATTTGACTGCCTTCTGTTGATTCCCTTCTGACCAGAGCTAGTTGGAAAAGACTGTGTGACAGTGGGAACAGTAATCAGAGCTAAAAGCCTAGTGACCTGAGTTCTAGCCCTAGGTCTTACGCTTATGAGAGACCAAAGTAATGTTTTCTTTTTCCTTGGATATAACCACCAGATTATACCTAACTGAGGGATATATTAGCAACATTTAATAATATTTGTGTGGCATGTGTGTATATATGAATATTATATATTCTCAGTTAGAACGTAATGGTAAAACACTTCTTGTCCTTCATACTGGCCCATGCACATTCAAACCTGTCCTTTCTGGGCATCTCCATTACATGAACCAGGCTTTCCTAAGGTCTCATTATCTCTTACCAGCTGAAGCTGCTCAGGAGGAACAAGAGAGGACACTCATCCTTGAGACTATTCGGGAATTCTTTCCTGAAGCTTGGATTTGGGATATAGTTCCAATTAAGTGAGTACTGCTTCTTTCATATCTGTGCCTTGCTTTAGGAATTAGTGAATATGTTCTCTGATGTCCTGCAAGGTTTCTGGCCCAGAAGACCTAGTTTTTCAGTCATCAGCTGTCCATCTGCCCTTCTCTTTTCCATGATCAAATTACCAAAGATATCCCTAGACACCTGTTCTCACAATGTGTGTACCATGAGTCATATTCCAGTCCTCAGAAGAAGAACACCTTTATTTAAAATATGGATTTGCAGAACAAGAATTCTGAGTTGTCTTTCCAAACTCTAGGATATGATGGGCAGAGGAACATTTAAATAGACTTTTCTCAAATTTTAGTGATAAATTCCAGGGATTGTACGTGGTATTTCTGCAGATAGAATAGGGGCAGTTCTGGTTCTCAAAACTTGTTGCATCTACTGAGAAGGAAGTTATCTGAAATTTACCCTTTTGAAAGCTTTCATTCTTTCTCCATTCCCATCAGCTCTACTGGAAAAACCAGCATCTCATACACCATCCCTGACACCATTACCAAATGGAAAGCCAGTGCTTTCTGTGTGGAAGAGTTGGCTGGATTTGGCATATCTGCGCCTGCCACCGTGACAGCCTTGCAGCCTTTCTTTGTTGACTTGACCTTGCCATACTCCATCATACGAGGAGAAGATTTCCTGCTTAGAGCCACTGTCTTCAACTACCTTGACCAGTGCATTAAGGTGTGTACTTCTGCCCACATTCTTAGACCTTATCCCATCTCCAAAGAAAATGGTGCAAGTGGCTGGATCTGCTCTTGACTGAGGTACTGCTCATTCTACCTGACAACAGACTATCCTCTGTTTTGTCCTCTGAATTTGTCCTCTCAGAACAAACAGTACAGAGCAAAGGGAGATCTTGTGAGCTGTGACTAGGGCAGATCTGTAAAGCAACTGTATCAAGATCCATAGAGAAAGGAAGCAAGTGCTTTGCAGAGTATCATTCACCATCCACAGATATGCAAGCCATCAATGGTTTCACTTTTCCTTGAGAAGCAGGTGTGCATAGGATGCTTAACATCTTGTGTTAACAGTGAGACTGTTGAGAGAAGCAAGAGGGCAAACTGTTCAGGTTACATCTGACAGATGATTAATCAAACATCATCATCATCTGAGGCCTTAAATCTGCCCTGCACTTAACTCCAGATGTAAGCAGATAGTGTCTCGCCCCTTCTAACAATAAAACACCATTTGCAATATGGTACAAAACCTTGATCCCATTACACTACTCTTTCTGTTCTCAGATTAATGTTTCACTGTTGGATTCCCTTGATTATCAAGCCAAACCCATCTCCCCAGAGGATGATGGATGTGTATGTGCCAAGCAAAGAAAGACCTATGTCTGGAATATTCTCCCCAAAGAAATCGGTAAGTTCTTTGAATCTATTTGGTTTTATGTTCCAAGATTGATACTAATTTATATCTCACCTGAAAAAACTTAATCCTTTTCCAACCCAGAGAGCTTGGTCTACCACTGTTCTTTCCAGTTCTCTGGGTTAAAGAGCTTGTCCACAGCTTCAGTGTGTTTATCATGGCCATTTTAGAGATCAGTTCTCTTCCCATATGTCCCACCTACAGTGACTGACCATTCATTATGTTGAACTACTTCATCTTATTCATCAGATGAAAATTCTAACTTTGTCAATCATCCTGCATGGCAGAGGTCCATTTCCTTCCTTTTTTTGCTGTTATTTAAGGTAATGTGGTGTTCAGCATTACTGCAGAGGCCAAGGATGATGAAGCTTGTGGAGACAAAGCTCCCAGGAACATCAGTATTGACTACAGGGACACCCAGATCAGAACACTGCTCATTGAGGTACTGCTGGCAGCTCTTACTGTTTGTCCTGCATTCACTTTCATGAGGAGACTAAAACACAGCAGAAGTATCAAAAGCAAATAAAAATTTTTCAGGGTACCTAAAGAAATCCTGGTATGGCTCGACCTTTTTGGCTGGGATAGGGTCAGGATGTTCAATCTAAGACCAAGTCCACTCCCATGAGATATCCTCTTCCATGAGGATCAGACATGTCTCCCTTGTGCAGAGGAGAAACTGGAAATGAGGGACTCCATCTGATGAGATCTCCCTTTTAGAAGCTGTCACATCATACATGGTCTTGTAAACTGTTGCTTCAATCCACCTGTTTTGTGATGTAGAAGGTTGGGGAAGGGGGTGGCATTTTGACACTGAATTTCTCCTGCATGCTTTTGTCTCATCCACCGTGTGTGTCTTCTTTCCACCTTCTTGCAGCCTGAAGGAATAAGAAGGGAAAAGACTCAAAACTTCTTAATTTGTACAGAAGGTAAGGGTCTTCTATATCACTGTCTTGAGAAGAACTGAAAGGAAGTTTGGAGTCTGCACTCTTTCCTGCAGTGTTTATTGATGCTTTCCCTTCCCTTTTTCCCAGAGTTGTCCATAGGACAGCTAGTATGATTCCAATAGTTCAGTTCCCTGTTACCAAATTCCTGTGTGGTCTGGTGCATATCACTGAGGCAGCATCTGTGCCTTGCTTAGATGTGCTCAGATGCTGCAGGAAGGCTGCTATGGAGCTCTCAAAGGGAGACAACCTTTCTGTGCAAATTATGTCCTGTGTTTCTTTCACTCATGTTGAGTGCTGTCCTCTATTCCATAGATACCTGTAGCTTACAGCTTTCCACCTCTGGTGGGAATGGGAGAGGGAATGTAATGTTCCTTTCCACACTATCTCAGTGCTGACAGCAAACAGCACCTAAGGTTTCCCAACTAACCTGAAAGAGGCAAAAAATCTGTTCTGACTCTCACCAACCAACTCTACCAGCTGCACCACTGAGGGAATCCCCAAGGTTCACAGATACTACAACCTGTGAGCACCAACCCTACCCTGTTTTACTGGTTTCTATTGAGCAATGACATTGACTACACCACTTGATCTTTCTTCACAATTTTGATTTTTCTGTGTCCCCTTCTCTCTTCATGTTCTTGGTGAATGCTGTGAGTTTCACTTTATTGCTGTCACTTGTGTGCAATTTTGTACAGGAGCACTTCAACTGCTATTAGTATTCCTATACAAATGTCAACTATTTTTCTCCACAGATCACGTAGTTATTCAAGATATATCTCTAGAGCTACCTACAAATGTTTTGGAAGGATCAGCCAGAGCCTCCTTTTCTGTTGTTGGTAAATATATAATTAATAAAACATTTTTTAAAAAGAAGATCTAGAAAATGTAACATGAAAGCTCTTTCAGGATTCAAAATGTGAATTTCCACTCCTAGTGTGGAAAACTTTTAAGAAAAGAGACTGAGACTCATCTTGTCCAGCAATGCTCGGCATCAGCAAGATGAAGTTTAAATATCAGTTGCATCACTCTTCACTATTCTGTTTAAATTTAGCTCATTTGAAAGTCTTTCTCTGAAGCAGCAGCACAGTTCTGACTTATGATCTCAGCCAGATTCATACCAGTATGGCATTTTTCTGCACATCCACCTACAAATCAGAGATGCCAGAATAGAATAGAATCTATTCAGTCTTTTCAGGACATAGATTTGGTTACATGACTCACCAGCCATAAAATTCTTGCTTGGTGACTTTTAGAAGCTCTTTTCAGAAATTCCTTGCTAGGTCTGTGGTACCTTTCCTAGAAATAACAACTAAGAGGTGGGCTGTGATACACCTGCATTATCAACGTCCCTTTGCAGCATTAGCTGTTAATTTTGCAATAAATGTTTGCAATAAATAGCTCTGGCTATTCCCTTCCATCCTCTGGAAACAGAAGTTTCCTGTAAGTTCCTTTCATTTCCAACAAGAAGTATTTGCTTGAAGTGTCAGCTAAACAAGGAGTGTTTCTGGTAAGGGCAATTTAGACTATGTAAGGAGAGGCAGGGAAAGGATTCTTTGTTGGAGGCAAAGCAGAACAAAGTTCTGTTCAGAAGGTTCCCAACCCCTGCTAGGCTTTTATTACTCTGGCTGTGAGATGGAAATTACTGGTAATTTCAGTGGCCACGAATTGTGCTGATCCCCCCACTCTCATCTCCTCTTCCCCAGGTGACATCATGGGCACTGCCATGCAGAACCTGCACCAGCTCCTCCAGATGCCCTTTGGCTGTGGAGAGCAGAACATGGTCCTCTTTGCACCCAACATCTACGTCCTGGACTATCTGAACAAAACAGGGCAGCTGAGCAGGGAGGTCAAATCCAGGGCCACTGGATACTTAGTGAGCGGTGAGAGCTTCGTGGTTCCCTTACAATGTGTGCTGAAATTCCTGTTGAGGTCCAGAACAACAGAAGCAGCAACAACAGCATGGCTACCCTGGCAGATGGCATCACAGATGTAGCACAGCCCAGAGACCCAAGGATTTGCCCTGAACAAGACATTTTTTATTTTCCTTTATCTTCTTATTTTATGCCTTTTTGCTGACATTCAACTGCCACGTTTCTTTTGAGGTTTTGTCTTCCAGTCCCCTTCTCTTTTCCCACTCAGGCACAGCATGTATCCTGATCCTGTACGTTTAGTTGGAGCACAGAGCTGATAGAGCTCTGCCTATTCTCTCAGTGTTTCTGCCAGACAAGATGTTCCATACTTCCATTCATAGGATCCCTCAGAGCTCCCCTCCTGCTTGTTAGATATACATTGCCTTTCCATTCTTTCCCAGACTAATAAGTCAGCAAACAAAATAGGGTTGTGCTTTTACATCCAAGAACACCTCCTTTTCCATGTTCTTGCAGGCTACCAGAAGCAGCTGTTATACAAACGTCCTGATGGGTCCTATAGCATCTTTGGCACCAGAGACAGGGAAGGGAACACCTGGTGAGTGACTGAGAATTGGCTCAGAGATTAATTACATTCAATTATTATGGTGCATGTAAGAGGCAACTTTACTGGCTGAATCAGATGTACAGAGCTGTCTAGGACTGGGCTTTGAGAAGTACTAAAGGAAATGTTTCTCCATCCTCTGCCAGGCTGGGTGCATGAAAAGAAGTTGATCCCTAAAGACCCAGCTGACTTTCTGATTCATACTCCTGCTGTCTCAAATGAAAGCCATTGCACTGTAGTGCTCTGCAGACAGGACCAGCCACAGAGCGTGCTGGACATCCTCTCCGTGTCCCATCTAGCTACTACTCCTTTAGCTGTTCTCTCTCTGAGGAGCACACAAAGAGAAAGCAAGCCACCAACACGCTGGCTGTAACTCTTCATGCTCTTCAGCAGCACGAACGGGAGGGCTGATTTCTTCTGTTTCTTCCAGTGCTCATCTCACAGCTCCATCTTTCCCTTGCAGGCTCACTGCCTTTGTGTACAGATCATTTGCACAAGCTGGTCACTTCATCTACATTGATGAGCGTGTCCAGTCTCAAACCCTGATGTGGCTGTCCAGCAAACAGAAACTAGATGGCTGTTTCCGGAGTGTTGGGACACTCTTCAACAATGCCTTGAAGGTAGGAGAGAATCATTACTTGGTCAAATTTATACTTTTTCACTACGAATATGTTCTCCAATTACTGCAAAAAACTGTATTTTGCTCCAAATGCCTGCCTTCTTCCAAGGGCTAATTCTCCACAGCTTATAATTAGTAGTTTCAGCTCAGTCAGATTTTGTCCACCTACTTTATATTTATGTGCACCTGAGATAGGATTACAGGACTGTAAGCTTGAAGGAGTGATGTTTTTGGATTTAATGGCAAAGGGCTTCTCTGGATTTGTGAGCTATTCAAGAGCTATGTGAATGCTTTCTTTCCCTTTGGGCTGCCTCCAGAACTGTCCATACTGTCTCAGCTGGGACATGACAATTGATATTCTAAGGCTCTCATCTGTGGCATTGACAGATTATTCCTCTCTCCATGTTGTTTTCAGGGAGGAGTAGATGACGAGCTGTCTCTTTCTGCCTACACCACCATTGCCATGCTGGAAGCTGGGCACTCCAGTTCGGTAAGGAGACTTGCCTGATACTCAGATGGAACTGGTGCCCAGTTGTTGCCTTGGGTCCAGCATCTGCTAAATTGTCTAGGTAGTAAAGAGAGAGAAAGAGAGAGAGAGAGCTCCCAGAGTAGGTGACCATGGTCTGTATCTACACTGGTTGCAGTGATAGAGAAAATCCCCATCTCTACACCTCTTAAACCACCAGTCTTTGAGAAGAAACTGTACAAACCTCCGTGGGATTACATCTTCTATTTGTGAGACACAAAGCATTCAGTGACACCCTTTAGCTTCCAATAAATAGATTTGACAGGTAGAAACCTACACACAACAGGTAGTAACCCACACACTTTGGCTTAGCTTCAAAGACAGCCCAGTCAAGAAAGTAAGTTGTTGCAGGTAAATCTATAAAATCTACAAATGGAACTAAAAGGTATGTTGGAAAAACAAATGTCTTTCAGAGCAAAAGCTGATCTGTCCTTTTCAAAAACTTGGCAGTATGAAGGTGACTACAGAGGAGATGTTAGACTTCAATGCATTAGTTAACCTCCACTTTTTCATATCCTTTCTGGGGACATGGAGTCAAATTGTACCTTTTTTTGTGGGTGTGAACCTAGTACATCACAGAATTAAAGTGACACCAATGTCAGTGAGGATAGAAACCACTACGTTAGATTTGTTCAAGACAACAAACTCTTGACTATAGAAATGCAGAGCAAATAATTATCATGGAGATAAGAAGAAGGAATTATCTGTGAAATCTGCAGACCAACTTTGTCAAGAACACCATTAAAAGCTACTTGATATGTTTGGTGTTTTCTGAGAAATCCCTCCTTGAATAATTCTGTATTCTCTCTCCTGAAGTCATTATACAAGCTGAAGTCCCACTCTCATTGCTATGATAGTGACAGGATGAGGAACAAGTTTAAAGGAAATAAATTTTTGAGCAGGTGAAGTTTAAAGAAAAGGAAATAAATTTTTGAGCAGGTGAAGACTACTGTCCTGAATTAAACCCACATGCTTTTTTGTTTTTAAGTACCCTGTAATCCGAAATGCCATTTTTTGTCTGGAGACTGCATCTGAGAAGAGTATCAGGGAAGTTTACACTCAGGCACTCATGGCCTATGCTTTCTGCTTAGCTGGCAAGGCAGAAAAATGTGAATCATTCCTTGAAGAGTTACAGAAATCAGCAAAGGAAGTTGGTGAGTTTCAGTCACTTGGGGAACTTGGGAAATGGGAAGATGGAGCAGATCTTACTGATGGTCTAACCTTGACAAGATTGCGAGAGTGGGCACATGAACCAAACTACATTAACGATCTGTGGAATTAATCTGCAGTGCATTCATTGATGTGCAGGGAGTCCTTTTGAGGAAGAGACCCGGATGAAGTGAGGCTCCAAGGCAATACAGAGCAGTGACACCTGTAATCAATATTGGTTCCTCTCTTTGTTTATTCAGATGGCTCACAGCACTGGGAGCAGGAGGAGAGGTCTCCATCAGACAAATCTCCCTCCTTCCTTGACCATGCCCCTTCAGCTGATGTTGAGATCACCAGTTATGTGTTGTTGGCATTGCTCTGCAAACCCAACCGGAGTAAAGAGGATCTCACAAAGGCCTCAGGGATTGTGCAGTGGATCATCAGGCAGCAGAATCCCTATGGAGGTTTCTCTTCTACCCAGGTGCCAAAAGTGCCTTCCACTCCACAGCTAGTCCTAGGAATCAGGGCACTGTTTCAGGGTTCCAGCAGGGCTCTGACTACCTAGTCCTGTTTCTCTTTTCTAGTTGCTGTCTCTGAGAGAAACCAAACCTTTACATTAGGAGACCAAAATACTTTCTTCCCCACTCCAACCTCTCCTTAACTATAGAAAGAGTAATTTGACTAGCAATAAATATAGATACTTGTGTCGGGGATAAGCCTAGAAAACACCAAGTCCCATCTGTCAGATGACCCATGAGTTCTGTAGCTCCCCAGAAAACACAGGCTTCACCATTATGAAAAACTCTAGAAGTGCACTCCACTTCTCAGATTTTATGTTCTGAGACCCTTGTGTCAGGAGAGAGATTCTCCTACCCTAAAGCATACATGAGAGAATGAAATGTCTCCTTTTGTATGGGAACCCTAGAATTATACACAAATTCAGGAAGAAGCAACTGTGATGGGTTTTGCAGCAGTGACTTTGATCTCCTCTGCACTGGTCATGCTGTGTAGCCAATTTTCTTTTATTTTCTTTTTCTTCAGGACACGGTCATTGCCCTTCAAGCACTTGCTGCTTATGGTGAGGCCACCCACAAATCTGCTTCACAAAATGGAGTCAAGATCACTTCCAAAAAGCCTTTTGAGAAAGTATTTTTTGTCAACAATGAGAACAGGCTCCTGGTGCAACAGACTCCCCTTCCAGAGGTCCCTGGGAAATACAGCCTGACAGTGAATGGCAGTGGATGCGTATTTATGCAAGTAAATGTCTGCTTTCTTCTTCATTGTGTCTCACATTTTGCATACAAGATAGCCATTGTTTTGATGATTTTCTAGTGACTCCTCTTTATTTTTCCTAATTGCTTGATTTTCCTAAACCATTTAAACACTTTTTGTCCCATTCCACATTCTGGTTCCTGGGGAGTTCTGGCATGGAAAAAGAGTCCTTTCTGATCAACATCTGATTTCTTTCTGAGAGGTGACTCTCGGTACAAGGACCTTCACTGTTAAAAAGTAGAAGTCTTATGTGTTCATCATTGATATAAGCAAGCATCTTCCACATAAAACCAAGTGCAACATTTCCAGAAAAGTTCACTAAGTCTGGTTTTTTTTTTGAATGCAAAGAAAATCTTTGGCATTCTTGAACAAAAGGGTTTTTTCCTCTTCCAGACAGCATTGAGATACAACATTCACCTTCCAGAGGGGTCCTATGGATTTCTGCTTTCAGTACAGACATCAAATGCTTCCTGCCCACAGGACAGACCAGCAAAATTTGATATTGTCCTCATAAGCAGGTAATGTGCCACCAGCAAACCAGCTGCACACAGAAAACATTGCTGTGTGTTTTCACTTCAGCTTATGAAGTCAAGAGCCACAGGCTGATCAATATGCTGATGGTATCAGCCTGTAAGACACAGTGTCCCCAAAGACCACTGACAGGGCCCTCTGTTGTTTCAGTTACACAGGGAAACGCAACAGCTCCAACATGATCATTATTGATGTGAAGATGCTCTCTGGCTTTGTTCCTGTTAAGTCTTCCCTGGATAAGGTAAACTTAGAGGAGCAAGCCAAAATTACCAGAGGCATGGTTAAGAAGCATTCAGCCACAAACCCTGTGAGGTGTTTGCATGGCTGCACTGTTCATTACTGGGTGGAGGGAATGCCCTCCAGGGAGCTTCAAACACACAGAACCTCCTATATTTAAAACTAGGAAGGGTTTCAGCTCAAGCCTGAGCAGATGGCAGCTACAACTGGGAGCTGGCTCTGCCCAGGTAGGGAAAGGGTGGGAAACATCTCAGATCATACCAGAGTCTGGCAGAATCCCCCAAGTAAATCGCAGTGACCTGTGCATTTGGAAGGAGCTCATACACCCAACTGAGTCAAGTGGTAGGTTTTTGTCCATCCTTTCAATCTATTCAGCAATATTTGGACTAGAAAAGACAACTGCCAGCTCTTGAAACTTGACTAGGAGAAGAATGAATACCACAGACATGCAGCAGTAGGGTCTGAGGCAGCACTTGTTTCTTAACGTTTTACAAATATATTTATCTCCATTTTCTTGTTTCAAAGCTCATTGACAGTCAAACAGTGATGCAAGTAGAGAGCAAGAAAAATCATGTCCTCCTTTATCTGCAAAATGTAAGTTCTGGTCACTGTCTATTTGATTTTCACAAAGGATGGAAACAGCATGCAATAGGTATAACCACAATATAGATATACCCTATGTGGTGCATTTATCATGTTCTCTTCCTCAACAATTTTCTATCACTAAGCTGCTTACTTCCCAAACTGCTTGTAATTTCCCAACCTTCCAAACAGCTTCAAACTGACACCTGTCCTACCAACAAATAAAAAAATCAAAAAAGTTTTTTAAAAAATCACATTGAAATTAATCAAAATTCTTTCTCCTTTCAGTAAAATGCAGACAAACATCAGAAAAGAGGTTCTATTGTGTGCATGCATGCCTCTTTGCTAGGCTTCTTATAAACCTCGGTCTTTCCAACACGACAGGAAACACTGCTTTCATTCTCCCCTGGAAAGATTTTCTTTGTTTCTCTTACATTAGATCATTGCAAAATTTTACTTGTAATCTGATTCCTGAATCAGAATTTACTTAGTAAACAATTTGCTCAGGGCACTGCAAAACTAACAGAAGCTAATACTCCAGTGATGGACACTGTAAATTGATTCACAGTTTCTTGGTGGCACATAATGTCCATGTCTGAAATGGGAGGGACTGAAATACTGGACTTTATCATCCTGACTACTGGGAGATCCTGGAAAATTAAACTCAGTCCTTTGGACAATTTTCCCACCTCTGGCAACAGGATATGTAATAATTACAGAATCCAGTGATATGAGCAGGACAGAAAATCTATTAACTTTTCAGTTCAGTTTCACTTTGGACTCTCCACATGTTTGGATAATGGCTGTCCCATATCTGTAGGTGTGGCATCAGTGGGATTTGGAATATGCAACCTGTGAGTTACCACCCTTGTCCCTCTAGATGGTGATGTACAAATAAAAAGACTGATGTGGTCTCTGACCTTCCATTCCAGATCTCACAGAAGAAAAGTAAAGAAATCACTTTCTCAGTTGAGCAGGACTTTGTAGTGACCCACCCCAAGCCAGCACCTGTGCAGATCTATGACTACTATGAAACAGGTATCTTTTTGATTTTAACCAGTGTGAAGTGTGGGGGAGGGGCAGGGACAGCAGAAACAGTGCCTTAAGGGAGAGCATGTACAGCCCTGCTGCAACCAGCACTCCTCTGGACTCCATCAGCACCTGAATCTAGGGCCAGGGGAGAGACTCATTTCACTTTATTCACCTTGGTCTCATGCCCAATGCAATCAATAGGCATGACTAGAAAGTTATGAAAATACGTGCACCAGAATAAAGGATATTTCAAGGATATCCAGTTTAAGCATGCATAGGTTATATCCACCTCCAGGGAAAGGCACAACAAGTGTTCTCCAGGGTAACAAGAACGTTTCTATTCTTCCTCTCCAGAAGAGTATGCTGTTGCTCAATATTCATCACCTTGCAAAGAGGTTGTTGCAGAAATTGACTAAGGATTCAAAAAGGTAAGTGAAAGCCAGTAAATAAACAAATGGGCAGATAAGAAAGTGAACTACAAAGCAGCAAAAGCAGAGTGAGTAGAACAGTAACCATTCTTGAAGAAATGAAGTCTCCATGAGGCTTCTCAGAGAGCTGAGACTGGCCAGATCCTGTCCCATGACACGGGTGGAATCCAAGTGGGGACCACGTTGCTGTTCATGGGAAGAGATTAGCATGTAGAATGAAAACCAAAGTATAGAATAATGGAAAGGCTGGGAAATACCTTCAAAGCTTCCTCAAAAGCACAGATATGTACCAAAGAACCATTTACCTATGGCTGTCCTTGAAAGTCTTCCCTCTGGAGTCTATGCTTCCCAGGCCCCAGCAGGGTTTTTCACATGGACTAAGAGAAACTTTTTCTGGGACAGGAAATACATTATCTGAGGAGAACACGAGGTGACATGAATCATGGAGACAGTGTATTAACTAGTCAGGGGTATAATGCTGCCTGGCTGTAGAGGAGGTCAGGTCTGCATCCTGCTCAGCACAGCAGTTCTGGTGGCTGTTGTCTCATGAGCAGTTTCTCAGGAGTCCAGGCACAGCTTGCTGCGAGACCTTGGTCCTTCTTTTGTCTGTTTCACACAGAAAGAACTGACTACCCTGTATCTTGAAAAAAATGCATGTGTTTTGTAACCTGCAACTATTGGTTCTCACTGAGGTTATTTCCTTTTGGATTTTCACCTTCAGGAGCACCATAAATGTTGAACAAGTGGTCAAGCACCCTATTTTCTTCTGTCATGAAGTCCTGGAAAGAGCCATTGCATCACAGTGGGACCTAGGACTCACAGTGGGACTCTGTGACGTTGATTGAGCTAGCGTCTGACTCTCTGTTTCCTTTCACAGCACATCTCTCCAGCTCTGTAGCACAATCGTGTATACCTTTCCGCCAATAAACTTCTTTTACACTGGTCATTGGCTTTTTTTTTAGTGTCACAGAACAGGCATTTTGATAATGGTCCACATGTCAGGACTTCTGGCTGAGGGAGGATGAGGAGAGGAACATGCTTGCCCTGCCTGCAGCATTTGCTCGTCCTTCAGCTACAGCAGATAACCACTGGCCACTACTGCAATACGCATGGTGTTCAGTGCCCCACATCCAGAGATGGCACCCACTGCTCATAGCTGCTGGACAGCCCCTCACCTTTCCCCAGGCCTGAGACAGCACTGCCTTTGCCCCTGTGGCAAAAGAGTAAGGGTTTAGGTGTGGACATCACAGAGTGATGCCCAGCAGGGAACAGGGTGAGGAAAGGGACAGCTTGCAGTCCGGACCTGTGAGTGCCTGGACCCACATCCTCCATCTCACCCTGTCAGGCCCTCCAGTTCACAAGTCCAACCAGAGTTCGACCAAACCAGTCCAGGATGGATCATGGTAAGCGCCACCAGCAGCGAGCCTCCCCGTTTACCCGCACCTCTGCTCATCCCCTACCTCATCACGCTTGGAGTTGTGGTGGTTCCTGCAAACACTAACACACTAGCAGAGCAGCATCGGGAGGGCTGGGGAAAGAAACACGGATGCTGCTCCTCTTTCCCGGGGGCAGGAGCGGCGCCGGCAGCCCTGGCCCATCCTGCAGGGCTCCCAGTGCTCGCTCCGCTCTCCCGCATCCCGGGAGAGGGCACGGAGCCTGGAGGGCACCGGGCGTGCAGCCGGGGGACAACGGGACCCTCCGAGCAGGGCCCCCAGCAGGAATTTAAGTGCAAACTGCTCAGGTGCCGAGGGCTAACATCCAGCCGAGGGCTAGGATGTGTTTCACCCAGGATCCATTCCACCAGGAGATTTGATAATAGCTGCACGCGGGCTTGCATTTTTTTTCCCGGTGAAAATTAATCAGGCCAATGGAGGATATTCCTCTCACCAAAACATTTTTTTTTCAAAGTGCACTAAAAAATTTGATTTTCAGAACCCCGCAGGGCTTGCCGTGTGGGATATGCATGATACTGATGTTATAAAAAGACACTTTCTTAAGTTCCACAGACAAGAAATTTGTGGGACATGAAACTGCTTTGGATACATTTCTGATCTCCATGCAGAATGTCAAAATTAAAACATCACTGGCAGTAGGAGGAAAAGGAGAAAAACAAGAAAGGCTGTGAATTTTGCATTCCTGACACAGCCCAGATTGTAGCAACTGACTTGATTTACATGAGCTTCAGGCTGGACTACAGCAAGAGAAATCAATAGTTACGGTAACAAGGTTGAAAAGGAGAGCAGACTGAGTGGATTTGGATACGGGGTGTATATATTCCTGAGGAATGTAAGGCCAATTAAGTTAAGGCTTCAGCATCTCACATGGAACTCATAAAAATCCCCTCAGGTCTGGCCAAATATGTTATTCTGTTCTGCTGAACATAGTTTCCTGGGAAGAAACAAGGTCCTGGAGAAAAAAAAATAAAGTGCATTTTTATCATACTTTTGAAATCTTATCTTCCTGCTAGGTCAAACCTGACTATTAAAATATCAAATGCTCATTTCCCACTGCATTCTCTTCCTTTGCATGCTGAAAATGAAATGTTCGTTACCCAATTTTATCCTTCAACTCAAACAGATAATTGCTGGTTGCAGTCAGATCTAATAAATATCCCATGCTCACACTCTCCCTCCAGATTTTTACATCTAGATCATGTCTCCCTGGCTTCCACTCCCACAGGGAACAGCAAGATTTTTAAAACACATTCCAACACCTCCAGGATGTCTGGAACCTTGGTGTCATGTTTCAGTCTAGGTTTTTTACCACACACCTGAAACTGAAGCAAGTATATTAATTGTGGGCTGAACAAGCCAGGGACACCCACCAGACTGAATGTCATTTCTTCCTCTGTCATCTGATAATCCTGAGGTGCCAGGGATCTGGAGAGTGTTCCAGGCCTCAGAAGGTAGAATTACTGTAATTTTTTAGACAAACACACTAAGCAAACTGTGTTGTCCAAACATGATAAAATCACGCCCACTGTCCCAAGAGCTGCTAGGGGTACGATACTGCTGCCAACTCAAAGGCACATGCACTGGCCTACTGTGCTTGGTATTGCACATCTCAGTTTTAAAAAGCTGAAATTGTTGTGCAGGATATTGGACTGAGTCAGAAGCACTACAATAAATGGGAAACTCCCAGCTTCACTGTGGGTATCTGCCAGTGTCCTTGTACCTGCTCTGGATGTCCTATGGGTCCATGCATGGCTCTGCTAGAAGTACATAAAAAGCTGTTCTGAAATGCAAACATTATTGATAAAAAAGTGTTCATGAAGTGTAATCATGTCATAGTGTCTTTGACTGAAATGCTCTGTAAGGTTACTTCTTTTTAGTGTTAGGTAATTCTTCGTAGAGTTTAGTTGTACCATGGGAATTGATTTGCTGCTCAAGTGGAGTCCACACTCAAGGATCTGCAAAAGGCTGATGTTATGGCCTAGTTAAGAAGACTTAAAATGTAATGCCTCACTTTTAGGATTTTCTTCACCCTCAAAAGGACATTTTGAAAAAAATCCTAAAAGTGAGGCATTACATTGAATACAGGACCTAATAGCCTCCTTGAAGGGAATGTCTCACTCTCCCCCTTTCTGATACTCCTGCAGCTCAGCACACTGATCTCCTTTCTGGCACACCACTGCTCCTGCTGGGCAAACCAGGATCTCCCTTAAGAACATGACTTCAGCAGGGCTTCTGGACCCCACGTTGTCACACTGTGTGTATATAACCTGGCAGCTGGGAGATCTTAAAAGTCCTGTTTGAGAGGGATGAAAGACATATGAACAAGACAGTCATAGGTGAAGGGAATAAAAATCACCACTGGCTACGGCAGAACTCTGTGCACACTGCTAGAGTGCTAACCTCACACATTTTTTCAGCCTCCTACCCTTTGACTCACTGCCCATAGGGAGGCTAAGACTGGGTTATTACTGGAAGCAATTGCATAACTGTGCCAGATGTTTTCTACTTCACTTCTCTAGAAGTGATAAGATCTAGGTCCCACCAGTTACCCTTACTGTCCTTGCTGTCAAGGCAAGGTGTGTCCCCAAGGTGTGTGCAAGGTAAAGCACATCTGGGAAGTCCTGTGCATTGACTGTGGCATGCACAGCTGGCTCTCTCTTCAGAGCCCATGGCTTGTCCTTTTCCCAGGACAGGCTCTCTAGCAGCACACTGTGTTAAAAAGGTTCCTGATAAATGTGTTCTCCAGCTATGTTACACTGTCATGGCTCACACACCTTCCCCTGACTGAAATGTCAGTTCTGTCCTGCCTAACAAGTTGCAACAGAACAAAGCAGAGGTGCAGGGGAAAGAGTTAAACGTGACAATATCTGATTTCCTTGCCTCATGCTCCACTAGGACTTTCTTGTTTGGCCTTCCTACAGCATCCTCACTCTCAAAAAGCCTGGACAAACACACCAGTTGAGCCCCAGCTCCTCTCTGCACCAGGAAAAAACTCATGTCTTGGGTATCAAACATTTGGCTTAGCACAGAGAGAGCCCAGTGGCCTTGCATGATGTTACCCAGCAAGGCAGGAACCCAGCTAAGCACAAAGCCCTTCCCCTTGGCCACCTCAGCTCACACAGAAGGCTCTGTGAGACAGGAGAGGAGCGAGAGTCCCTGCACACCTCTGCAGCAGGTGGGTGCTACACCAGGTGGGTGCACCATGTGTACAGGGAAGTGGCATTGGCACAGCCTTCTGCCACCTTCTTCGAGCAGCCTGCCAGAGGGAGGAAGTGATTTGGAGTTCTACTGCTTTATAGCTAAGTGAACTTTAAATCTAAATGGGAGAAATCTCTGAAATGCCTACACACTATGAGTATAGGTTTTTTCTACACTGGCACTTCTGCTCGTGGCCTTGTTCTATGAAGTGTGGATGGTCTCTGGGGATGGATGCCTCATGGCATCTGTTCTGTTGTTACATAGCCCTTGGGAGAAACACTTTTTTTCCTTCCATGTGCTCATTGTTTCTCTGTATGAATCTTGGCCTATTTACCTTTGCTCCTACCACTGTGCACCTCTGAGGAAAACCTGGCTCCAACACTGTTCAGCCTGACTTGAACATAACCTCAGGGCCAGCAGGAGAACCTTCATGAGATGCTTGTACCTGAGGAGAGAGGTAGTCCAAACAATAACTTAATAGCCAAAGCTAAACAGAAAGTCTATATGCATTTAATATATTTTTTATATGGTAAATTTTTATCTGAAGAGTCATATGACTCAAAAAAAAGCATAGTTGACTGTCCTGAGTGCTGGTCAGAGACACATTTATAAATGTTTTGGATTTTTCTACCCCCTTCCTTGGCAAAATTCTGAATAGTACAAAATCATAAATTAAAATAACTTGTAATTTGTTACTGCATCAGGGTTTATCTTCAATTCTCTATAATATCCAAAAATATCTGCTAACATGTGAGCAGTTTCCTATTTACACATTTTAAAATTATTAGGGATCGTTCACTAGTTACCCTGGATGGATTTTATAATGAGATTTCAGCCATTTATTCTACTCTGTGTGTGCTGTGTACTGTAAGTATCAAACACACACACTGTAGATTTCTCATGCCTGAGGGTAAACAACCTTATTTACAACCTTTTTTGCAGCATACAATATAAATTTCTTCTAAGGCAAGACCAAATTTATACATACTGTGGATGTTTGTTATAGCATAGCAGAGAAAGACAGAAAACCTCTATATGCCTTGTATGTGGCTTACCCTACAGATGGCCACCTCACATCACACAAAATATGGTCACAGGACCATTTATAAAATTCAGTTACCAATCTGGTTTTCAATTTAAACTACAAAGTGCATTAAAATGAAAATAATTCATTGGTGGTTTTGCCATGCCTGAATTTAGTCATTTGTTCACATGACACCTCAGAAATATGAGTTATATTTGACAGCCCAGCTGTCCACATCTGGGAAAGGCAGTTCATCTGCTGTCAGGTCCTTCTCTCAGGTCAAATTATTCAACAAGCAACTAAAGTGGATTATCTTTATTCATTCTGACATTTCCAGTTTCATTTGAAGTTCAGCTGATGAAGCTATTTTATGGTATTTCATTTCATTGTGTATCTTCCTGTTCCTGCTTGGTACAACTTGTAAAATGTTCATATTGTCTGAGGTTTTTTAATAGATGACCTTCACTTCACTGTGGTCTGTGAAGTATTTTGTCTCCTATACAATGAGAAACCCATTTTTATGTCTTTGGGTGTTGCTATTATTCCTGTTGATTTATCTAAGTACTTTTTCCTGTCATACTTTTTTGTCATATGAAATAAATTGCTTTGGGTTTGTTTGCTTTTGCTTTTTCTCAGGCTGGGAAAACTAATATAATAATTTTGATTTCCTTTAAAATAACAATACTGATGTTTGGGGTTTTTTTCTGTAGTATTTTTTCTGTCTTTAGTTGAACAGCTAATACAATTTGTTAACTGGAACTGTTCATACAAGTCTTGGGTTTTACAGTGGGTTTTTTCTCATCTGTCACCACACAAAGCTGATACAGGCATTAAGGAGAGACATTCCTTTGCTAGAGTTGCTGGTTTCCAGCAGGAGTTCTTAGGTGAAAGTGCATGGACCAGCTTAGGTATGATACCAGCATCTTCAAGAAATGTTTCCACAGTTTTTTTCTTTTCACACATGCCTGTTCTTCAAAGCCAAAAGTTAAAGTTCACTTTGTTGCTTGGCTTTGGCCTTGAGAGTCAATCGTTGTGCTACAGTCCTTGAGTAGACTTAACAGGATCATACTAGAGAAACAAATGTCTTTCTTGGGATTATTTATCTTTGGTGGCAGAGGTTCCAAAATTTCTTAAGACTTCTGGGGCAGACAAGGATTCCCACATGCACTACTGTTGTGATAGTACAAAGAGTATTTACAACCAAACACATATGCCTTTTCTTCCTCCAGTTGCAGTCAGCAGTGAGCCACTCGGCTTTTGGACAATTGGCAGTCACCTACAAAGCTAAAAAATAGAAACTGAAAAGAAATCAGAGGAAACTATAACAGGATTGGGTGAAAGTGATGTAAACTACAGAGCTCAATATCTTACTTTGTTTTCAAAGGAAAATGTGTTTTCTATAGTGGTCATAAACTTGGATGGGTAGGACACATCAAATTTTTGTGTCATCTTTGCCAGGCAAAGCAGTGAGGACTGTAAGACTCAGAGAAAACTTTGCAGAATGGGGCACGCTGTGACTGGAATTTATCAATATTCATGGTGGCCTGTATTAACTTATTAATTTCATCTTCTGTGTCAGTCATTCCAACTCAAAACAGTATCTTTTATAGTGCTGATGAAGAGGAACTGTGAAGGAAATATTGTGGAAATTTAAATCAGATTGCTGTGATTGGATGCTGCCCACAGGGAATATTACCATGTGCCGAACACAGTTCATATCTCCAACACTGCGGATTTCTGATGGGTTAAGGAAAACAGGGTATGAATCATTCAAAGATTTCTAATATAAACATTACCCAAATAAATACCCTTCCCCCACTTGCAGAGTCTCTGGCCAAATACTGTCCCTCTGTTCCAGCTCCTCCTTGCTGCCTCTCCCTGTTTCCGGATGGGCCCTGGCCCCCAGCCCTTATCTCCTCCAGCCCCTGGGCTGTTTGCAGAGAGCTCTTATAAAGAGGCTGACAGAGCACGGAGTGCAGGAGAATTACAAGGTGCAGGAAAACAGCAGCTCTGCTTGGCTCAGCACGACCTGCTCTGCACCATGGGGAAGGACAAGCTGCCCAGCAAACCAAACATCTTCCTCCTTCTTCTCTTCTTCCTTCCTGGAAATACTCCTCTCAACACAGAACCGTAAGCTACATGTGCGGGGGTGGGGGGAGGGATGTCTAAGTGCTCCCTTTTTCCTGCAGTTTCCTTCCCACTAATAACCAAGCCCTGAGTTTCCTGCACAGCTCTGACAGTGCTCCCCACTCCCATCCTGTAATCCCCCAGGTGTCGAGACCTGGGACCCCTCCCCACCACTATCTCTGCCAGTGTATTCCTTCCATCCTCTCCCCAGTCTCTGCCCACAGTGCCCACAGTCCTGCCTTGCAGCTGCCTGATAGTCCAAACCTGGATCTTCACAACATTTTTGCACAAGTATGTTTCTGCCTTGAAACCTCTCAGGGCCTGGGATGTTGTGGGCATGATGCCGGGATCCAGGTTCTTACCTTTCTCAGAGTATCCTCGTTTCAATCACTGAGTTACTTCTCCCCATTCTCCTGTTGCTTTTCAAGCCAGTTTGCTCCCCTTTCTGCTGCCAGTTTGTTTCCCTTGGCAGCCTCAGACGTGCTTGTTCTCAGAGAGATCTGTGACCTAGATTCTCTTCCTGAGGCGCGAAGGCCGGTGCCAGCGCCCTCCCTGGCCGGCCGCGCCAGGCTCTGCGGCCCAGCAGCACGGCTGCAGCTTGAGCTCGAACCGTGCCCGAGAGAGGGGCAGCCCGGCATGGCACGGGCAGGCTGCAGCCTGGAATGCCCACCCCAGCCTTGCCCACCAGACTGTGCTGCTCTGAAGCCTCTTGTCCAGGTGGGAGCAGCCTCCCTCTTCAGAGCTTGGCTGGGTTTCTCTTGCTGTGCTGACAGAGGCACAGCTCTGTCCAGCACAGGTGCAGTAATGCTTGCTGCAGAGATTTCATGCCCACGAGTACTGCCACAGCACTGGCAGAAGCTGCAGCACTGCTGCTGCCCCGTGCTGTGGGGTCAGAGGTAAAGCTGTAACTGGGTCAGCCTGAAGGACCTTTGACTCACGCTGTACCATCAGTCCCTCATTTGTCTGCCCTGTTTGGGTGCTTCTGGGGCAGATCAGCCAGGCAAGTCGGCTTTGGGGTAAGGCAGAGCTCTCTGGTCCCCCTACAGTAACTGATGTAACTAAGTAATCTTAATTCATTCTTGCCCAACATCAGAGGGAAAGGGAATGAAACCATACTGCTCAGACCTATGGACAACATAGAATCATAGAATGGCCTGGGCTGGAAGAGACCTTAAAGATCACTCAGTTCCAAACCCCCTGCCATGGGCAGGGACACCTTTCTCTAGACAAGGTGCTCAGAGTTCCATTCAACCTGGCTTTAAGCATCTGAAGATGGGGTATCCACAGCTTGACTGGGCAATCTGTGCCAGTGTCTCACCACCCTCACAGTGAAGAAATTTTCTACCTAATCTAAACTTACTCTCTTTCTTACTATCTAATCAAAATTTACTCTTTTTCAGTTTGAAACCTTTCCCCTTTGTCCTGTCCCTTGGCAATAGTCTCTCTCCATCTTTCTTGTAGGCCTCTTTTTGTCCCTTAACTGAGCCCCGTTCTGGGAGGGAAGAACAGAGAAAGGCTGAGAGATGGGAGAGAGAGGGGTGTTGTTGGGGTCCCCAGAAGGAAGACAGGAGCCCAGTAGGGAGGTAGCTCTGAGCAGTGAACTGCTAGGTTGCATAAGGGTAGTGGTTTTGCTGTGGGTGCAGGATAGATCAGATGCTGTATAAAACACAGAATGGAAGCAACCCTTGAACTGAAGACAAAAATTAAACTTCCAACCAAGACATGCTTACTGTGCCCTGTGCAAGTATGGGTATCACTTATTTGGGCAGAAATAGCTGCTGCTATTTCTGTTTAAGAGGTGACCAGCTGGGCAGGAGACACAATTAAGGCTCAGACTGCACATTACAAAAAAAAACATATTAATCAAGTTAGTGCAGCACTGGAACATGCTAGATGGTAGAAACTTCATCTATGGTGTCCTTTGCAAAAGTCCTGTTCCAGAAGGGAAGGTGGGCTTGAGATATCCGGAGGTCCTTTGTAACCAAAACTTCAATGATTTTGGAAGAATGCACCCAAAGGTATTGCTCTCCTGCTCTGGCTGTACATGTAAGATGTTTTACAATGCAGTGGACATACTTGGGAGTACTCTGTGTTTGGTCCTAAGTGTGAGGCCATAATGACATTAGAATTGGCAGGTATGTATTTAGGCTGATGAAGTTCACTGCCTTCTTTGGCTGGGTGCTTGTTCTAGTAAGTAGCTGAGAGTCAATACACAGACAGACATCATTCCACCTCAAGCTACAGTATTACCTTCTTTGTATAGACAAACTCACCATTTTTGCTTCAGCCACCATCTCTAGGGTCTCCTATTCTTCCTTGATGTGTGCCTCTGTTGGAGTCACTGCCTCTCCCATCAGAGCATCTCCTTGCATGCTGAGGTCTCTTTTGTCATCCCAGATGCTTTCTGTCCCGGAATGTGTATACATGGGGTTTGCGACCACAGTTGTTTAAAACACTCATGGTAATTTAATTCTTCTGTCTCTTCTAAACAACACATGCCCAAACACCTAAAGAGAGGTCTATAAACAGCATGGTTTATATATTTGTTTCAAAGGCAGGGAAGCCAACCTAAGGGGAAGCTCTGCAAGTTGGCCAAAATTTCAGCAGAACAGTGAACAGGAAGAGAAATGAGGCCAAATTCCCCACGAACTAGGTCATGCTGTCCTTTCTGTAGACTGGATGTCATTGTCACATTGCCAGTGCCACTGACAGGGGACAGGGGGAATGGCATTAGGGGAAGCAGCATGGGCTGAAGCCATGGTAAGAAGGTTGTGGAAGAAAGGAAATGCTGGAGAAAGCAGAGAGTCACAAGTTGTAACTCAGTCTCTGGGAGGCTGGGGTTCCCTCCTTTCACAGCTTCTGCAGCAGTGCTGACTGAGCAGCGTTGCCAGCAGGCAACTACATTTCACCACAGTGCTGCCTCATAGTGAAGGAAATGCAGGAGGCTGCTGGGATCCCACTGCCTCCACTACAGCTTTAGGACTCCCCAGAAAACTCAGAGCCCAGGCAAAAATGTAGCTCTGGATGGATGCATCTGTATTTGTCCTCTATTCTTTTCTGAACACTTCTTGACAGCCTGTTTGTTACTTATTACTGATTGAGAATTTTCCAAGGCTGACCAACAGTGCTCAAGTTTGAGTGGTAGGAGCTCACTTATTATTTTCCCTTTATGAACAGTTCATTTGCTATTTTAGCTACTCAGTTCTATCATATAAAAATCTTTTCCACAAATATCTAAGTCAATTTTTAGAATTTTCTTATCCTGCACAATTAGGAGAAAAATGTACTTTCAAGAACATCTAGGTATGTACTGAAGAATAGGGGTCTCAGCACAAACTGTGGAGGTTTGCACTGGTTCCTATCCCTTCTGTCCTATCTTTCAACCAATTAATCCATGACAGAATTAATAATTTGATTTATTAGTAAAATGATCCCTTTTATTGAATGGCAGCTTAGTTTAAGGGTCTTCTGTGAGGGTCCTTTCTCAAAAGCTCTTTGAAGATGCAAGTACACTTGGGGTGCAATAAAACACTACACCCTAAAATCCTTTGTGTGCTCATCTTAGTAAGGTCCCAAACTGCAAGCACTCACATGTTTGCTCAGCATATGAAGGATTTGGAAACCTGGATAGGCAAAGACTGGAGGAGTCAGACAAGTGGGTGGGTTTTTTCCTCAGCTGTTTTTAGTTAATGCCTTTGAGTCTCAAAAGGAGATTGTGGGATATACAAAATTCAATTAACAGCCTGAAACCTTTCAAACCATCCTTACTCCCTGCTGTGAAGCCAAACAAAACATCCTTTGTGAAGCACTCCCCATTAGCATAGAAATTGTTCTTTCTACTGCAAGCATTTTCCTGCTTTTAGGCTAATTAGTTAGACCGTTTAATATGTATAACCCCAAAATAAAATGAATGCTCATGTTATATGCACTGCAATTCTCAGGGATGGCAATGGATTAGGCATGCTGATTTGTTAAATTCCCTTCACGTAATACTGTTGCCTTAAAAGTGTTTCACATTTCTGATCTTTCTTGCTTCCCTCCCTTCACAGGCAGTACATGGTGCTAGTGCCCTTTCTGATCCACACAAATTCTCATGAGAAAGTCTGCGTTCAGCTGACCTACCTGAACGAGTCTGTGACGCTGAGTACCACACTCGAGTACCTAGGGGAGAACAGGAGCCTGATTGATGATGTGGTGTCAGAGAAAGACATGTTCACCTGCATCCCTTTCTCTGTGAGTATCTCGTCCTTGTGGGATGGTCTTTTGTGTTTATTGATGTGGCATAGTAGATCCAAACAGTCCAGAAATTAGAAATAAGACACACTGCAATCAGAGACCCCTAAGCTACATCGGACAAAAGAATTAACTCCATGGGGATGATTGACTGTGGTAGTCTTACGAGGACTAATTTTCCCCCGTTACCAAATTCTGTGTCCCACATGATACTTCTCTGCATGCATGTCAGAGAAGTTTTTGCAACTTTGGCTGACAGAATGTGCCCCATGGTTGTTTGATATATGTAAGCCTGAGATGAAACATACCAGTGTGGACTGAAAACTGTAGACGCTGGGGGCTTGTTAAAGACAGTGAGGTCCATGAAGTCATATGGCTGCTTCTGGAGCATATTCCGAGTTTTTTACTGCAGAAGGTTGATTTGTGAGTAATGTAAGCAACAGGTTCCATACCCTAATTAATGAATCTAGGTTAATTTTATTTTTGATAAATTGTGTGACCGAATAAGATCAGGTTCAGTATTTCTTTAAGAGAAGTATATAAATTAAGCAAGGCAATATTTTTTTTTGCTCCGTGCACTGAGTCTTTTTTGTCCCTTTAGGGAACTTTCTGACCCAGCTAGCACTTCTTCCTTCAATGCTCAGTGCAGTGGGGTGAATCAATAAAGCAGTTATACTCTTCATTCTCCTTAGCTTCCAAAATCCAATAGCACATCAGTGGCGTTTCTCACTGTGACGGTGACAGGGGACACACTGCACTTCAAGAGCCGCAAGTCAGTGCTGGTCAAGAATTCCGAAAGCTTGGTCTTCATCCAGACAGACAAACCCATGTACAAGCCCGGACAGACAGGTACCAGGAATTGGGCTGGTATTGACTCTGACAGCAAAACATCTTAAGGGCTCCATTCTACAGTGGTGTCGTACTTGTGTTGAAGTTTTCAGGTTTCTTCATGGGGGAATCTAAGTAAATCTTATTTCTGTCAGCTGAGGTCTAGTTCACAGCACTTTCATTATTCCTAATCCTCATTCTCCAGGCATAGCATCTCACCAGATGTAGACACAAGCTCCAACTCATTCTATTCAAGTAGAGGCACAAAACTGGGATGACTGCAAAGCATAGACTCCCTTGGCTGCACCAGAATCAACAAAGCAGGACAAGCACTCCCAAGAGTTAATTCAATTCAGCCAAGACCTGATTATCCTTCTAAATTTATCTGTCCCTCACTATCTGCAAGAGAAAGAGCTTGAAGTAATTGCTTCTATTACTTAGAGATCTCAGTTCAGAGCCTGTTGATCTGTGGAATGAATTTGAGTTATAAATGATTGAAACATTATCATTTCCTGGTGACGGCTACAAATTTAACAGTGGAATTTCCTTTTTTTCTGTTGCACTCTTCAGTTCAGTTTCGGATCGTCTCTCTGGACAAAGACTTCTACCCACTGAATGAGAAGGTAGAGCCTTAATTCCTCGTTGTTAGCCAGGACATTTAATTCTTAAATTAACACCATTGTTGTCATCACCCCGAACCACTGAAGACAGCCTTTAAAGCATATGCTCTCTCACACCATGCTTTACCTGTTCCCTGTTCTATCCTAGGATACATTCCACCTGTTTCTAATGGCTGGAAAAAAAAAATCCCCCTTTTCAGAAGCATATAGTAGTTTAAAGCCAGATTTGCAAATCAATGTATGTGGCTAAGCATGTGGGCAGGGATCTAATTCCTGAAAAAAACGTGTGGGACAAGTTTCCATGGGTAATGACAAGTGTGCAGTTGTTTCTGGCAGTGGGTGTGATCCCACACTTAGAGAGCAGCATGACAAGAACTTGGTTTTATGGAACTGGTCAGAGGTGCAAGCCCACCTTTTGTGTTATTTAACAATCAGTTCCTCATGCAGACAAGTCCTTTGAAAGTTGTGCTTCATCACATCTTCATACAGTGGTAAGACAAAGGTCAGGGCCCTAAAATATTATAGAAAAGATTCCATTAGCCATCAAGAACCAAGGAAAAAGAGCGAGTACAGAAAGGGAACAACATAAAGGACTTCCTAGAAGTTTGTTCTTCTGCACTTCAGTCCAAATCTGGAAATTACTCCCCTGTGATTAATATTTCTAACATTGATTTTCTTTTGCTCTTTCCCCACAGTTTCCCTTTGTCTATGTTCAGGTGAGTGGATAATTATATTATTATTTGTAGAAGAATGTGCAGGCACAGAGCTACCAGTCCCCAGCAGTGGTGTTTTCAGGTTGAAGGGCAAGGGAAAAATTACAGGCCTGTGACCTTTTCCCTTTAAAAAGGAAGGCTGAGTAGTTGGGAATCAAAATAAATTCCAATAATGTTTCTTTGATCACAGAATGAGCTGTGGAGAAAACTAATTAACAATTACAAGCCATGCTGTGAACAGAACTACACTTGGCTAGAGGTCATCAAAATGTCTTATGCCTCTTCCCAATCAATAATGGGTCTCTGTCTGCCAAGTGTGGTTGAAATTAGAGAGCAGAGTTAAATAAGCTATCAAAACCAAAGAAATAAATTTAGGTACAGACATCCCCTGTCCTCCCAAGCATGTTTTTTGGGGTTTTTTTTTGGTCTGGCTTTTTTTTTTAATGGTTGAACTTCAGTGGCAGGCAAAAGATATAGGAAGGATGTTTCAATGATTCAAGCTCTCACTTTTTCAGATGAGAACACAAGATTTACAATTATTATTTGGGATATCTTCTTTTGAAAAAACTTATGATGAGGGCTCATGGACAGACCCTGAAATTAGTGTGCACACGATTTATTTTAGTTTATGCAATTAATGAATCCTTGTAGTCAGTCCTTTTACTGTTGCTTGCTGCATGGGGTTGCTGTCTCCATTCTGCACCATCTCTGTCTAGAGCTGGAGTCCTTACAACAGAGGAGGCATAAGGTAGGCCAAAACCAGGCTGTGCTGCTTTTTTGTATCCCCTTTTCAGAGTGCTGTCATTCTCCTTTCCCATCAACAAACTTCCAAAAAAGAGTTGCAGAGCTGGTGGGCCACTGATGATCTGTGAATATTGGAGAAAGAAGAGGAAGAGAGTGGGAGGGGTGGATTAGCAGGCTGAACCACCTTTTGATAGGGCTGTCCCATGGGGTCCCTTCCCTTTCAAAAAATGATACTTTACTGAGCACAGAAATGTAATGAACAAGGAGCATTTAAAGGAGCAAGAACAAATACATCTTCCAGAAATATGTCCTGGCCTAACAAGCTGAATAATTCAATAACCTTTGTGTGTATGTGTCAATGTCATGAAAGCCTTCACTTTTAAACCCATAGAAGGCCATCTGTGTTTTCAGCTCTAGTCTGTAAAGCATGGTGTTTGTCTGTGCTGTTTAAGCCAGTTTATGTAGGCCTTGTCCTTCATCTTCACCATTCTCTCTCCCTTCCTCATCCCCTCTCCCTCCTTCTCAGCCCAGTACTGCCCTTTGTTTGGATTTCACAACTGTCTACAAGGCACTCTTGTACAGCGGGAAACTCCTGGGGCAGAAAATTCACTGGATTACTCTAGAGTACTTTCTTCAGCCAGATCAGACCTGTCAGTGCCCTTTACCACATGATTGCATGAAATTTGGACAGGACCAAAGGAAAGAGTGTCAGGAGTGAAGAAAGGTAACAGCCTAAGCGTCAGCACTTCTAAGGAAATAAATGTCCATCAATCCACACCCTGGATGTCACTAATTTACGTTACAAAGTACAAAGGCAGAAGTTAGTTTGAGTCTGCTACTTGTGAACTATTATCCTGACCTATTTTTAGTGTAATTTTTAAAAAAAATTAGAGCACCTTTCTGAGGAAGAAAACAAACTGGTTTTCAGGGCTTCCTTATAAATACATCACAGGAATGGCAACAAGTTCACAAGCCCAGCTTGAAATGTAAGCATTCATTGTAAACATTTTCTTGAACTCCTCTTCTGAGGAAGCCCAGTGGTGTCCCTCACAATAAGTGATGAGCTTGTCAGCAGGGTTGAAATGTGGTGATGAAGAGGATTTGGTCAGAGCTATGGGATGCATTTTACTGACTGTGCCACCCTCCCAGGTGGCTTCTTGGGAACATGGCCCCCTCTTCTCCCCCCTGAATGATGACCTCCAGCTAGGAGAATGTTGTTCACATCTCCATTTTCCCTAAGCCCTGAGATAATATCTCAAGGAAGTAAATGCACGTAGTCACATACCTTGAGTCACACACCTATCTAGAATAAATAAGCTTTTGGTGACAGCCAAGGCACAAGGATGCATTAAACTATGCAGAACCACTGTGCTGTTTCAGTGACTTCTACAAGAAATTTGGGACTGAGTGAATTAATAATTGATGTCAGTTAATAATGAGCAATACACAAATGTGGTAGTAGTGGTGAGACTTCAGCTCCAGCATTAGGAGCATGGAGAAACAAGGGAGGGCTCTCAGCTGGATGTCTGTATGTGGAAGTATAATTTCCTCTGTTCCTGTCACCATTCCCCCACCCAGTCACTGGCTTAGGACTCTTATACATGTACATTTCTCAGTCCCATAGATAAGTCAGGTGTCTGATTCCTCAGCAGATTGCATACTGATACTTCAGCAGTCTTCATTCCAGCCAGGGGAAAAACACAACTTTTGCATGCTGTATTGTCAGTCAAGGAAGCTGAAACTTCCCCCTTTTCTCCATGTGTTTCACTTCTGATACCAGTTCTGTTCCCTTCTGTTACCCTGCCAGTCTGTCTTGCCTAGCTTCCTGGCCCCATCCTTTGCAGGTACAGCTGAGGGGAAGACAACACAAAAGTGTTTAAAAGCTTTCTTGCATGCAAGTTATGCAGAATTGGCAGGTAAGTACTTTCAGAACCTCACAGATTGTTAAATAATTCTAGATAAGTATTTCCCAGCTGGGATGTGCATGCACTGGGCACTGCACTGCTCTGTCCCTGGAGCTCTCCTGTACTGTCTTGTGCCTGTTACCCTCACCTGCAGGATCCCCAGAGGAACCGTGTGTACCAGTGGCAAGGGGTGGAACTAGAAACAGGCTTTACACAACTCTCCTTCCCCCTCACCTCGGATCCCATCCAAGGCTTCTACAAAATAGTTGTGCAGAAGAGCTTCTCATCCCATGTGGAGCACTCCTTCAGCGTGGAGGAATTCGGTAAGGAGAGGAATTTGACAGTAATGCCTTTTACTGTGACCACTCAAATTGGAATTTCCTGGGAACAACATGGAGAAGGGATGGACGGAATATAACAGCAATGGGGTTCATAGGGACTGAGCCAGAAAGCGCCAAGTATCAAAAGTGATTGCTGACTTTACAGCATCTCTGCAATCTGTCCAAGTTTGTATTTGCTCAAAGTGCTCTGGGGAGCACAGGACATGCCAGAATTCCTGTGTGTGGCTTGTGGCACCAATTTCAGCTGGCTTTGTCTCAGTTGATTCCAGTCCAGCAGCTTGTTGCAAGTAGCACTAGATATGAACGTAAGAGATGAAAATATTTTGGTGGCTCTATTTTGCTTTTCTCATCATCTGCATAAGGCCTCTTTCTCCACTCGTAGTCCTCTCTATTTTTGCTCTTCCTTGTTTCTGTGAAAGCTTAGAAAACATGTTTAGTAGAAAAATTATGATTAAAAAAAATCCATGAATGTTACAAAAAGACTGCTAGGAGAGACTGAGTAAGAAGAAATATGCTGCTGCAGGGAGCCTTTTAACCCTCAGCTCTCTAACAAAGCTTCTTGGGTGATCCTGGATGTGTATTCTGACCATAGATGTGTATTCTGACATAGTGAACATTTGAGAAGGCTGATTGGCCAGTGCTTCACACTCTCAGGCTCTCCACTGACTCTGCATGAAGACCAGATGTTTATTCCAGAAAAAGCAGATCCATTGATCAAGACCTGCTGTTTCTGTAATATGCAGCCCATAGATTGCCATTGAAGTCCATGGGAGCTTATTTGGTTTCGAGTCAGGCATGGTAAATAATTTGACCACAAACCAGGCTATAGGCTTCAGTCTGCCATGGTGACAGATGGCCTGTTCCTTCTCCCACAAAGACCATCCTGAATGCCCCACAAAATCAATGTTAAGTCCCGTTGTTAGCCTCCTCCTAACCTGATTTTTCTTTCCTTTGTCCTTTAGTCTTTTTCTTATGAATCTCTCCTATTCCTATTTCTCTTACAGTCTTTGAGGAAATGTTCCCTGGGGTTGAAACACTGAGCCTTGCCTCCCATCTTAGAGACAAATTTATGTCTAAACTATATATAACCCAGGGTTATTTTGCATTCCCTGGATGTGCACCCACTCTGCTGTTATTTCCTTGTGCTGTGAAAAAACCCTCAGCTGCACCACCTGAAAGCAGGACATTACATGCTTCAGTCCAGTCCTGGGCATGAGGAGTTGGAGGTGTAGGGCTGCAGGATGCAATATGGGAAGAGGGATGTAACTTAATGCTCAGGAGCAAAGGATGTATTTTACTTGTGCCCCTTTATATTGGGCTTTAGTGCTGCCTTTTCCACTTGAAAATATATATCTGAGAGTCTGTGGCTAGATTCACTTGAACTCTCTGGGTATGCAGGACAATATCCCACAGTGCATCTTAGTGAGCCTAGGGGCAGCTCTGGATCTCCAGAACAGCAAGAACCAGCCAAGCGAATCAGTGATCTGGGGCATTTCAATGTGGTAAATTACAAAGGTGGTGAATGTGCTGCTCCAAATCCCACGCTGCAAATTATGCATTATGAAGACATCACCCAGGACCAGTGTGCCCTCATGAATGGACACAGGTGAGGGATTTGCTCAACTCTCTGGTGCCACATAAGCCTCTGCTGCCAATAAGGCAAGGTATGAGTTACAGATTTCCTTAGTTGCCTTTGAACCCAAACAGTGGTGAAGGCTGAGAAAACCTATGAAAGGGGTAGAGATCTATACTGAAGACCACAGAGAGGTTCATATGAAGAGGATCCTGCTTGGGCTGCTGTGTAGTAAACAACTCTTATTCACTCTTCTCATACCAGACTTTCTCTCTTCCATCTAGTGCTGCCCAGGTTCGAGGTCCTGGTGAAGGTCCCAGAGATGATCACTATTAAGGACAACGAGCTTCCAGTGTCTGTCTGTGGTCTGTGAGTCACAGAACTCCTGTAAATCTCTCTTGCTTATCCTTCACTCTTGGTCCTTTTTGCTGAGGACCAAAAGAAGTGCTCGGGAAGGGTTTTTAAACTTTTCCCAGGCATATAGTGAACACTTATTTAATTCTGTCAGATCTGAACCTGCTGCTTGGCCTGAACAGTCAAAGTGAAGGGTCTTCCTTGTGTTCCTTGAAAGATCATAACAAACAAATCTGCATCTTTCTTTTCCCAGTTTATTTCACATTTTCTCTTTCTGGCTTTACTTTTCTTCAGTTAGAGCTTCTCTGCCAATGCTGAACCCTCAAATACTCCAATATGCCAGATCAGACATCATTTAAATTGGTGATGCTAACCCATTGTTCTCATTTTTAACTCATAAATCTCTCCTTCTGAGTACTGGTTGTCTTTCCATTTCTTCATTGAATCCTGAGCAGTTTGTAATACACAAATGGTCCTGGCTGAAATAATTTTCTAAAGTCAACCTTTTTCTGCAGAGACGTCCCACCTAGAACAGGATGAATGTATCTTCCATGGATAATGGAAGAATCTCACCATGGAAGTGATGGAAATCATTGAAATGTCAGATTAGTCATCCTTTCAGAAGTATTAGGAAATCATCCACAGAGGTCTTTAAGGAGATGTGTCTGTGTGACTGTAACTGACTGTCTCTCTATCTGATACATTGTTTAACACACTGTGATTAGGTACACATATGGGAAGCCTGTTCCTGGTTTGGTGAATGTCCAAGTATGCCGGAAATTTTCCCAGTCTGCTTCAAGTTGTTACGGAAAAGAAACAGAATCTGTGTGTGAAGAATTCACTAGGCGGGTGAGTCCCAAGATCAAAATGTGGATATTTTTCTGAAGGTTAGTGAGCAATGTTGTCTCAAGAAAGATCAAATATGTTGGGAGAGAGTAGGACATCAGAGATAGCATTCTCTCCAGGGAGAAGCAGAGAATCTCAGAAGAAGGCATTCCTAACAGAGGGATCATTAAACTGGAAACAGAACTGATGATGAAAACCTGAGCCCATTGAAGCTAGTGACAGCCATGAGGTCTTTGGCATTGTTCCACAAACTGAGAAAAGAATCTTTGAAGGAATTTTCTAACTGTGAGAGGGACTGACTGTGAGCAAGGAGCAAAGATGAGGAGAAAACAAGAAGGCTGTATAGAGAACAAGGAATAAAGATAAGGTTGTATTGTATATGGGTCAAGTACAGGAGAAAGAGGAACATCATAAAGAGAGAAGACAATGGAAGAAACAGGAAGAAAAACAGAACTAAGGCAGGAGGGAATTAACAAGGAAACCAGTGTGGGCCTTGGAAAACTGTGTGTCAGGTACCTCACAGAACACAGAAAATATGTGGATGAAACACTAGGAAACAGGTTGAACACACATTCTTGGAGACAACTCTTAAAGAAATTCTGGAACTTCAGAATAGAAGTTAAGCATGTTGGGTCTGGGGTATCTATTTTCATTCCTCAAGGCACAGACTTTGTTCACAGAATTTCAATTTGCTCTTCAATCCCTCGCTTAGGCAGATGTTCATGGGTGTGTTTCTGGTGTGGTGAGGACCAAGGTGTTTCAGCTCCTACGCAAGGGATATGAGATGAGCATTGATGTACGAGGCAAAATCACAGAAGATGGCACAGGTACGTAGGACATGAGGAAGGCAAAGTTATGGCAGGCCTACATAACTGGCAAACGTGGAAGGTGGCATAAGATGACTAGAAATTCATTCATAATCCCTCTTTACTGTGTTCTGTCTCAGGAATAGAGATGACTGGAACAGGCTCCTGTGGTATCACATCCACCATGAGCAAAATCCGTTTTGACCTGTTGGACTATGTGTACAAACCAGGAATCCCACTCTTTGGGATGGTAGGGAACTTCTGAGACCCTGGGCAATGAGTGGCACAGCAAACACACAAGTGCACAATCCCATCAGGTGGAGTCGTGGGGTGTGTGGGTTACATGGTTCAAGAGGCAGGTGATATGTGGTGGAGGTCCCAAATGAAGCTGGCCGGGAAAACTAAAACTACTGAGGAACTTAGGATCCCAATAGATCATTACCATGGGCTGATCAGGTTGTTTTGCTGAGAATTTTCTCAGTTGTTCCCTCAGACACCTCAGGGGATGCCTCACACATTTCCACATTCTTTTCCTTTGTTCTTCTCTATCAAGAAATATCATGCCTGGCAAGGAGGAAAAGAGGGAAGAGGATGTATTACTTGGGAATTGTTTTTTCTTGCTAGTCTAAAACCTGAAGTTTGTTATTGCTTTGTTAGGTGAAGCTGGTCGATGGCACTGATGCTCCACTTGCCAATGAAACCATCACGATTACTGTGGGTGGAAACAAGTACAAAGGGAATTACACTACAGATGAGCAGGGACAATCCTGGTTTTCCATAGACACTACCAGCTTCACAGAACTCTCCCTGGAAATCCGAGTGAGTGGCAGAGACAGGGGTAAGCCTCTGTCTTTCTCTTCAACAGGGGAAATGTCTGTCCATGGATTATCAGTCTTTTCTGACAATTGCAAAGTAAGGCGAGTTTCTTGGTGGGTCACCTCACTTCTCTGTGTCTTCTCTGCATGTTATTCACAATCTCCTAAGAATGCAAAATACAGAACATATCCAGAGTTTTTCTGTGGACTTTTATGTGACTTTATACCTGATTTTGTTTGGCTATGAACCTTTTATTCTTTCTTCTCAGGCAGAGCATAAACCTGAGCTGAACTGTTATGACAGTGACTGGATGACACCGTCCTATGAGCATAGGACGCGCAGAGTAACTCGCTCTTACTCCCTCAGTAAGAGCTTCCTCAAAATTGAGCCAAAGCCTGAGACATTAAGTTGTGGCTCCTCAGCAGAGGTCCAGGTGCACTATATCTTCACACCAGAGGCCATAGGGGACCAGAAGAAAATTGTCATTTATTATTTGGTAAGACATATTTGGAGTTACTTTGATCTACAGCCACAGAAATTACTGTGTAACCTCTAGCTATGTTCCATGGTAAGCAAGAGCACTGCTGTATGGCCAGTAATGATGGAGAGCATTTGAAATGGAAAGCGTGGCCTGCAACAGTGCAATCTAAATACACTTTGCTAGTGTTTCTCTTTTCTCTGTCGTCCGTGTGCAGAATTTTGGGAGACCACAGTAATTGGAACAGACTGTAACATGCTGGCATTAAGAACTATGAATTTGTTCATTTTGGGGATCAAAGAAGAGAGACTAATTGAACTGTGCCCAAACAGTGACATGTCAGTCTCTCTTGGGAGAACAGGAAGATTCAAATGAATATCCAAATGTCTTCTCCCTAAATTTGTTTTTCTGGTTATCCCATTTAATGACACTAGCAGAGAAGACAAGAGTAGCTTTGGGAAAAATAAAATATGAGTAGAACAGACACTTCATTTCTGATGGACTGCACAGAACATCAGGGGACTTAGACTGATAGTCAAAAATGGAAATAGAAACCTGTGATAGAGATGTCTATGTCCTTCTTTTCAAGACTTCTAACAATTCATGGAAGGACAAGATACCTGCTTATCCCAGTTGCCTGGGAAAATTGATTTTAGGATGTACATACAGCGGGTAAACAAACAGTGAGATAATCTTCAGTTTTACAGATGTGGATCTCACATCATGAAATTAAAATATGGTATTGTGGAATAAATAATCAAAATCAGTCCATATCAAAAGTAACTGAATAAAAAGCATTTTTGACTGTGCAAAAGGAATCTTGTTCTAGAAATGAGGGAATTACAGCAAGAATTTAGACTATTGCTTACTACCTGACTTCAGGTACCTTTTTCAAACTCTTATTCTTTGCATCCTGTGGTCTTCTGTCCCAGCTTTGTGCAGTTATAAAACTAATTCTGGTGAAATTTTTCTTCATACTGTTTCATAATGCAGCTGGGAGAGGAATGAGACTTTTTGACCTCCAGTCCATTCCAAATTGTTAGAAATGTGCAGATGACTCCCAGATTTATGTGTGGTTAGAGGCAAAATGCATTTGAACCTGATCTATATATGTAATATGTACAAAAGCAAAGATAAGTATGATCAATGTGGTCCTCCTAGGAGCAAATATTTCTGTCTCCAAATAACCAGTAAATTCCAGCCTGGCACTTGCTTAGCATCTTCTTGGTATTGCTCACACTCTTACAATTAACCCAATGAAGATTCCTTCTCCTGCCTTTCAACACTGTGACAACAATTCGAGGAAGATTTCTCTGTTACACAGGTGATGGCCAAGGGACAAATCGTATTAGCTGACACCTATGATCTGAATGTGAATCCTGGAGATGGTGAGCAGATCTATGCCTTTTTAGCGTTCTGATTCTAATTTGGAGCAGGGGGAATATAGATAAGTTACTTCAATTTAAGCACTGAATTTATCATTTCATTCAAACTTTGCACGTAATGTTTGAATTTTCAAAATTAAGCCTTTTTAGATGGCGTGGCTTTGGTTAGTTTTGTTTGCTCTGAGTTTCAACAGGTGCTATTTTTTAATGACAAAATCTTAGAATATTCAACCAAAAATAAGTATAATGTTTTGGCCATTTCCTAAAACTAGCACTTTCTGATGGCCACTCTACCCTATTCTGATTCTGGATGTTTACCAGTGCTGTGAGACTCATGCATACAAGAAGTAGGAAGAGCGTGCCTCCATTTCTTTGTCTCTCTCATTTCCCCTATTTTTTGTATTGTTCCTGCCTTGTAAGCATGCAAACACATGCATATCTATATTCTAATCAACACATTTAAATTTATTCACATAAATGTCCAAGGATTACACATTTCAGTACCAGAGACAGGCTGTGATGCAACTTTAAATGTCTTTTGAAAATGAGAAGAGGGAGACATTTTTTAAGTCTGTGAGAAGGAGTTGCACTGCAGTGGATATAAACAGATTATGGCAGTAAAAGATCTCGTGTACTATAAAAAGTTCTGTATCCTCACTAGGAGCAGTGACTGAACTCCCATGCAGGCTGGTACTAAGGGATGTTCTGTCACCTTGTCTGGATTGTGACATAAAGCTCAGGCCCTGATAGAGTTTACCAGTACAAAGGGGCATTTTCTACTGTGTTTGGAGCAATAGTTTGGTGTTCCAGATAAGTGCTTGCTTAGTAGTAACTTTGCCAAGTTATTCTTTCAGCCATTCTGCAACCTTGATTTCTGTCACTCTTTGCAACAGTCATGTTTTATTTTTTTTCCTCAACTATTTTTTTTGTAGATCTTGGAGCCTGAGGGGAAAAAAGGGTTGGGAGCATCAAGAAATTACGCCATATGTTAACTGGGGAGAATCTAGAAGGCAGGGAGAGGCCCTCCAAACTCAAGTGCTTTGTCAATTCACAATCAGTCTTTAAATGCAGGTGTCTTCAGTAGCAGCCATAAGTTTTAGTCATGTGTCAGTTTGCCAGCCCCTGATAATTAAAAATATTCATCAGGGGTAGACTTGACTTTTTTTATCTGGGGGAGGCAAATGCATATACTGGAACCCCTTGCATATTGAATAGCCTTTTACTCTCTCTGTTAGCTTACGGGACATTTCGGTTGAGCTTCTCTGTTGAGGCAGCAATTGCTCCTGTGGCACAGATGCTTGTGTACACCACTTCACCCAGTGGGGAAGTCATTGCCAGTTCACAGGATTTCCAGGTTGAAATGTGCCTCCCCAATAAAGTGAGTACAAGTCATGGTTTATGCAATCCATGTTTGTCTTGTGGACAGCAGCTCAGTTTAGATTTCCAGAATGAAGGCAGAATTCACAATGGGTTCATGAAATGTTCTGACCAGATGTTGACTGAGGATTGGTGACCAAAATAAGCTACAAAGTTATGAAAATAAAAAAAAAGGGGAGTAAGACAGAAACAAAAAGAGAATCACTCATCCCTATTAATTACATTTATTAATTACATTGATCAAAGATGAATATCCATTAGACACTAGCTGACTTCAGTTCACACAGCTAGAAGAGTCAGAATAATAATGTAACAGTGTCTGGAAAAGTGGATGCTTGAACTTCCTTTTCGATTTGCAGGTGAGATTGAGTTTTGCACCCAAGGAAGGTCTTCCTTCTTCCAACACACATCTGCAACTCCACACCTCTCCAAGATCCCTGTGTGCCCTTCGTGCAGTGGACAAGAGTGTTCTCCTTATGAAGCCTGAAAATGAGCTTTCTCCCAGCTCTGTGAGTTCTGGCTACTTTTGGTAATGAGCAAGTACAAGAACCAAGCAAGCACTCACTAACAGCACTATAGACACGGGGCTATGTATTTTTACAGTTGCATTCCTTACACTTGCTTTTTAGAAGCTGGCATTTACCAGTGGAGTGTTAGGTTGTTTCTGTCCCTGTAAGTGGTGACCTGCTGCATTGTTCCCTGTTATTTGCATTTCTCCAGGTGTATAATCTTCTCCCAGTGAAGGAGAGCCAGGGTTACAGCTTCAGGGAATACTACTTGGAAGAAGACAACGTCAATCCATGTGTATCGCTTGACAATCTGTCATTAAATGGATTTCTCTACATACCCATTTCTTCTGATGGCGAAGGGGATGCCTATGACATTCTCAAAGTAAGCACCAGCCTTTCACTTTTCTCTTTTGTTCCCTTTTTTAATTCAGTCTCCTCTCTTCTTCTCACCTGCCCTGAAGGGCTTTTTAATAAAAAAATAAGCTCATTTGCTGTAAACTCGCTCATGTTTGTATGCAAGAAAATAACCAGGCTCAGTTCCCACATCTACTTAGCCCATAAACAGCAACTGAGTCCTTTTCTAAACCATTAAAGCTTTGAAAGGTCTCCTCATAGTACAGACACCTACAAAAGGGCTTGGATAAGGAAACAGTCCTGAGAAATTACCTCTAGTGCCATAATATTAGAAACTCCTCATTCACTCATGTTTTCTTTCTCTGGTTTAAATAGGTCTTTATTAAAGTGTCAGTTAATTTGATAACCCACAAATCCACGCGTATCCCCTCAAAGTGTCCTGCACAAGTACCCTCCCTCCAGTGCATTTCACACAGACCATTTTCATGCAGGCAGCTGTCCCCAGGGTAGGCCTGTGGCCTTACTTTTCCATCTGATCATACCAGGATTTAGCCTTAGTATGAGAATAACATGATAGAGACTCCACATCTGTGTCAAACCAGCCTATCTGGAATTTACACACAAGTCTTTGTTATTCTGATCAATACCAGACTTAGGTACATCCATTTTTGACATACTAAATAAAGTTTATTTTCAAACAATTTTTTGCATATTTTTTGTTCTTCTTTCTCTTTGTTTACTAGGAATTGGGCTTAAAAGTCTTCACTAGCAGCAAGATCCATAAGCCTGAACTCTGCGAGCATTACCCAGAACACATGATGGAAAGGAGTTACAGTGGTTCTAGTACCTTCTTGGTTTTACCTCTCACACAACCTCCTAAAATTTACCACCCTGTCTCTTTCCTTCCCTCTTTGAATCTTTGAATATTAATTACACAGGCAGATCTGATTCAGATATGCTGATCTAATTCAGGATCCTTCCCTTCTGGACCTAGTCCTGAAATATGAAACTGATTCACCTCTGCCTGCATCTTCCCAGGCAGCCAGATGTGCCTGGCTAGAACTGTGTGTGCTTGGTGACTCCCATGCCAGCCCCTACAGCAGCAGAGGGCTTGTAGGCAATAAAGGAGTTTTTCAGCACAGAGTAACAGAGTTTTCTTCCCATCAGACCTGAGTCCAGCTATGAAAACCTAAAAAAGGAGCATCTGCTTCTAGGCAGCCACATTCTAGCAAAAGCTAGAGGAACAACTAGGGTGAAAGTGGGCCAAGACAAATGAGAAGGTGGTACAATCCCATGGGTCAGTATTTTACCACTGGGGGCTGAGAAATTTGGTTCTGTTCCCAGTTTCCCCATTTACATGACTATAAGGGGCTAGGTAGGTCACGTCACTTCTCTGCACGTTCAGTGACTGTGAAGATAGAATGATATTGCTTTTTATTGCTTGTTTTCGTAAACAGATCTGAGATTGGAAAGACTATATAAAAGACTCACCTATATCACTTCCAGTTACTTTTATGGTGCAGTACCCCAGCTCCAATTAAACAATTGTAGCTTTTGGTCCAGTGACAGCTTCTAGCCTCCTACTCATAAGGATCAGATCTTTGGTTTTGACAAATGGAGGATTTGTCATCAGAGTATGGCTCAAGACAGCTGTCTGCTTTGAGAAGATGTAAAGTCTTCTAGGCCTCCTGGAAAACCCTTTCATAAGGCATAACAGTATGCAACACTGTGAGATGGCCAGAGATGTAAAGACCCATGTTCATTTTTAAAAAATTCCTAGATGGAGGGCTAAATGTGGCTTCTGTTTCTGGTCACGTATAAATGCAATCAATTCTTCAACCAGATTATTAAACTCTATGCCATGATAATATTTGGGGACAGTAAGCTTCACATTTGATTCTGCATTGCTATAAAAATATATCCTCATATCATCATGCATGGTTCTTTTGGCACTGAGGGGTTTGCTGGCAGCGTGGGAAGAATGCTCAACTCCATCCAATCTTTGTAAGAAGAGTAGCAACATTAAGAAAAAATTAAATACTGAGATGGCAACAGAGAAATTTATGTTTCTAGTAGCCAAGATGTCAAAGCTGTTCTTTCCATTTTAAAATTTGACCTAAGAATAGCAACTACCTGGAGGGAAAGTAGTTGTTCTGGTTTAGAATGGAGTTTGACACATATTTCTTTTCTTCCTGTCCTTGAATAATTTTGCTAGTCTCTGCAATGAATCTGCATGGAGAATTGAGTTATGGCATGGCAGAAGATATGGTTGATGGCAATCCAATGGAGACTGTCCGGAAGTACTTCCCTGAGACATGGATCTGGGACATAGTTTCAGTGAAGTAAGTGTTCAAGAGAATGTAGAGTGTGGTCACTAGGCCAAAACCTTGAACTAGGTTAAAGTCTCAGTGGATGTATCAGTATTTCAGTGAGAGGAGTATTTCTAGCAGACAGAGGGATTTTTTAAGGACATTAAGTAATAATAAGCTTTAGAGGAACATGCAAAAGCCAGTGCCTATATCCCAGCTGGGCAGGGGTTTGCTGTCAGCAGATATTGCTCAGTAGGAGAATAGATGAACACCAGAATACAACTGAAATCTTGTTCTCTGTCCCTCACCAGCTCTGAGGGAAAAGCTGATCTAGAAGTGACCATCCCTGACACCATCACTGAGTGGAAAGCCAATGCATTCTGCACTTCAGCAGGCTCAGGCTTTGGCCTGTCCCCGACAGTGTCCCTCAGAGCCTTCCAGCCCTTCTTTGTCGAGCTCACCATGCCCTACTCTGTGGTGCGTGGGGAGTCCTTCACGCTGAAAGCCACCGTTTTCAACTACCTGCCTGCCTGCATCAGGGTAAGGGATGTTCTCAGCTTTGCTCAGCCTAACGGCCATGGGAGACTGCAGTGGGCCTTTTTCTACCAGGTGTTCCAAGCCAGATGACTGATCTGCAAATGTAATTTCATATATGTGTACGTATGTACAAATCCTTGTTGCATTCAATGAAATGTGTTTTCCTGTCAAAGTTTTGAAAGCTGCATTTATTTAGAGCCTGAAGCTCTGCTACTGAGATCCCCAGACTTGTCATCACAAATTTATGTCACTGTTCTACAGAAATAGGGAACCTGGGTTCTTCACAGGTCATAGAATCATTGCATGCACAAATGGAAATTCCAGGTTCACCAGGGTGGATATTACATTCAGCCTTTAGTCTCATCTCTCAAAACTTCACAGAAGATTTGCTGGAATGTGCAGACATCCTGTAATTTGTTGCATCTGTCCCTAAAACACTGAGGAGAGCTATACAGCTTCACCACTCTTACCTGCATTTTTTTCTGACATAAAAAGGCAAGAGAAAATTTGGGAAGGGATTAGTACATAATCTCAATCACCTTTGCTTAGTTTTTTATAAACACAGATTTTTATTCTAAAAAGAATGAAGCTGAAACAAGGAGGTGTGCTTATTCAGCCATTCCAATGCACTCTCACTTATGTCCCTGTATTTCCTATTTTGTTTGCTATTTTCAGGCTCTTTATTCCATTTTTCCTTTTTCCTTATTTTCTTTTCTTTGTTCCCTTACTAGTTTCCCCACTGCTGGTGCTTTATCTCCTCACCTAACTAATCATGAGGGAGATCTTTAATTCCTGACACAACTGGTCTTTGCTACTCATTTTCCCAAAATCAATTTCCTTTCCAAAGATGCTGTTCTCTACAGTTACCTCCCTGATCTCCTACAATTGTACAAATTTCAGTCATTTCCTTCTTTACCAGGCAGCTCTTGCTCTGCAATACCCATAATAGGTAGCTCCACTACCCATTTCCATGTACTGCATTGTCTGCAATAACTCCAGCTTCTCAAACCTCACAACCCCTCTCTGTACAACTGGCAGGTCGGTGTGTCTCTGGCTGAATCTGCTGATTTCCTGGCTGTACCAGTGGGGAAACAGGAGGAATCCTACTGCATCTGCGTGAATGAAAGAAAAACTGTTGCTTGGGCAGTAACACCAAGATCTCTAGGTAAGAGACCAGATGATGAGAAGATACTGGGATCAGATAGCAGTGTATGGCACCAGATCTCTGGTGTGAGGAGCTAGGTGACTCCAAACCTGTTTGGAAGGATCTTGTCTATGTCAGAAGTCCAGCCCTGAGGTTGAGACACTACTCTGGGTGTAGTGTTTCCAGATCCTAAACAAACTATATGTTACAGGCCACGGCTTTCCCAACATTTTAATAGAAATCACAAATTCCCTTAAGGCATGCAAAGAACTCAGACATTCCAGCTGTGGAGCTGAGAATGTCATGTCTTAATGTGTTTGCATCTGAAATTGTATAATCAAAGCTTGCGTTCTCTGAAACCTCCCAGAAAAAGACCATTTGATTTATGAGACCTTCCCCTTCACTGCTCTTCATGCTGATGGACTAACACCTGCTTGGGTGCCCATCACAAAGGAGGTGATTTGGAAGGCTGCATCTGGATCAAGATAAAACCCTGTCTCAGATTTAGTTCTCCTCTTGGAAAAACTTCTCTATAATGCATCACAGAGTTCCCAGCACAAACACAAACCTGTATTTCCCTGGCTCTGCCTGGCAGGGCTGACTGACTCCTGTTTCCTCCAGGGCAGGTGGAGCTCTCAGTGACCACTGAGGCCCTAGAGAACCAGCAGCCCTGCGGGAACTACATTGTGGAGACCCCTGAGAAAGGGCGGAAGGACACGGTCATCAGACAGCTGCTGGTGGAGGTACGTGGGCTGCTCATTCTGGTGGCACAGAAAAATAGCAATAGTGACAGCCAGAGCTGCTGTGTGGTAAAGGTTTTCTGGTTTAGCTGTGAGAGCAGCAATAATGGCTTGTGGGACTCTTATTCTGCAAGCTGTAACAAGAGAAGCACTGATAAATGTAACACAGACCAATAGAGCCCATAAGTCATAATGCTGCCATCTCACAGTCAAAGCAGGGTCTTATATTACATGGAGGGACAGGAATAATAAGGCAGGCAATAATGACAGGTTTTTCCGAGACACATAATATCAGAGATAAATGAGAAATCCCTGTGTTTGCCTGTAATAAATCACAGGGAAAGGCTGTGAACAGAACACTAACCAGAAAGCTTATGCTTCACCTCCAGCCAGTACTCTGGAATATGGAAAAGTCACTGCAATCTGCAAATATTTCTAAACAAAACTACCATCAGTGAATACTTTTACCATCATTGACCATCATTTTACCTTCATGACTACCATCATTGAATGTTTTTATTACACCTCTAAGAATGTTTAAAACAGTGTAACTGACCTTTTATTTTTGCATTCTTTTTGTACACTTCCTTCTTAAGTAGTGTTTTGCAATGATAAAAACATAGCTTTTCACATGGTATGTTGCCAGTCATAAAATCAATCCTCAGATAAGATTTCCAGCAATGCTATTAGCAAACAAAAAGTACCAGCTTGTTGTATATGGAAATTTATATAATAATAAGTCCTCCTTACATTGCAGACATTCCAGTTTTCAGTAAGGCAGAGCTAGGATTAATGTAGCTTCAGGAAATGTTTTGCTAACTGGAATGTAATGTTGGAACAGTCCTATCTGCTAGGCTTGCTTTTTTTTTAACAAATTGATTTGAATGTATAATACATGAACAACTGTTTAACATTTCAGGAAATTTTCCTAATTTCACATATCCCTTCAGGAAAAAAGACTGTTTGTTTAGTTCTTTGAAGATACAGGGAGATAGAGCACTGTAAAGTCTTTTCTCACAGATGGCGGGGGAATGTAAATTACTGAACAAGTATTAGCGTTAGTTCTGTCAGGGTGTCTGAGAGATTGCTCATCCTATCCTGTTATTGTAATGTGGCAATTAATCTACAGCAAGCCCTGACACGATGGAATTGGAGATTAGCATCCAAGGCTGAACAATTAATTAGCAGGGGTGGATACAGTGCAACATGCTTGGGGTGAAGCTGCATTTTCTTGAGCACTTGGATGGCAATATTCCCTGTAGCAGGCAGTGCATCCCGGAGAGAGAGAGGAGTGTGCCAGAGGCCCCAGGGCATCTTCCTGCCCCTTGAGAATCCAAGCCTCATTGAGAGCACTTTGGGAAAAGGGATTTTTTTCACCCAGGAATTTCTCATCTGGAAAGGAAAATCTTCTAAACAATTACAGTTTGTATGTTTTCGTTTCCTGTTGGAAATCAAACAAAACAATGGATTTGTCATTTAGTTGCACATCAGAATGACTTACTGAAACAAGCAAGAAGGTGCTTTTTCAAACAAAAGCATTTAACTCTGTCACAGTTTATCCTAAAAACTTGTTCTTTTTTTCTTTTGTTTTTTCCCTGCACTTTTAATACTTTTCTGTCTTTTCATACTGAAGAACAAGAGGCATTGTATTCTGATTGTGAGAAAGTGAAGACAATAACACCATTGTTTACATGCTGGGGAAAAAAAATCAGCCAGCAAAACCTCGAAACCAGTATTGAAGCAATGGGAACTATCCAATTTAAAGGCTAAAAACTTGGTGCAGGGATCTCACTAAAACAAATTCTGACAAAAACCAGTTTTCTAGTAAACATTTGATTCCTGAGTTTTCTGCAAAATATTTTCACCCATCTCAACAGAAAAGATTCTTTTCTGACTTCAAAGACTAGACTAGAACTTATAAACACATTTAAATTTTGGTTGTTGTAGCATGTCACTTGCAGGTGCTTTGGAGTGCTCTAGCAGCCACCAGTCAAAGTTCTTGCATACATCTTCTCCCCATGTGCCAGACACTCAGCTATCACCACAGTGAGTGGCAACTCAGATGACCAGGTCCCACATCCCTGTTGATAACATTACCTTGCATGTTATTTCCATCACAACCTGTGAAGCTGCAGGGCCTCTCTCAGTAATAAAAAAGAAAAGAAAAGAAAGTGTATTACATTTCATACTTGTAATTAGCCATTATGTTACATTTCTCAATTATCCTCAGTTTTCCACATGGAGGAGAAAAATTTCTAGGAAATTTTCAAAGAGTGCCTTTTACTTCCCCTTTTGATATTTCTTCCTTTTCTTTGTTGCTGTTGTTTCTCATTTTTTTGCTTTTTTTTCCCTTGCCCTTTTCCCCAAGCCGGAAGGGACTGAAGCAGAAACCACATACAACTCTGTGCTCTGTGCATCTGGTAAGATTTTCCAAAACTTTCTTTGCTGAGGTAGAAACTAAAGACAAAGTTGGAATAAAAGGTTTGTGAGTGCTCCACTCTGATAAGAAAGGTGTAGGGATCTGATAAAATTGAACAAAGAAGATATACATTCAGCTGTTAGTGAAAACAGTTCTTCCTGTGAGAGAAGAGCTGAGAACATAACAATGTCTACAATTAGAGAGGGAGAAGCACATCTTTTAAGATATGAGGCTGGACAGGTCAATGCAAGGAGAGAGTATTTGGGATTTGATATGGTTATCTCTAATGCCTTTCATTTAACAGATTTAAAATCTGGACAAACCAGACTCTGCAGTAAACCAGGTCTGCCCACCAAAGCAGAAAAGGCCAGAAAAATCAGCTGGAAAAGGTGTCTTTGTCAGTCAAAACTGGTTGATGGTGCCATGTAGAAGTCCATGACAATCTGTGTATGAGGGTGATGCAGGCCCAATAAAAAATTTGCAAGATGGGAAACGTCATCAACAAAATTACAGATTAATGGATTTGTTGAAGTCAGGAAACCCCTCTTAAGGGGATAGTGTCTCACCCATGGATAGCTGCTACCCATGCATTGTAGATACATCTGGAATTGTAACCAAATTAATCTGCTTTTTATCCCAGAAGAGTCAGTGTCACAGACAGTCTCCTTGGCTCTCCCAGAGACTGTGGTGGATGGCTCAGCCAGAGCATATTTCTCAGTGCTAGGTAAGTGAAACCTCCTCAAAGTGTCTCATGCCATTTTGAAACACTGCCACTTCAGGCTGTGCTCAGTCTAATGGCCAATTCACATTGTGGATTGTCCCACTGCCCAGGTGACATCATGGGCACTGCCATGCAGAACCTGCACCAGCTCCTCCAGATGCCCTTTGGCTGTGGAGAGCAGAACATGGTCCTCTTTGCACCCAACATCTACGTCCTGGACTATCTGAACAAAACAGGGCAGCTGAGTGAGGAGATCAAATCCAAGGCCACTGGATACTTAGTGAGCGGTGAGCTTTTGCCTTTGTTCATCCCTTCCCTTGGCTACTGGATAAGGACACTGTTGGCCACTGGCCTGGATGATGTGTTGGAGGCTGTCTCTAGAAAGGAACAGGGTACTGGCAGGTGAGGGGTACAATACAGTATCTGTAAGAAGGAATCCTGTGCTCAGTTGGAGGTACAGGATAATAGACAGCAGCATCCAAACGGAACACAGAAAAAGTCCAGGGCTGGCAATAACTCAGGATTTCCCTCCATAGGAAAAGGGTTATATGAACTAAATAAATCAGACTATAACTATTAATCATAGCAGCTGCTTATGTAGATCTTGAATTCTCCTTAGGACTGTGGTGTGAAAGTACTGTTCACCTTTGATCAGGGCAGAATTTTACCACATTAGCTAGGGCATGATGACAGACACAGCATCAGTATATATGTACACAATGGGCATCTGCTGACTAGCAAGGGGTGCTTGTGACTCAGTTATTTTTGCAGGAAAATTGCATTTCCTCCAAAGAAAATTACCCTGTTTTCTGCATTCCTATCCTGTGTAAGACTCACATTTTTAATCAGTTCTCCTTTGGGAACCGTTCTCCCATTTCTCTCAAGTCTGGGATGCATTTATCTCTCCTCCTGAAGTCTTGGGCAGACAGCAGCAGTGGCCACAGATAGCCAGCTTTCAGGTGTTTTTGGAGACAGGAAGAGCACAAGAATAGAGATATTCAAAGCTGGGGGTTTCTATGAACTTCCTTTGTAATACTGAGCAGCACAGGTCACATCTGTGCCATAGCCAAGAGGGACAGTGTGTGCCATGTCTGCTGCATTTCCTTTGCATGGCTCCTTGAAAACCACTGTGGCAACTGAAATACATTTTCACTCTTCATTTCAGGGTATCAAAGGCAATTGAAGTACAAACACCGGGATGGTTCTTACAGCACCTTTGGGCCACGTTATGGGCAAGTTGGAAATACCTGGTAAGACTTCAGTACCTTTGGCTTTTCAGTTCTGTTTTTCATGTCCTCTTATTCCTCGGTGTTCTCTTGTGCTTGGGCATTGTGGCATTTGGAATGGAAGTGGAGATTAAGTTAAATGGGTCCTATGACCTCTGATGGATACAGGGTCTACTCAGGATGTCTTGGTTCCCTCTGTCACTTTCAGGCTCACAGCATTTGTCCTCAAGTCCTTTGCCCAGGCCCAGCCTCATATCTTCATAGAGGAGAAGCACATCCAGGATGCTTTGATCTGGCTTACTCAAAAGCAGAAGGAGAATGGCTGTTTCCGCAGTTCTGGGACGCTCCTGAACAATGCCATGAAGGTAAGAGGTCTGCCTGGTTGGCTCCACATGGGCTTTGTCAGGCTGGAACTTGGCCATAAGTCACTCTGGCATCAACAGAGTTATTTCAGCAATTGGGGTATGGGAGGGAGTGAGGAAATATATATGTGAGCTGTCATAGAAGCAGGAAGAAGTCAGCACCATCTTCTGGAGGACTAAGCATGAAAAAGAAGCCAGGGAGAATTTGTCCCTGCAGAATGTAGGTATGTAGCACAGGGAGAAGCCAGTGGCACTCTATAGGATCAACAAGTACTTCTGTGTTTCCCTGCAGGGTGGAGTGAATGACGAGGTCACACTGGCAGCCTACATCACTATTGCACTGCTGGAGATTCCTCTGCCTGTAACCGTACGTGTCTGCACCCCAACCTGAGCCACAGATAGTACTAACCTGACCCACTAGTATCCCCATGCCCAGATTATCAGGTCCCTTTACCTTTGGAAAGAAAAAATCCTGTCTGAGTAGTCTTTCCATTTAAGCCTGGACTGAAAGAATACCTTCCTCCATTTTCTTCCCCTGTCCCATTCCATATACACATTTCACTTAAGATTTTTTCTGAGTTCTTCTGTGGATGATAATGGATTTGCTCCATACAGCTTGGATTGAGAATGAGAAAAAATATTTAATTCTCTGAAGTGAGCCAAATAAGTTTTCTACACCTACAGAAATCTCCTCTGTTTCTTAGAATAGTACAACCCTTTTGAACCATTCTTGGCCCTATTGGGCAGATACAACACCACAGGTCTGTAAAAAAGGATGGCACTTTCAGGCATTCATTGTCATTTTCTCTACTTCTTCTAGATGGTTTTGTGGGAAATCCCCATCCTTAGGGCTTGAAGAATAAGGTATACCTATAAGGAATACCATCATGGCACTCTGTGGAAAGCCTAAAGCCTATTTAAGAGCATTGTGGGTTTGGTCATTGTGATCCCCTCACTTTGAGACACGGTAGTGGTGCAGGTAAAACTGGGAAATGAATCACAGCAGAAGGACTGCTGAGTCAGTGTGGTTGCCAGGCTGTTGTAAGCCCTCTGCTCCAAATGTAGTAGGCAATGTTCTGTGTCCAAAGTCTTTTCCTTTGTAGCAAGAACAAGCAAAAGGCATTATTTTGTCAGTAAGGTGACATGGATGGCACTAACTTCACCAGAAGAGCATTCTTTCTTTTTCATGTGTTGTGTTTAGAAGCCAAGTTCTCAGGCAGAACCATACTGGATAATGAGGATGTTTTCCAGCTCCCTGTCTGAGTGCAAAACTGCCACTGAATGTGAAGGAAGGGGTTTGTCACAATCTGAGTGGGGTATGGGGGCATTTCAGGTTAAGGTGCATGAACTAAGATTAGCACAGTCCTTAAGTAATTAAGGCACATACAGAGTATTTATATAAGTAAAATAAACCATATTAAACCCTGATAAAAACCTTAATAGCACTGTCCTTAGCATGTGTGTCACTACTGTCACATCTTGTCATTAGATTGCACTCCTCCCCAACATTTACCTTACAAACAGTAGTAGAGATAGACACAACCAATTTTGGTTTTATTCTTTGCTTTCTTAAAACCAGCTGAACTGCTTCTCCAATGGGGATCACAAAAGATTTCATCTTCCAGTACACACAGAGTGAAATTCAAAGCACAAAGCAACAGAAAAGCATGTATATTCCTTCTAGACCCTTTATTAAGCTGTAAATGTGCTCTTAGCTTTCAGGTCATGGCATGCTCTCCCTGCAGAGCTACTTTTTCAATTTTATAGCAGCTTTTCCATCACAAATGGGGATGCTGAAAGTTTGCTGAAAGTTTGTGGTGTAACAGTATCTGTAAGTCATAACAGCATGTAAAGTAGTTACATTTTACTTTGTTGTAGTGATTGGACTCTTAAACCAATACATGCATTGCTAATGTGAGCATCACAAAAAACATTCCAGAAAATACAAAAAACATACTTTTCTTTTTCTTCTGCAGAGATAGAGTTCACCAGCAAACTAGAATCTATATTACTTTCAGCAAGTGAAATTTTTTTGAAAATGCCCTGGAAAAGGGGAAACGAACAAAAAGGAAAGGATAGAGCAGAGGGTGAAAGCACGGAACAGTCTCAGGGTGATAGCTGGAGGAAGAAAGCAAGTGTTCTGTACACCTACGAGAAAGAATTTCAGAGAGCTCCACTTACCCCAGAACACAATCAGGCCAGGAATTCTCAAGAAAGAATTGGAACTCTGCTTCACAATCTTTAAATCAAACTGGGAAAAACCATTACTACAAGACATGTTAAAGAAAAGGAGATTCAAGATAAGGAACAGCCTTTAGCTGCCCATTTGTTCTGAGAATTATTAGGCCTGAAGGGAAGGGATACACAATGGTAAAACCTTTGTCAGGCCAGAGAGTGGGATGTTAAGGATCCACAGGTACTATCCTATGCCTGTTGTTCCAAGATGGAGTTCAGTACAATCACCTCTAGCTCAGTATCTCTCTCCTTCCAGCACTCAGTGGTGCGGAATGCTCTGT